>NC_134688.1:139005283-139342783 GCF_050947455.1 Rhinoderma darwinii
TGCTACTACTGTAGCGACGCCACTATAGCAGAGCAGGGAGGTATCTCCCCGCTCTGCTATGTGCTAGCCGCACTTTAGCTCCTTGAAGGAGCGGAATCCCCGTGTTTTCGGGGATTCCGCTCCTGGACAGAGCGCTTGATGTCTCTGTCCATATCTGGGCAGTGACATCAGGGGAAACTCCTGAAGCGGAATCCCCGAACACATGGGGATTCCCCTTCAGGAGCTGCCGCTGATGTCACTGTCCGGATCTGCCCGGCCCGGCACGGATGCATAACTTTATGCAAACCGGCCGGGCAAAATGGCCGATTTTAACGGCCGACACTCGGGCTCGGGAACGACCCGGTCGTGTGAATCCCGCCTAAGGGGTTAAGGTGCCCTGTATTGAGAACGCTACCTTAAGTTCAGTAAGTTGTCATTAGACAATATCCAAAATATTGTTAATTAATCCCTATTTTGGCCTTCAGGACGGATTGATTTTTTTAAAATATTTTTCATTCCCGCATTTTGAAAGCTATAACTTTTTTATTTATCTGTCAACATAGCCGTATTAGTGCTTCTTTTTTGAGTACCTCTAACTCCTTTATTAACTTTTATTACTTTCTTTGAGGCAAAAGGAGAAAAAAACAGCAGTTCTGTCATTGTTTTTTCGGGGATTTTGTTTAGGGTATTCACCATGCGGTCTAGCTAAAAATGTAACTTTATTAAAATACACTTTTATGAATGCAGTGATACCAAATATGTATATTTTTTTAATTTCACTATTTTTGCACAATATAGGGGTTATTCATTAAAAAAACTGATTTCATTGTTTTGTTACTAAACTTTTTTTTTTCTTCAATAAATTTTATTTGATTATTTTTTATCTTTTTTTTATTAGTCCCTCTATGGGATTTGACCGTGTAATCTTCTGATTGCTCATATAATACACTGCAATACTCCTGTAATGCTGTGTATTATTTTCTGTCAGTATTTTACTGACCGGTAACTCATTAGGCCCTGCCTTAGGCACGTCCTATAGGTAAATACACATGGCATACACTGGTTTCTTTTTTAGGCATCCGGCTGCAATGACCAATGGAGCCCCCTCCCTCTGACTAACTACTTAGATGCTACAGTCACTATTGATCCCAGGTTTTAAGGGGTTAAATGGCCAGGATTGGAGTTAGATCCAATCCAGACCATTGTAGCAGGGTGTCCTCCTAAGCCCAAGTCATCTTCGTGCCATAAATTTACAGCGCAAGGCGCAAGAAGTTAAAAAATGGAGTATTATATTCCTAATCAATAGTATAAAAAATACCATCCCAGATAAGGCCCCTTAATAAATTCAGACCCCAGGCCAGACTCCTAAATAGTCAGACCTCAGATTAGACAAAACATAAGACTAATATTTTATTATAAAGAGGTGCAACTTAAAACTTCTGGATCCCCAACTGCTATGTGATATTGATAATACTGTTGTCTTCTCAGTCACCAGGGTCTGGCTGGATTGTGTCAGTACACAGTGAAGCGGTGCCCGGAGCTGAAGAGGAGCCAGCAGCGAGGAGTGTAAGTAAATGGTCTGAACTGGGGTCTGAATTTCTTGTTTTGTCTGTGTTGGGGTCTGATTAATTTAGAAGTCTGGTCTAAAGTCTGAATTAATTTAGTGGTCTGGCCTGAGGTCTGATTAATTAGGGGTCTGGTCTGGATTCATTTTGGTCTAATTTTGGTTCTCATTTTATTGTGGGGTCTCAAATAGGGGTACTATTTATGTGTGCAATGTAGCATTCTATATATGCACCGAATCGTTGCCCCTGGTGAAGGAAAGCCTAGCCACTAGAGATAAGTGAATTTACCGTAGTTTATTTTAGGTCCGATTTGATAGAATCGGCATTCCGATTAGATTATTTCCGAATAAATCTGCAACAAATCGGAAGTGCCCCGATTTCCCTGAAAACTTGTATTTGACTCTCTAAAGTATTTTAGGACTGTATCCAACCAATAGCATTTTCTGGTTCGGCTGACTACAGTAAATATGAGTCATCCACCTGTACCCATCATGATTGGCTGTGCTAGAGGGACGAATAGCCGCAATGCATTTTTAGGAAGGCTTCCTGCAAGGCATTATGTGGCAACCAGCCTGAGGTCATGTGATCCTTTTTCTAATCTGTAAATTGGCCGGCGATCGGCATCGGCCACAATTTGGACGTGATTTTTGCCCTGCCAACCCCAAAAGTCTTGCCGAATCCAAAACTTTTGGAAAATTTAGACCGAATTCAATTTGTGCAGAATCCATTCGCTAATCTCTACTAGCTACAGATCTGCCATACTAAATCTTATGGTGATCTATAGGAATACATTTTTAAGATATATGCAATTCAGGTCACTTGTCTATGCCAAGCCAGAAGGATATACTGTAGAAAGTTTGAAGTTTAGTTTTTTAGACCTGGCAGTTTAGATCAATGCAATCAGTAGGTTATGTCTTGCTCTCAGTTAAGTAATTGAAAGGGTTTCACTTTGTCCTTGAAGAGATACAAATGCTAGACATGATTAATAATTCCAGACAATTGTATTGATTGATAGTGTTCAAAGAAGTATATTAAATATTCACATTGACAGGTCTTAAAGAAATATCAAAAATATCCAAGTTGCAAATTTTCATTTTTACTTTATATATGTATATATTTATTGCTGGGATTGGGAATTATAATTTGATAAGCTAAACACGATGCACAGTGCAAACCAGATTTTAGTCATTTGTATTTTACTTATGAGCAGTTTTTAGTGTTGATGATTTTTTTTTAAATGTAACACAGTGAAAAAAAACAAAAGTACTTCAACTTTTGTCAAATAAATAAAACAGTGTTCTTATCCTACATCATAGTAAACCCAATGCACAAGGTAATAACTAATGGCATAGTCATTTTTTTATTTTTTCAGTCTTTTAAAATTCAGATTCGACTATGATAAAAAAAACAAAACACTGTCATCTTTATATTCAAAAATGTTAAGAGAATACCTGTCTCTAAAATGAAGTACGGTATGCAGATTTAAATTCACGCAGTGCAGGTTAAGTTCTGTGGGTCTGCTTTAATTATTTATTTTTTTAATTGCATAACCAGATGCATGCAAACAAAATAGACACTTAATCGGTACTGATTTATCATGGTAGCTGTAAGGTACATTTGCTAGAATAAAAGCACAATAAGTTATAGTGCTTAAATGCAAGCTTTGAAAAAGGAAAAAACTGAAAATATTAAACAATTGTGTTAGTTGCAATATCATAAAGAATTAATAAATTGGATCATTAAAATTAAAATAATAATGTATTTTGATGTTATGAGCATTATGTTTTTAACATACCTAAAAGAGGTTTTCGGGTTTTATGCAAATAAAGTCTAATCTCTGATTAAAATGAAAAGTTACACAATTTTCTAATATACTGTGTGTTTCAATTCTTCACCATTTTCAAAATACTTGTTTGCTGCCATCTTGCTAACATCCAGTGGCTAAAAACCTGTGCATACCTATTCTTGCTCTCAGCTGAGAAGAAGATTTATAAGTCATGCTGCCCCAGGCTGAATTTGCCACCTTTAGTCCATATGCACACGTTTAGGATTATATAGGATTTAGGTATGGATTACATGCCTGAATCCTGCAGAATCCACTAACATTCTGATGGCAATGCATGTGAAGGATTGTAAAATCTACAGCATGTTCATTATTGCAACTGAATGGAGGAGGATGCAGCTGTGCTTGGGGAGAAGATTGCTAAGGCCCCATGCACACGACCGTTTGCATGGGGCCATGTATTTTTACGGATGGGCGTCCGTTCTGTAGAAATGCATAAAATATAGAAAATTTCCTATTCTTGTCCGTAATTATGGCACGGACTCCCGATAGAATACTATGGGCGCCTCCGTATTTACGGACGGCTACTGATGTGCACCTGTAGCCGTCCGTAATTACGGAAGCATTGCTAGGCGATGCCAGGTTGCAGATGTTGCACATCATTTGTGGTTTTTTTCTTATTTTTGCGGATCCGTATCTACGGATGCACTACGGACCGTATTTGAGGATTCCGTTCAGTATATGCGGATAAGTTGCGGTTGACGACGGATCTGTATTTTCGGATGGATAAAAATACAGTAGTGTGCATGGGGCCTAAGGCCTCATGCACATGGCCGTGACCATAATCACGGCCACCCGTATTTTTGTCCCGTGCTCCTATATAAAGTATGGGAGCACGGTCCATAAAAAGTCATGTCCTATCTTTTGCGGAGGCTTTCTACGGCCCGGAAACCTTACCGGGAAGGTGTTCATGGTCAATAGAAATTAATCAGTCCATAATTACGGCCTTAGTATAAGGCTAAAATAAAAAAAAGGACCTAAAATCTCAATATTGTTGGCTAACAAACGCTAGAAGCCTGACAAATAAAACTGATGAACTGGAATATGTCAGAGTAAAGTATGACATACTGTGGTAGGGATTACTGAGACATGGCTAGATGATAGCTATGACTGGGCGATCAACTTACAGAGTTACAATCTATTCAGAAAAGATCTTAAAAACGAAAAGGGTTTGCCTTTATGTAAAGTCCTGTCTAAAGTCCACACTATGGGCCAATAAATGTGAGGGAAATAAACACATTGATTCTCTATGAGTAGAAATACATGGAGGGAAAACCATAATAAAATACTGTTAGGGCTTATTTAGACGAGCGTTGTTTAGGGTATGTTCACATGACCTATTTTCAGCCGTTTTTCGGGCCATAAATGCCCCCAAAAAATGGCTAAAAATGTGGGGGCTGAACGCCTACAAACATCTGCCCATTGATTTCAATGGGAAACACTGCGTTTCTTTCCCACGGGGCATTTTTTACACGGCCGAATTTAAAAACGGCCGCATACAAAAACACCTCGTAAAGAGAAGTGCATGTCACATCTTGAGCCATTTTTTGAGCCGTTTTTCATTGACTCAATAGAAAAACCGCTCCAAAAACGGCCGTAAAAAACACTGTAAAAACATGCAAGTTGCTTAAAAAACGGCTAAAAATCAGGAGCTGTTTTACCTTGAAAACAGCTCCATATTTTAAGACGTTTTTTGTTAAGTGTGTGAACATACCCTAAAACTTGTCAGAGTTCAGTGAAAAACTGACGATTTTGCATCAGCTTGCATCACATATCTCTGCGACGGCCTTCAATATTTCATTTTTTTTTTCCATTCGGATTGCATCAGTGTGCGATTCGATTTTCACATCGATGAGAAAAAACTGAAATGTCCCTAATTGACCCGACCCATGGAAAACACCACCAGGAAGATTACATGATTGCGGAAATGCCATTTTCTATTGCTTATAGCATGGAGAGCATTGTGAGATTTTTCTCATGCGCATTTTTGTCTTCTGACTATGTCTAACTTTCAGGACCACACTGTTCTGTCTCTATTTCCTGGCTTCACTTTTCAAGCGTCTCCAGGCAACCATTCGTAAAAAATGGTACGGAACAGATGGCATCCACGTGGTGTCCATTTTTCATGCAGACCCATTAACTTCTATGTGCCATTCCTACGTGAAAAACGGACAAAGAGCCTGAAGCGATTTATTTCATCACTGGCGGATGGTCCGTAAAAAAACCTGACGTCTAAATTGTCCCATTAACTATAATAGGTCAGTGTTCAGTCCGGGTGCTGTCCATTTTGCACTCAGATATGTCAAAGATGTGAAAATCGAATGAACTCATAGGAGATTTGTTATAAGCCACCAAATGTAACGGGAATAAATAGAAAATCTTCTTGTAAGGCAAATAGATGAGGCCTCTAATCAGAAGGAGGTTGTTATTATGGGTGACTTCATCTACCCGGATATAATTTGGGAAACTAAAAACTCTGGATCTTATAAAACAAACGGATTTCTGTAAATAACTAAGAATAATTACCTTTCATAACTGTGTAGGACCAAACTAGGCCCTTTTGGACTTGAAATTAACCCCTTCCCTCTTTGGCCACTTTTGACCTTCCTGACAGAGCCTCATTTTTCAAATCTGACATGTTTCACTTTATGTGGTAATAACCCTGGAATGCTTTTACCTATCCAAGCGATTCTGAGATTGTGAAAAACACCAACATTTTGTGAAAAATTGCAAATATTTGCATTTTTTTCTAAATGTAAATGTATCTGCTTGTAAGACAGGCAGTTATACCACACAAAATTGTTGCTCATTAACATCACCCATATGTCTACTTTAGATTGGCATAACTTTTTTGAACATCCTTTTCTTTTTTTTATGTGTATGTGCTTGTAAGACAGATAGTAATACCACACAAAATAGTTACTAGTTTAGCAGCAATTTCTCACATTTTCAAGTAAATTTCAAAAGGCAATTTTTTCAGGGACCAGTTCAGTTGTGAAGTGGCTTATAGGGCCTTATATATTAGAAACCCCCAATAAATCACCCCATTTTAAAAACTTCACCCTCAAAGTATTAAAAACAGCATTTAGAAAGTTTCTTAACCCTTTAGACATTTCACAAAAATTAAACCAGAGGTGAAATTTACAAATTTCATTTTTTATTTTTTTTTGCAGAAATCCATTTTTATCCATTTTTTTTTGTAACACAAAGTTTTACCAGAGAAACACAACTCAATATTTTTTACCCAGGTTCCGCAGTTTTAGGAGATATCCCACATGTGGCCCTAGTGTGCTACTGAAGCACAGGCCTCAGAATCAAAGGAGTACCTAGTGGATTTTGGGCCTCCTTTTTATTAGAATAAATTTTAGGCACCATGCCAGTGACCCCATTTTGGAAACTACACCCCTTGAGGAAATTATCTAGTGTTATAGTGAGCATTTTGACACCACACGTTTTTTGCAGAAATTATTGGAAGTAGGCCGTGGAAATTAAAATCTACATTCTTTCAAAGAAAATTTAGGTTTACCTAATTTTTTCTCATTTCCACAAGGACAAAACGATAAAAAACACTCCAACATTTGTAAAGCAATTTCTCCCGAGTTTAACAATACCCCACATGTGGTCATAAACGGCGGTTTGGACACACGGCAGGGCTGAGAAAGGAAAGAGCGCCATTTAGCTTTTGAAGCTCAAATTTAGCAGGAATTGTTTGTGGAGGCCATGTCGCATTTGCAAAGCCCCTGAGGGACCAAAACAGTGAAAACGCCCAAAAAGTGACCCCATTTAGGAAACTAATCCCCTTGAGGAATTCATCTAGGGGTGTAGTGAGCATTTTGACCCCACAGGTGTTTCATAGATTTTATTAGAATTGGGCTGTGAAAATAAAAACAATCCTTTTTCTTCAATAATACGTAGCTTTAGTTTCAAATTTTTCATTTTCTCAACAAATAAAAGAAAAAAAGAACCATAACACTTGTAAAGCAACTTCTCTGGAGTATGGAAATACCCCATATGTGGTTATAAACTGCTGTTTGGGCACACGGTAAGGATCAGAAGAGAAGGAGAGCCATTTGGCTTTTGGAGCACAGATTTTGCTGGATTGGTTTCTTGACACCATGTCGCTTTTGCAAAGCCCCTAAGATACCAGTACAATGGAAACTACCCAAAAGTTACTCCATTTGGGATACTACACCCTTGAGGAATTAATCTAGTTGTGTAGTGAGCATTTTGAATCCACAGGTGTTTCATTTTTTAATATGAATTGGGTATTGGTTTCTGGCCGCTATGTCGCATTCGCAAAGCCCCTGTGGGACCAAAACAGTGGACACCCCCCCAGAAGTGACACCATTTTGGAAACGACACCCTCAAGGTATTCATCTAGGGGTGTAGTGAGCATGTTAACCCCGCAGGTGTTTTGCAGAAATTAGTGTGCACTCGATGTTGCAGAGTGAAAATGATTTTTTTTTCCTTTGATATGCCAATATGTGGTGCCCAGCATGTGCCACCATAACAAGACAGCTCTCTAATTATTATGTGTTTCCTGGTTTTAAAAATGCCCTACATGGGGCACTAATCTTTTGCCTGGACATTCGACAGGGCTCAGGAGTGAAAATGTACCATGCGAAATTGAGACCTAATTTGGCGACTTAGAAAGTATTGGTTCACAATTGCATTGTTCTTATGTGAAATAATAAAATAAACCCCTGAGAAGTGACCCTATTTCGGAAACTACACTCCTCAAGGCATTTATTAATGGGTGTAGTGAGCATTTTCACCCTGCAGGTATTTTCCATAAATGAATGCGCTGCGGATGGTGCAAAGTAAAAATTTCAATTTTCCCCAGATATACCAATTCAGTCGCGAATATGTAGTGCCCAGCTTATGCCGCTGGAGACACACACCTCAAAAATTGTTAAAAGGGTTCTCCCGGTGCCATATGTGTGGAAGTAAACTGCTGTTTGGGCATGCTGTAGGGCTCCGTAGAGAGGGACCGTCATTTGGCTTTTGCAGAGTAGATTTTGCTTGGTAGTAGTTTTGTTTGGAGATTTACTGGTATTTCAGTTTATAATGTGAGGGTACATGTAAACTGGGCAGAGTACATCAGGGGTATAGTCAGGTGGTATAATAATGGGGTAAAAAAAAACAATAAAATAATCCATAGATGTGTGTTACGCTGAGAAGCAATCCTTTCTGCACAGGCCAGTGTCGCACTGATAAATGGTGTCCTTTCTTATTCCGCTTTTGTTACACACTCCGCACCTTTGCAGTTTGGGTAATTTTGCTGGGAAATGTTGTTCTGGTATAATACAGGCGCCCTCGCTTCCAGTAGATATGTTTGGACCCTCCCCTCCCTGGTTCCCTAATATTAGGGCCCCGATAAATAGCCTCTTGAAACAGAAGAAATGTTCCCCTCGGGCCCGCACAACTGCATATTTTTATTTCCTGCATTATTGTAATGTAATTTTATTTTTTCATAGACAGTTATAGTTTTTTTGCGGGATGAGCTGTAGTTATTATTGGTACAATTTTGATAACTTTTTATCCTATTTTTTGGGATGTAAGGTGACCAAAAAACAGCAATTCTGGCATTATTTTGTTTTTTCTCCGCCGTTCACCGCGTGGAATAAACATTATAATATTTTTAGAGTTTAGGCCGTTACGGTCGTGGCAATACCAAATATGTATGGTTTATTTTTTATTTTCAATAATACGGGAAAAAGGGCGATTGTGTTTTGTTTTATTTTATTACTTAAAACTTTTATTATATTTTTTCCAACTTTTTTTTCCCACTTATTTTACACTTTTATTTAGTCCCACTAGGGGACTTGAAGGTCCAACTGTCAGATTTTTTTTCTAATACATTTCACTACCTATTGTAATGTCCGTGGCTGCGGGCTGTCAGCTCCAATCCCCTCCTGACAGCCGCAGCCACGAGTCGGCAAGCGCTGGCCCCAGCCTCATCCTCAGGAGATGCCAGCGCCTGCTTCCACTCACCTCAGCCGGATTCCATAGTACTGGACTATAAGAGGGGTCCTGGCCCCTGCTTCTATGCCTGAGCATTGTTGATGTTTCCTAGTTTGTCTATGTGATGGCCTCCTAGTGTGTTTCTGTCTCCTGATTCCTGTTTCCTGCTTCTGTACCTGTACCTGTTCCAGTTCCAGTTCCAGGTCCTATTCCTTGCATTCCATACCATCCTGGTCGAGCACTGTGCTATGCAAAAGTCGTGTCATGCTGCATTCCACGTCTGTCCTGCTTCACCTCATCTGACGTCTACCTGCTGCCTAGTCCAAGCCGAGCCTGCCCTGCTGCTGTCTGAGCTGCCACAGGTACCTATACGAACTGTAGACATTCACCTGCGCCCTGTTGGCCAGCTGTCTTACTGCCAAGGCGGTACGGCCCAGTGGGTCCACAGACCCTTCGTGACACCTATGTAGTGCAATGTATTAGATCTGTCAGTCATTCACTGACAGCAAGCCGATTAGGCTTCGCCTCCAGGCGGGGCCTAATCGGCTTCCGTAATTGCAGAGCAGGTCTCCTGTTGCCATAGTAGCAGTCAGCAGCCCTGGATCTGCTGACAAACACAAAGATTCAGTGATCGCTTTAGATCGCTGCATCTAAGGGGTTAATGGCAGGGATCGGAGTTAGCTCCGGTTCCTGCCATTACAGGGGGGTGTCAGCTGTAACATACAGCTGACATCCACCGCTGATGACACCAGCTCATCTCCTGAGCCGGTGCCATCTTGCTGGTGGCTACGGAAAGCCTTTTAGGCCCGCCTCCGGGCACGGGGCTGGAAGTTTCCCATACTAGGCAGACCGGGACGCCACTATTAGGCCTCGGTTGCCATTGCAGCCACTGACATGCTGGCAATTTCATCATTCAATAGCAGAGCAGGAGGCCATTGTTAGGTCTCCTGTTGCCATAGTAGTAGTCAGCAGCCCTGGATCTGCTGACCAACACAAAGATGCAGCGATCACATTTGACCGCTACACTTAAGGGATTAATGGCAGGGATCGAAGCTAAATTCGGTAACCACCATTACAGCAGGGTGTCAGCTGTAAGATACAGCTGACATCCGGGAATGATGGCACCGACTGAGCTTCTGAGCCGGTGCCATCCATTTGTCGTAATTATACAACATTTTGTGGGAAGCACTGGCTCTCCATGACGTATACTTACAACAAATGTCGGGAAAGGATTAACCAATAGATCAGACAGAATAACAAAGGTGCAGCTTGGCGGCACCTAGAAAATAGTGGCCATAATATAATAAACTTTCACTTTTCTTTCAATAGAATGTTTTGTCGAGGAGTTACAAAAATCCTGAACTTCAGAAAGGTAGTTTAAACAGCTTACAGAGGCCCTTAACCTCGTTGACTGGGACAATGTCCTCAAAAATGTCCTTAAAAATAAAAGTGTATATACTAAATGGGATATTTTGAAAAGCATATCAAATTTTTATTCTGAGAAGTATGAGGAGGAGTAAAAGAGTTAGGAACAGGGAAAAGAAAAACAATGTGGATGATAAATATAAATGCAAATTTATAAAACAGTAAAGCAGCAAAGAAGTGCTAAGAATCTATATGGAAAAAAAATTATTATGTAAAAAAACAGATAAAGATCGCAAAACTGGAGACAGAAAGAAACTCATTGCCAAGAGAGTAAAACTAACCCTAAAATGTTCTTCAATTACATGAATAAAAAGGTTAAAACTGTAAGGGTTGGCTCTTTAAGAGGTAATGAGTGAGAAATTGTGGAGGTTGATGAGCAAAAAGCTAATTTGTAAAACATTTTTTTCTCCACTGTATTCACAGAGGATAATGAAATGTCAGGTGAAATGTAGAGAACTTAAGTAAATTCCCTTATTAAAGGTCACCTGTCTAACCCAGAAAGAAGTGTAGAGTCATCTTAAAAATATTAAAATAGATGGTATACATCCCCGAATTAATGGAGTTAAGTGCAGTTATAGACAGACCATTATTTCTGATATTTAAAGATTCTATGACAGGGTTTGTTACACAAGACTGGCGCATAGCAAATGGTGTGCCAATATTTAAAAATGGGTCAAAACGTGAGCCCGGACACTATAGGCCTATAAGTTTACCCTCTATTGTGGGTAAAATGTTTGAAGGTTTTCTAAGAGATGCTGAGTATCTCAATGAGAATAAAGGTATCACTTCATATTAGCATGGGTTATTAACTAATCTGATCAGCTTCTATGAGGAGGTAAGTTCTAGACTGGACTAGGGTGAGTAAATAGATGTCATATATATTGATTTTTCCAAAACATTTAATAAAAGGTTGGTAGATAAAATTGAAATGCTGGGACTGAGGGTAAATGTGTTTAAGTGGGTAAGTAACTGACTCAGTGATAGAAAACAGAGAGTGGTTATTACCTGTGCATATTTAGATTGGGTAACCATTACTAGTGGGGTACCACAAGGGTCAGTATTTGGCCCTATGCTGTTTAACACCGTCCCGCATTTTCACATACAGTTACGTGATGGGAACTGGTGTTTTAACGCAATTCAACGTAACTGTATGTGAAGGAGATGGAGCTGGCTCAGGAGCTGAGCCAGCAACATCACTGCTGGGTGACAGCTGTATGTTACAGCTGGCAACCTGAGGTATCGGCCAGGACCGGAGCTAGCCTCCGATACGGCCGATTAACCCCTCACATGCTGCGTTCAATAGAGAACGCGGCATGTGAGGAGTTTTTAGCCACCAGCACCCCAGCAACGTGATCGCTGGGTTGCCAGTGGCTGCAAAGCCGATCAGAGGCCTAATACTTACCTCCCGGTCTGCCAGCAACGAAAGCCTCCTATGCCCCGCTCGGCGGCGGGGCCTAAAAGGCTTCCGGTACCATCGACAAGATGGCGCCGCCTCAGCTTCCGGCTCAGAAGCTGAGTCGGCGTCATCAGCAGTGGGTGTCCACTGTATGTTACTGTGGACAGACCAATGTATTGGCAGGGACCGGAGCTAGCTCCGATTCCTGCCATTAACCCCGTCGATGAAGTGATCCAATGCGATCGCTGCATCTTAGCGGTTTGTAGCAAATCGACAGCCTGCCATGCGATGGCAAGGCTGGCGACGGCTACTATGGCAACAGGAGGCCTAACAATGGCTTCCTGTCTGCCATTACGGAAGTCGATTATGCTCCGTCCGGAGGCAGAGCTTGATCGGCTTGCTGTCAGTGAACAACTGACAGTTCTAATACATTGGACTACATAGGTAGTGCAATCTATTAGAACATCAAACAAACAGTTGGAGCTTCAAGTCCCCTAGTGGGACTAAATGAAAGTATAAAAAAAAGTGTAAAAAAGTAAAAATAAAAGTTGTAAAACTTACAATAAAAGTTTCAAGTAATAAAATAAGACACAATCGCCCTTCTTCCCTTATCAAGTTCTTTATTATTGAAAAAATATAATAAACCATACATATTTAGTATCGCTGCAACCGTAACAACCTGTACTATAAAAATATTATGTTCTTTATCCCACACAGTGATCGCCTTAAAAAAAACAACTAAAATATACTTTTTTGGTCACTTTGTCTTCCAAAAAGTCACATGTATCCAAAAATGGTACCTATAAAGACTATAACTTGTCTCGCAAAAAACAAGCCCCCATACAGCTCCGTCGACGAAAATTTTTAAAAGTTATGGCTCTCACAACTTGGCAACAGAAAAAATACATTCTCTTTACAAAGTAATTTTATAGTGCAAAAAGTTGTAAAACATAAAAAAGTGCTAAAAATTAGGTATCGCCAGAATCGTACTGACCCGCAGAATAAAGTTAACATGTAATTAATGATGCGTGGTGAACGCTGTAAAAAAAAAACTAAAAAAGTATGTCAGAATATCCTTTTTTTTTGGGAGGTCAGTTGACAAAAAAACAGCAAACAAGTGATTCAAAAGTGGCATGTACCCCAAAATGGTACCAATAAAAACTACAGCTCGTCCTGCAAAAAGACAGCCCTCATGTCACTATGTCTATGAAAAAATAATATTAGTTAAGGCTCCAATAAGTCAGGAAAGAAAAAATATGCAGTTGTGCCGGCCCGAGGGGAACATTTCTTCTGTTTGAAGTGGCGAATTATCAAGGCCCCTAAAATTAGGGAACCAGGAAGGGGAGGGATCAAACATATCTGCTGGAAGCGAGGGCACCCGTATTATACCAGGACAATACATCCCAGCAGAATTCCCCAAACTGCAAAAGGGCGGAGTGTGGACCAAAAGGGGGATAAGAAAGGACATTTATCAGCGCGACACCGGCCTGTGCAGAAAGGATTGATCACTGTGTAACACACATCTATGGATTTGTTTATAAAAAATTTTTACCCTATTATTATACCACCTGACTATGGCCCTGATGTACTCTGCCCAGCTTACATATGCCCCCATATTATAAACGGAAACACCAGTAAAATTCCAAACAAAACTACTACCAAGCAAAATCTGCGCTCCAAAAGCCAAATGGTGCTACCTCCCTTCTGAACCCTACAGTGTGCCCAAACAGCAGTTTACTTCCACATATATGGCATCGCTATACCCGGGGGAAACCCTTTTAACAATTTTTGGGGTGTGTATGTCCAGTGGCACAATCTGGGCACCACATATTTGCCACTGAAATGGCATATCTAGGGAAAAATGTAAATTTTTACTTTGCACCTACCGCAGCGCAACCATTCATGGAAAAGACCTGTGGAGTGAAGATGCTCACTACACCTCTTAATAAATGCCGTGAGGGGTGCAGTTTCCAAAATGGGGTCACTTCTCAGGGGTTTCTTTTATTATTTCACATCTGAGCCTCTGCAATTGTGAATCAATACTTTGTAAATCGCCAAATTAGGCCTCAATTTCGCATGGTACTCTTTCACTCCTGAGCCCTGTCGAATGTCCAGGAAAAAGATTAGGGCCACACGTAGGGTGTTTCTAAAACCGGGAAACACAGCATAATAATAAGAAAGCGGTCTTGTTATGGTGGCACAAGCTGGGCACCACATATTGGCATATCTATGGAAAAAAATATCCCATTTTCTCTCTGCAACATCGAGTGCACACTAATTTCTGCCAATCACCTGCGGGGTTAATATACTCTCTACACCCCTAGGTGAATACCTTGACGGGTGTTGTTTCTAAAATGGTTTCACTTCTGGGGGTGTCCCCTGTTTTGGTCCCCCAGGGACTTTGCAAATGCGACATAGCGCCCAGAAACCAATCCAGCATAATCTGTACTCCAAAAGCAAATGGCGCTACTTCCCTTCTGAGCCCTACTCTGTGCCAAAACAGCAGTTTATGACCACATATGGGGTATTGCTGTACTTGGGAGAAATTGCTTTACAAATGTTGTTTTTTTTTCTCCTTTATTTGTTGAGAAAATGAAACATTTTGAGCTAAAACTGCGTCTTATTGAAGAAAAATATTTTTTTTTAATTTTCACTGCCCAATTCCAATAAAATCTATGAAACACCTCTGGGGTCAAAATGCTCACTACACCCCTATATGGATTCTTCAAGGGTTGTAGTTTCCTAAATGGAGTCACTTTTTTGGTGTTTTTAATGTTTTGGTCCCTCAGGGGCCTTGCAAATGCGACATGGCCGCCGCAAACCATTCCTGCTAAATTTGAGCTCCAAAAGCCAAATGGAGCTCTTTCCCTTCTGAGCCCTGCTGTGTGTCCAAACAGCTGTTTATGACCACATGTGGGGTATTGTTTTACTTGGGAGAAATTGCTTTACAAATGCTGCAGTGCTTTTTCTCCTTTAGTCCTTGTGGAAATTAGAAAAAAATTATCTAAACCTACATTTTCTTTGAAAGAATGTAGATTTTCATTTTCACGGCCTACTTCCAACCATTTCTGCAAAAAACGTGCAGAGTCAAAATGCTCAATATACCCCTAGATAATTTCCTCAAGGGGTGCAGTTTCCAAAATGGGGTCACTTTTGTGGGATTTCCACTGTTTTGGCACCGCAAGAGCCCTTCAAACCTGACATGGTGCCTAAAATATATTCTAATAAAAAGAAGGCCCCAAAATCCTCTAGGTGCTCCTTTGCTTCTGAGGCCGGTGCTTCAGTCTATAAGCGCACTAGGGCCAGATGTAGGATATTTCTAAAAACTTCAGAACCGTGGTAATAAATATTGAGTTGCACTTCTCAGGTAAAATTTTCTGTGTTACAAAAAAAATTGATTAAATATTTATTTCTGCAAAAAAAGATGAAATTTGTAAATTTCACCCCTACTTTGCGTTAATTCCTGTGAAACGTCTAAAGGGTTAAGAATTTTTCTAAATGCTGTTTTGAATACTTTGCGGGTGCAGTTTTTAAAATGGGGTGATTTATCGGGGGTTTCTAATATATAAGGCCCTAAAAGTCACTTCACAACTGAACTGGACCCTGTAAAAATAGCCTTTTGAAATTTTCGATGAGAAATTGCTGCTAAAGTTCTAAGCCTTGTAACGTCCTAGAAAAAAAAGGATGTTCAAAAAATGGTGCAAATTTGAAGTAGACATATGGTGGATGTTAATTAGCAACAATTTTGTGTGGTATTACTATCTGTCTTACAAGCAGATACATTTAAATTTAGAAAAATGCTAATTTTTGCAATTATTCGCAAAATTTTGGTGTTTTTCACAATTAAATACTGAATGTATCGAGCAAATTTTGCCAGTAACATAAAGTCAATGTGTCACGAGAAAACAATCTCAGAATCGCTTTGATACATAAAAGCATTCCAGAGTTATTACCACATAAAGTGACACATGTCAAATTTGAAAAAATTGCCCATGTCCTTAAGGCCAAAACAGGCTGTGTCCTGAAGGGGTTAACCCCTTAATGACAGGGCCTGAAAAGGCCTTAATGACAAGCTAAATTTTTCAGTCTTTACCTCTCTGCCTTTCAGCAGCCATAACATCACCTCTGAGCATTGCTAACCCTTTTTTTGTTTTACATTCATATAGCAAGTAGTCAAGCATTTTACCGAAGATCTTAATTGGTTCATCTAAATAACCCCCCACTTACTCAAAGCTGATCGCAGCTACACCTATTGATAAAGTCAATAAGGCCCAAAGCCACATTATTTATTTAATTTAGAAAATGCCTTCATCGCCTTGTTTGTTTTACAAAAAAAACTGATGCAAACACCTTAAACCTTTTTATTTCCATTTCTAATTCTTCATAATTTAGAGATAAAATCCTAACTTGTAACTAGGGCATATTTTCTATATAAATTTTACAAGAAGGAAACGCATGTTAAATGGAGTTCATATTTAATCATCCAGCCTCACTTTTTAACAATTATTGAGTCACTAATTCAGACTATAAATGTACACAAAGTACAGTAAGATGACGCCTGCCAGAACTTAAATTGAAGTCTTTATGAACAGATTGTCAACCAGACTGTAGTAATAATCTTTCTAGCCACCATGCTGTCTTACAGATTGCTATTTTAAGCTACTTCCATTATCACGGTGGCTTGGCAGCAGATCTGTAACTTCAGGTTGGTGTTCTTGGATTCGGTTGCACAGTCTGAGTATCAAATGATTTCAACAGGATAAGGGATATTTATTTTTGAACAATAAAAATAGTTGCTTTAGATAACTGAGTTTTATTTGACATCTTTTGAGACAAATACATATTTCCACATATTGTAATGCAGGGGAATATGGCATCCAACCTTATTCTGTGAACTTTCACATTTCAATTGAAAGCCATTCCACAAAATAACATATGGCACCTCTCATTTTAATTGTAACTCATTTTGTTGGTCACAGCGCTGCAGTCTTAAGGAGTTGTGGCCTGCAGTTTCAGCAAAATTACTAACATCATCATAGTAAACTGAACATTGCAAATTAGTAGTAATATGTTGATTTTACTGCCAAGGTAAAATGTACCTAACCTTTCAGATGACTTTTCAGAATAAGCTGTGATGTGTGTGCACATGAGGAAAAGCACTATTTCTGTCCATTAAACGACTTGTATATGGCATTTTTTAGCAGTTTTCCTTCCTACAGGATGTAGCCTAACTGCTATCATATCTTCTATATACTGCACACACAGAGCAGATAACATCCCGCTCTCCTATCTTTATCCATCACATATATAGAAGCAGCATCAGAAGCATGGAGGACATCATACGGCAGTACTGAGCAGTGAAGCTGTAAATGCAGCACTGGGGTGAGATATAACACTTACTAGAAGCAGCAGCGTCTCTATGTGACTCTCTGCCTTCCTCTCTCACTTTGCTCCTGCTCCCTTCTCCCCCTCCCCTCTACATAAACTTCTATGGGCAGCATGTAACCTGATCCCTCAGTGAGCTGATTGTCTTATTTTGAGGAGATAGATTAAGCAGTAAATTCAGAGTGAACAGTTAGGAAGGAGAGAGAGGGGAGGATAGGAGCCTGATAGGTGGAGAAAGGCATTTTTCTGCAATAGGATATATTACAAAGTTTCTCATATTCACTTGTGTAATTGATTTATGCAATGTTTTTGAAAAAGTTAGTGATCATTTAATTGTTATAATGTAAAGTTACAGAACACTCATTAAAATATACATGAATGTGATGAAATGAAGTTGACTTTGAATTATTAGTCCAGGTAAATTACCTCCTTTGGTGTGTCAGATATAACATATCACAGCATCTTTGATCAATTAATAAGAAATAAGAAAATATAATAACAGTTTGTTTAGGTATTGCTGTTTAACCTGGGGCACTATCAGTGCAGGATGGGACTTAGGCCCTGTTCATACAGAGTTTTTTTGCCGCATTTTTTGCCGTGGTAACCACGCAAAAACCGCAGCAAAAAATGTCCGAAATTGACTCCCAGTGATTTCAATGGGAGGTGGAGGCTTTTTTTACTGCGAGCAAAATAAAACACTTGCGGGAAAAAGAAGCGACATGACCTATCTTGAGGAATTTTCCACCTCAAAAACCCCATTGAAAACAATGAGAGACAGAAATAAACGCGTAAAGCCTAAAAAAACCGTGGCAAAAAAAACGCGTGTGGTGCAAAACCACTTAAAAAAAACCGGAGCTTATTTTTCCAGGCAGAATTTTCAGCCTGCAAAAAAACTCAGTGTGAACAGGACCTTAAAAGCAGCCCTGTCCTTTTTTTTGCACTATATTTGGTCTATACGCCAGGAAAAACCTACTTAGACACTGAGCCCTGTGTTATGCAACTTTTTTTTCCATAGTAAATTACATGCTGGGGCAGCAGGTAAAAAAAAGTATGCAGCCCAGTATAGTGCAGCTCCTGCAACACAGTTCTTTCCTTCATGGGAGCTGGGGAAAGGCGGTTAGTGCTGGCATGCAAAGTGAATGGGCAATTGCATTTTATCTCAAAGTAAGACTAAGCCAAAAAGTAGCAGTGTTTAGGTCACTGTTTCTTATTAGATCAGTCTCACTGTGACTTGTTGTCACGATGCGGGGTGTGGACCCACTGGGCCGTACCGCGTAGCGGGAATGGCAGCTGGCCAAACCGGAAAGTACACAGTTCAATGGTTCAGCGAGAGTACCTGAGGCAATCGTAGGCAGTGGCGAGGCGGACACATCCAGAACCAGGCGGTGGGAAGTCGTTCGGTGAGGCGTAGCAGGGTAGTGTAGACTGTAGCACAGCACGGTAGGTAGCGCAACACGGCAATAGCACTAGGTAGCACGGAAACAGGATACGGGATACGGAATACAGGAGCAAGGTACACTGGGAGGCTGGAAGACACTGGGAGACCATAAGCAAGACGAACAACGGGAAAACTAACAACGCTCTGGCAAAGGGCAAGAGGGCAGAGCCCTTTTTATAGCCCAGGGCATCCTGGGCCAGATTGCAGTTTTTTCAAAACGCGCGCACTGGCCCTTTAAGGCCGTGCACGCGCGGGCGCGCGCACCTGCCGGAGACACTCGGAATCCAGAAGAGAGTGCCGGCGCCTGACTGGGGGACGACGCTGCAGGCAGGTAAGCTGTCCATGGCCACGGCCGTCGGGGTTAACGACCGATCGACAGGCCGTGGCCATAGACGTTACAGTATCCCCCCTCTTACGCCCCCTCTTCTTGGGACCAGAGCGAGAGAGAAACTTCCTCACAAGGACAGGGGCATCGATGTTCTCCTCTGGCTCCCAAGACCTCTCTTCTGGGCCGAACCCCCTCCAGTCCACCAAATAAAATTTCCTTCCTCCCACCTTCTTGGTAGCCAGAATCTCCTTTACCTCGAAAGTCCCAGATGGGCCGCCAGGAACCACTGTGGGACTAGGAGTCCTGGAGTAGCGGTTCAGGACCACCGGTTTTAGCAGGGAGACGTGAAAGGAGTTAGGAATCCTGAGAGTGGGGGGGAGCCGCAGCTTGTAGGATACCGGGTTAATTTGTAGCAGGACTTCAAAGGGACCAAGGAACCTCGGGGCAAATTTGCATGACGGCACCTTCAGCCGGATATTCCTAGAAGACAGCCAGACTTTAGTCCCTGGAAGGAACTGCGGAGGAACCCGTCTTCTTGTATCTGCCTTTCTCTTCATGGGGTCCACCGCCAAGAGGATAGAAGATCGGGTCTGTTGCCATATCTGTAGAAAGTCCCTGAAGGTGGAGTCGGCTGCAGGCACCTGGGACATTGTAGAAGCAGGAAGAGGTATACGAGGATGTTGGCCGTAGACGATGAAAAATGGACTGGATGTGGTCGACTCACTGGTGTGGTTGTTATAGGAGAACTCTGCCCACGGGAGCAACTGCACCCAATCATCATGGCGCCTGGACACAAAGTGACGTAGGTAGTTCTCCATAATCTGGTTAACTCTCTCGACTTGCCCGTTGCACTGGGGATGATAGGCCGAAGAGAAGTCAAATTTCACACCAAGGAGCCCGCAGAGTGCTCTCCAAAACTTCGAGGTGAACTGGACACCTCTGTCCGAGACAATATGCAGGGGCAATCCGTGCAGACGGAACATGTGCTGTATGAAGAGGTCAGCCAACCGGCAGAGCGGTCAACGGGATGAAGTGAGCCATCTTGGAAAATCGATCCACCACCACCCAGATCACACTGCAACTCGCAGAAGGAGGAAGATCCGTGACGAAGTCCATAGCAACATGTTGCCACGGGGCAACGGGCACAGGCAGTGGTTGGAGCAGGCCCGCAGGTCTGGAGTGAGCAACTTTATTTGCTGCACAGACTGTGCAAGAGGAGACAAAGTCCATGACATCTTTGGGCAGCGTGGGCCACCAGAACTGACGGGTGATTAAATCTTGGCTCTTACGAGCACCCGCGTGACCTGCCAGCTTAGAGTTGTGACCCCAGCGAAGAATTCTTCCTCGGTCAACCAGACGCACAAAAGTCCTACCCGGAGGAATGTCTCTGACTTGCAGGGGATTCACAGAGAAGATACAGAATGGGTCAATGATATTCTGTAGAGATTCCATGGCGTCCTCGGTTTCGAAAGATCTAGACAAGGCATCGGCCCTCACATTCTTGTCGGCGGGACGGTAGTGGAGTTCGAAACGGAACCGAGCAAAGAACAATGACCACCTGGCTTGACGAGGGTTCAACCGCTGGGCCGTCTGTATGTAGGTCAAATTCTTGTGATCCGTGAAGATCAGGATAGGGTGAACCGCGCCTTCCAGTAGGTGTCTCCACTACTGCAGAGCCAGTTTGATGGCCAGTAACTCCCGGTCCCCAATCGAGTAGTTACGCTCTGCGGGAGAAAACAGCTTGGAATAGTAGCCGCATACCACGGCCTTGCCTTTCGGTCTTTTCTGGAACAACAGTGCACCAGCACCCACCGAGGAGGTGTCTACCTCTAACTAAAACTGTAAGGATACGTCCGGATGGTGCAGAATGGAGGCAGATGTGAAGGCTTTCTTTAAGGATTCAAATGCGGCTTCAGCCTCCGGGGTCCACATCTTGGCATTCATACCTTTCTTAGTGAGGGTGGAGATAGCTGCTGTCAAAGATGAGAAGTTGGGGATGAGGAGTCGGTAGAAGTTGGCGAATCCTAGAAAGCGTTGGATGGCCCTTAAGCCTTGGGGGCGTGGCCACTCCAGGACGGCCTTTACCTTCTGGGGATCCATCTTGAGACCCTGATCTGAGATAATATAGCCCAGGAAGGATAGAGACTTCTTCTCGAACACACACTTCTCCAATTTGGCGTAAAGTCGATTCTCTCTTAGACGGAGCAACACCTGGCGGACATGACTTTGATGAGTTACTGGGTCTGGGGAAAAAATCAAAATGTCATCGAGATACACCACAACACAAACATACAGGAGATCACGAAAAATGTCATTGACAAATTCTTGGAATACTGCGGGAGCGTTACACAGGCCGAAGGGCATGACTAAGTATTCGTAATGCCCATCACGAGTATTAAAGGCAGTCTTCCACTCGTCACCTCGACGAATCCGGATCAGATTATAGGCCCCCCGCAGGTCCAGTTTAGAAAAAATTTTTGCCCCCCGTATGCGATCAAACAGTTCAGAAATTAAAGGCAGAGGATACCTGTTCTTCACCGTAATCTGGTTTAGGCCTCGGTAGTCGATGCAAGGTCGTAATGATCCATCTTTCTTTTTAACAAAGAAGAACCCTGCTCCGGCCGGGGATGAAGATTTACGAATGAAACCCCTCTCCAGGTTCTCCTTGATGTAAGCCGACATGGACTGGGTCTCTGGCAAGGAGAGAGGATACACTCTACCACGAGGGGGAGACGATTCCGGAAACAGGTCGATTGGGCAGTCATATGCCCGGTGTGGCGGCAAGGTCTTGGCCTCCTTTTTATTGAAGACATCGCCGAACATGGAGAAACAGAGGGGCAAACCTGCCAACGACTGAAGAGGAGCGGGCTGTGGCGACTGGATGTGACTCAGACAGCAGTCAAGACACTTCGGGCCCCACTGGAGAACCTCTCCAGAGTTCCAATCCAGGACGGGGGCGTGCAGACGAAGCCAAGGCAACCCCAGCAGCACGGGGTTGACGGCCTTGGACAGGACGAACAGAGAGATGATCTCAGCATGAAGGGCTCCCACTTGGAGTTTCAACGGCTTGGTTACGGACACAACTGGGTCTGGTAATGGCAGTCCATCCACCGAGGCAACGATCAGCGGCCTTTCAAGCGGGATAGTGGGCAACTGTAGGAGATCCACAAGATCCTGGCAGATGAAGTTGGCTGCAGAGCCGGAGTCCAGATATGCGGGGACCTGATGAGACCTCTCGCCAGCAATGATGGTTACAGGGATAAATAGTTTGGAGGAGAGTTCTTGCTTCAATGTGTTGACGCCCAGGGTTGTCTCTCCAACCAAGCCTAGGCGCTGGGGTTTTTTGGCTTGTGAGGGCACAGATGCACGACGTGGCCAGCGAGGCCGCAATATAAGCACAGTCCAGAGGTGCGCCTGCGTTGTTTCTCCTGGACCGATAATTTTAGTCGGTCAACTTGCATCGGAACCTCGGGCAAAGCGATAGAAGCAGGCAAGAGGGGTTGCTGAAAGTTGGGTGCCAGTCTAGGACGCCGGCGCTCCTGACGAACCTCATGGGATCTCTCCCTCAGCCTTATGTCAACCCGAGTGGCAAGCAGAATCAAGTCATCCAACGCGGGAGGCAGGTCTCGAGCAGCCAGGTCCTTGATCTCGGGCGACAGGCCATGCCAATAGGATGCCACAAATGCCTCATTGTTCCAGGATAGCTCTCCTGCCAGAGTCCGGAACTGAATAGTATACTTGCCCACGGAGTTGTCCTCTTGGCGAAGGTTGAAGATGGCGGTGGCGGCTGATGAGACTCGTCCTGGCTCCTCAAAAACGGTTCGGAATATTCATGCGAACTCCTGGAAGTCTCGGGTCTCGGGTCCCTGACGTTCCCAGATAGGGTTAGCCCATGCCAGGGCCTTGCCGGTCAGGAGGGAGGTGATAAATGTGATCTTGGCTCCATCTGACGGAAATGCCCGAGAGTGCAGGGTAAAATTAACGTGGCATTGGTTCAGGAACCCCCGACAAGCACCGGCGTCTCAATCGAACCGAGAGGGCAATGGCAGCGAGAACCGAGGGTCCGTACAGGAACTGCCAGGAGGAGCAACAGGAGGGTCGGCTTGAGGAACTTGCATAGAAGCAGGAATGGAGGCAACTAGCGTCCCTAGCTGCTGCACCATAGAGTCCATGGCCACGAGGAGCTGGTCCTGCCTAGCTCGGAGATCCAGCAGATCCGCCTGCATGGCTTGGGAGGGTGTCAAGCCCTTGAATTGGCCAGCGGGGTCCATGGCCAGAGCGTACTGTCACGATGCGGGGTGTGGACCCACTGGGCCGTACCGCGTAGCGGGGATGGCAGCTGGCCAAACCGGAAAGTACACAGTTCAATGGTTCAGCGAGAGTACCTGAGGCAATCGTAGGCAGTGGCGAGGCGGACACGTCCAGAACCAGGCGGTGGGAAGTCATTCGGTGAGGCGTAGCAGGGTAGTGTAGACTGTAGCACAACATGGTAGGTAGCGCAGCACGGCAATAGCAAGAGGTAGCACGGAAACAGGATACGGGATACGGAATACAGGAGCAAGGTACACTGGGAGGCTGGAAGACACTGGGAGACCATAAGCAAGACGAACAACGGGAAAACTAACAACGCTCTGGCAAAGGGCAAGAGGGCAGAGCCCTTTTTATAGCCCAGGGCATCCTGGGCCAGATTGCAGTTTTTGCAAAATGCGCGCACTGGCCCTTTAAGGCCCCTGCACGCGCGGGCGCGCGCACCTGCCGGAGACACTCGGAATCCAGAAGAGAGTGCCGGCACCTGACTGGGGGACGACGCTGCAGGCAGGTAAGCTGTCCATGGCCACGGCCGTCGGGGTTAACGACCGATCGACGGGCCGTGGCCATAGACGTTACACTTGTATACAACTGTGCTGTCACGGGAGTCAGAGAGAGAAAGTCTTCTGCAACAAAAGCACATGACTCGCATTCTCACACTTATTGTCATTGACTCAGTAGTCACACAGCAGACCCACTCCCCCTCTGTCTCTGTCTTCTGTGACAGGGGAGGAGGGAGACTAGTGCAGAACAGACAGGGCCAGTCTTAGGTTAGATGGAACCCTGTGTGGAATTATATTTTGGCGCCCCACATGCCATAAGAAAAAAATAAGCAAGCTCGGCTGTTTCTGTGGAGAGTTGAGCAAAGCTGATCACAAGCCGATCCAGTCCCATGCAGTTGTAGTCCTTAGCAGCTGAGGTTAGAGGGTGTGGCACAGTGTTGGGAATGACATTTTGCAAGGGAGGAGAAGAAGAGCATCAGGGCCAGGTCCAGCACTATCCTTGAGCGATAGAGACACAGTAAACATCACTATGCCTTCAGTTTGCCATGAAAATGAAATAGCCAGTGGCACTAAGGGTATGTTTACACACAGCATTTTTGCAGTTTTTTTAGAGCGTGTTTTTTCTGCATTGTTTTATTATAATATTATCAATATATTTTGCAGCCACCAGGGAACCCAAAACAAATTTCAGTGAAGACACCACGTGTGAACAGACCCTAAGAGGGAGGGAGGCAGCTACATGTCACAGTTCACAATTTAACCCTTTCACTGTCGGAAATTCGGGAGCTGTATTTGTTTAGATGGCCGGAAGAATTTTTTAATTTTGCCTTCCCTGATTCCAACAGCCAAAACTTTCTTTATTGTTACGTTGACAGAGCTGTTTGAGTTCTTGATTTTTGTGAAACGTGGAATTTTTTGGGGTGACATTTTGCGATACACCGAAGTAAGCATTTATTTCTATTAACTTTTATTATGGGAAAGATGAAGGAAAAAAAGCAATAACGCCATTTTTTTCACACCACCTTGGGGTATATCCCACCCATAGAGCCTTCAATAGTTATTGTACTGCAAGGGGAGAGGTGTCTAACTGCTTAAACGAAAGGTGTTACAATTTTTTTTTCATTTGATGTGTTTTAATTTATCGGTCCATAGCCCAGGCTACGACTAAGAACACAGTTTGTGTTCAAATTGCGTAAGCGTGTCATATACCTTCACTACACTATGCTGAGTGTTATGAAATAAACGCTGAATAAAAGCTTTTATATTGTAAAGGGGTTTGCTTGACCATATTTCTTTTCTCTCTGTTACACTCTGTTACACTCTGTGCCAGAAGTGGGGTCTATGTACGAAAAATTGATGAAAACAGGATACAAATTGAATTATCGGTACATTTTAATTAGACATGTTTTAATTATAAATAAGACAGGTTACAAAGATGGATATGTCCTAAAAGCAAAGTTTCTACTCTTAAGATCTAAGGTCTAAAAATGTATTCTTATTGTTAACAATAAACTGTAGCAATGGATAAGGAAATATATCATTCATAAACATATACTGCCAAGACACTTTTTATTTCATAATTATACATAGGTGTTCTGTTAAAATACCAGTACCGGCTTTTCTAATCCATGTGGACATAAACAAGCATTCCAAAACTGCCCAGATTAGTATGAAGCTGCATGACCTCTGTGCAATTATACAGACTCCATTGGGCACCGTATGTACAGAAATATTCTCCCCTAGAAGCAATATGTAGTCCGATGAAGCATGTGAAGAGTCTCCTTACTTCAGTTTTGTATGGAATTCAACAGAAAAAAACTTTTTCTCACTTTTCCAGTAACAGTGTGGCTAGGTTCACACAAAATTTGTGCCAAATTTTAGAAACACACACCTGATGAATACAGGTTTGTTCTTTTTTTAAAGGGGAAGTGACTTTTTTCTTCTTCTTTTCTTCAGATGGATGCAAACATGCACTGTACAAATCTATACTAATGTATACCCATATGTTTGGATACCTTGTTTCCTTTGTTCTAAAATGGGGTAAAAAAAATCAAACATAAACCTGCCGGAAATATACTAAAAGGAAACACTTTTGGCATCTGTCTGGCCCATTAAAGTCTATGGATACTGTACACAGATTTCTTGATTTTGGTTCATGATGTTTACTACGAACTGTTTGGAAAAAAAATATGATGTGAATAGAGCATTAGCTTTACCAAAAGTTAGTTTTGTTTGTTTTGTTATCAATTAGTTAAATTAATATTTTTAATATTTAATTTACATTTAGTGAATAACAAGAGCAATGAACTTTTGCAAAAAATGAATATGTTTTTTTAAAAAAAAAATGTATTATAGAAGTACTTGGAAATAGATGTAATTATTTTTTTTTTTAAATTCAAAGCATGTCTTTCATAGAGATAGAAATACTGCTGTGAAAGTCCTTCTGGAAGATCAAATGTAGTTTCCAAGGTTAGCAGTCCTGATTAATTAACACAAATTGAATTACATTTTAATTAGACATGTTTTAATTATAAATAAGACAGGTTGCAAAGATGGATATGTGTTAAAAGCAAAGTTTCTACTCTTAAGTTCTAAGCTCTAACATTGTATTCTTGTTAATATTAAACTGCAGCAATGGGTAAGGAAATATATCATTCATAAACATATACTGCCAAGACACTTTATATATCATAATTATACATAGGTGTTCTGTTAAACTACCAGTACCGGCTATTCTAATCCATATGGACATAAACAAGCATTCCAAAACTGCCCGAATTAGTATGAAACGCACGACGTTCGTGCACTGTCATACAGACTCCATTGGGTGCCGTATGTACGGAAATATTCTAGAAGCAAAGATATGTAGTCCGATGAAACATGTCAAGAGTCTCTTTATGTCAGTTTCTATGGAATTAAAAAGTGAGAAACTTTATATGCTTCTGTAATTGGGGGCATTCAGAGGTACAGTAAAGTCCTTATGTACTGCTATGGTAGCCGTATTATGGCTCTGTGCAAAATGGAATCATTATGACTGTGTGCATGAGGCCTAGTACATAAATGTTTCCAAAATAAATTACCTGCAGCCTTGTTATTTGTGTTTCAGGTGCTAGATTAGTGTTGATTTTTTTTAAA
Organism: Rhinoderma darwinii; assembly: GCF_050947455.1. Taxonomy (NCBI): domain Eukaryota; kingdom Metazoa; phylum Chordata; class Amphibia; order Anura; family Rhinodermatidae; genus Rhinoderma; species Rhinoderma darwinii. The sequence continues at coordinate 139,032,553 of NC_134688.1, forward strand.
GATCTACATGTCTTGATATTTTCAAAAGTACAGATGTAGCCGCCTTTACCTTGACTTTTAACGCACTAAATACACAGTGGCTACATCCCTTATCTTGACTTTTTCAATAACTTTTCAATGGCTTTTATGGTGTGATATCACGCTGCAGCAAGTTATCAGAATCAAGTTAAAGATGGCTACATCCGTGAGTTGCCAACCCGAAGGCTAAAATTCCATGGGGCGTGCACCGCATGTGTTTTTTCAACTGCATTAGTAAACATTGCGTTATTTAGAGGTGTTTCAACATTAAACACCTGCTTACAACATTGAAAACTATATGCCCAGTGTGACATAACAGCCATGGAAACAAGCAGAGCTGCGTATGAATTCTGCACGGCACTCAACAAATTAAGGTGCTGATTGCCTGACATACCGTGTAAGAATGCACAAAGAAAATAACATTTAAGGTCCAGTCAGACATTGTGGTTCAGGTGCGGTGAAACCAGCATTGAGAGTGCTTCCGCTTCCGGTGCTGGGATGTGAATACGTGTGTTAGAGCAAACTCCTGCCCAGCAGAGAACACATCACCAGGTCATAGGGCAATAACCTGATTTTGCCAGCGCACACTGTGGAGCAAAGGTAAGTCTTACTGGGCCTAAAGCGTTCTGCACTGCTGGAATTTACCTCAAGCAACCAGTGGCTAAGTTAAAACTTGTGGCAGCGGCAATAGCTAACAATCTTGTCCATGCATCCTGGATGATTGACTGTTTCTTTGCCCTTTTAACCCGATGGTGCGTGCCTGCAGCTTATCAGTATTTCTCCAACCCTGCCTCTACACTTTGGATTCCTACAGGGGTCTAGTTATCTTTGTTCAAATACATATTGGCAACCTGAAGGCTCTTCTGAAACCTAGAGCTGGGCGTCAATTTTGATATCATTGCATAAGTTGTTAACCTCTATTGGCCAACACCTTTGCTGCCTTTGGGAGCACTATACATACACGGGCTAGTTGGGACCCTGCAATCCTGTCAGATTCGCAACAACTTAGAAGGCCCTGAAAGAAACCCAAATTAAGAGGAGGAAACCGCAGCACTTCAGTAGAAATGTTATTATCTTTTATTCACCAAAACATCACCTGCAACGTTTTAACCCTCACAGGGTCTTTATTAAGCATAAAATACATACATCAGGTGCACACCTTTTATAATCTGTGTTCAGTGACATCACATCCAGTGTTTAATTCAATTTCAAAACAGGTGTATAATAGATAAAACAGTAAAAGATCCATACATAGTCATAATTTGTGTATGTGACAAATAAAAACACAATAGCAGTGAATCCCCAAGGATATTCATAAGAAGCGCTACATTATGTCTCAAAATATAACTCAGCATCGTCTTTGTCCATTCTCACAGCCTGTTGGTAGCTTGGATCTAGCGTCCTTAGTAACCTACTACATCATATCATGTTATGACATACAAATCCTCCCCTCTTCGTCCATTGGTTTTGTCAGGGATCATTATCATGTATATTGTTTGAAAAATATTATCCTTTTGTATATTCAACCCAATATGAGGTAGTGTGTAAAAGACCATCCCCCTCCAGCAAATTTACACAGGAGGCAGAGGTGACGTCACTCACAGATGAGCCTTTATAGATTTAGATGGGGGGAGAAGGCAAAACAAAAAAATTGTCTGAACATTGTTTATTTTATGCCAGATTTCAGTAATATATATATTTTTATTTGTTTTTGTATTAATCAAGTATTTACAGACCCTGATAAAAGTGAAATTCTCAAAGTGTTCTGGATTATCAGATGAGTGTGGAGAAGTGTATAACATTTGGTTTTATTTTAGAGAATGAAGACGCCACCCCTTTGAGATGTTCTATCTATGTGTGACATGGGTTTTTTAATGTAAATTTGTAATGTAGAAATACTTGATCATATACAGTATGTACAAGACAGGATACGAGGCACCAGGTAAATCATCCAGAAACCACTCTCACCTTCTTGTTCATCTCAAGGAGCAGAGCTGGAGGTGCTCGCTGAGGCTGTAACCTGGCAGAAGGTAAGACGGCCGACATTTACACTGACTCTGGGTACGCTTTTGGCATCGCCCACAATTATGGGCCCATTGGTAGTAGGAACTTTATTGGATCATCGGGAAAGCCAATTGAGAGAGCAAGAGAAGACAGAACTGACAACAAGAGTATGTGCAGCCAGGTATCAGTAAATTTGCTTGTCCCTGGATACAATAATGTCACCACTAGGTTTGTAGCAGCCAGCTTGATGTGCGCACGGCATGACATAGGTAAAACAGCAAAGGTACCTGTGAAAAGTGCAGCCCGGCCAGATTACCCGTCCCAGCGACTGAAGAACATACAGCTACCCGAGGTAGAAGTGTATGACAAGGTGCTCGTATGTGTAGACCTGTTCTCAGGGGGGCCTGAAGCCCGACCGGTATCTTCAGGGGAACAATGCTTACCTCAAGTGTTGACCTGGTGTTTGTACAATGATAAGATGTCAGCAGTTCTCCAGTGTTATCCCAAAGTTAGTTTGTTTAATAACTGTATTTAAGAAGTGTTGTGGGAATATTAAATACTGAGGTTAAGTTTTATGTAAAGTTCTAGACCAGCCTCAGCATTGGACTATTGGAGGCGTCAGATAAAAGGTGCAAAAGCGGAATATTCCCATTCGAAAACATTTTTATTTGTTTATTTTGTTGTTGTTGTGAAAGGGACATTTTAGAGCAGAGAATTCTGTGCAGTGTATGTGTAGATATATATAAAGAGAAGAGGAATCAGTTTGTAGGTATCAGTTTTAGTTACTGACCAGTGTGAACGTTTAACATAAATCTGTCATTGTTAATGTTTTTCTTCAAGTTAATTATCTGATTAAGATCAATTACTGATTAGGCTATGAAAAGCTTGTTCTTCACAGGAAGAGTCCAACTGGGAGCGGAAGGCGTGAGAACCAGATTCTAACAGAATGTGGACGGATAAAGGAAGGTCAACCGGTAGCGCCCAATGCATTCTTGATAGCACTTGTATTGATGGTGTATGACCTCACATATGCCCCAAGACTGCAAGGATCTACGTGGTAAGATCTAATTGGTATGTCCCAGGTTTTACAGCTGTTGCTGCTAAATTCTGTTAGAGCTGTTTGATTTGCCTACAGAACAGTCCTGGCAGACCGGTGCCAACCTTATCATACCCGCCTCCCATAAAGAGAACCGACCTTGAGAGGCCTTCCCAGGTAGAACGAACCAGATTAGAGTAAGAAAAATTGGTTTGAGACACTTGTCAGATAAACATGTGGAATCTGTGTATATTTCTGTGAGGTGGAGATGTTCTAGGCAATCAGCTGAGACCAAGGTACAAATCCTGCTGAAAAAGTATCACCAAGTGCAAATACAATGTACCCAGTAATCACACATCTTCTAGGTGCCCTGTCCATTGTAACAGAGAAGTTTTTTCCTTATATAAAGGTGTTTGATGTCATTTAAGGGCCTGACATTATTGTATGTACTTAGAACAACGTTTATAATATATGCGGATGATGTTATCACCAGATTAGTATTCATTTTAACAATTGACAAGAGTTGGGGGTCCCCAGCAAGTGCCAGTAAATATGAACTAAAAGACTTTTAACACGATGAACTCCATCACTGAGATGCGGCAGGCGCAGCCGGCGCCAGTACAACGTGTTTATCATGAACTGACGGCAGTGTCACAATTCTAAGCAGCCGCCCAGACAAGTAACTTGCCAGAGGAAGAATACAGATGCGGAGGGTTTGTGGTAGGCACAATACAACTCCACTACTCCGTCTACGTGGGATCTCACCCCAGGCTCACAGTATGAGGTGCTATGTACAGCCTGGTGACGTAAACTAAAAGAGACGGTGTCTGACAGATGAGAAGGACCAAACCAAGTCCTGATGACATCAGCAAAGATCAAAGTAAAGACCAAAGACCTGAGTGAATCCGTCAGCAGTATCAAGTGTTTTGATAAGTAACTGGCTAGGAGGGGGTAATAATAACTCCCCCACTGGACACCAACGTAGTCTGACTCCACAATTGCGTGGGTTACCCTGAGGGTGACAGTCAGTGAAGAGCAGAAGACAGGAGAAGAAGGGGGACAATGATGTACAGGACTGGCAATGAACTGATGGGACCCGAAACCGGAGGGTGATAGCATGAGATTGGTGATAGCATTATGTTATTAGTTGAGGCCCTATTGTTTATAATGTCTGAGGTTTATAATTATAATATGTGTAAATATGCCACGGTGCTGCAAATTACAATCTGAGGAGTTTTATGTGGAGGTGTGAGGTGAAGGTCACTGTGCTGCCCATGACCTGTTATATCTGCAGGGGTAAAAGTCCCATTAGGACAGTAAGTGACAGTGCGACAATTATTACCATTAATAAAAATGTAGACTGGATTAATTATATATATATTACAACCAGCAGCGGTTTGTAGACCATCCTGTATACTGAGGAGAATAGGGACAGTTAGGACCATTCAGAAACCTTGAAAGTCCAGGTACAAAGGGGGGTTACTCATCAGGAGTAGCTCGTCTCAAGCTGGTGAAGAAATCCAAAACCCCTACCCGCCTGGTTCGAGTGGTCAGTGGTAGGTTGATAGGCAAGATTCAGGGATAGAATAATAATATTTTTAGGGGAGACTGTCAGGGATCATTACCATGTATATTGTTTGAAAAATATTATCCTTACATATATATATTCAGTATATTACACAAAGAGATTGGATTCATGGAACACAAAGAGCCTGCATAACACGCCTATGGAAGACACCGCCCCCTGGAATGCAAAGAAGAATGTACAGAAGAACTTACAGCTGAGGAGCCAAGGGGGGCTTAAGCACGTCCCACATCTCTAGGGAGGGGGCATGTGTCTTTTTCTGTGTTTCTTTGTTCTGAATAAAGTTAGTTGGCTTCCTGTCCTATCTGAGGAAAGCTGTGTAACAACATCTCTGGCTGGTTTACTTCTTTCCATGCATGCATTCAGGTTTCAATTTACAGAGGTGGTTATTCGTGTGGAATTACAGGGAGAAGGAAGCTACCCTGAAATTCGGACTCGACAGTTTAAAACAGTCCCCTATCCGTGCGCAAGTCTGGTTGCTACAAGCAACCTGCGGATGCTTGAACCCGATCTCATTATCCGGGCCGGGCAAATTAATTACCAAAGTGTCCGAGACCAGTGGCATAACTACCGTGGTAGCAGCTCTAGCGGCTGCTACTGGGCCCGGGGCTTGAGGGGGACCGTGCCGCCGCCCCCCCATATGCCCGGTGGCGCCGCTAGCAGCCGTTGCTATGGGGCCCACACCACCGAGCCTCCAACAAGTATGGGCCGGGCGACACAGGCCCTTTCATGCCTGTAGGTGTCGCTAGCACCGGAGGGGGCCCCGGTGTTAGCAACAGCCAAATACATGCATTAGCACTGAATGGCCGGGCATGTTCCCGACTATCCAGCGCCTTACAATGACGCTGATTGGCTAGCGGCGCAATTACATCATCGCTCCGCTTCCTTGCTTGAAAAACGCTGATTGACGGGGCAAGTCATTCTGCCCCGCCAATCAGCGTCATTGGACGACGCTCGTTCAGCTCCAGCGGACATGCTCAGAAGAGAGCATGTCTGCATCACCAGTGAACAGCGTGGGAATGGGATTATGTGAGTATGTCAAGTTTATATATTTTTTCTCATAAAACTGTGAGTGGCATTATCTATAGTGGTGGCTCTATCTACAGGGGGGTTCGTCTATATGTGGGCCACTATATACAGGGGGGTCTATATGTGGGCCACTATATACATGGGGGGTCTATATGTGGGGCACTAGCTACAGGGGTGGTCTGTATGTGTGGATGTCGGGCACAATCTACAGGGGGGTTCGTCTATATGCGGGCCACTATATACAGGGGGATCTATATGTGGGCCACTATATACATGGGGGGTCTATATGTGGGGCACTAGCTACAGGGGTGGTCTGTATGTGGGGATGTGGGGCACAATCTACAGGGGGTGTCTATATGTGGGGATGTGGGCCACTATATACAGGGGGCTCTATATGTGGGCCACTATATACAGGGGGCTCTATATGTGGGCCACTATATACAGGGGGCTCTATATGTGGGCCACTATCTACAGCGTGGGTCTATATATAGGGATATGGGGCACTATCTACAGGGGGATCTATATGTGGGGCATTATATGTGAGACACTATACAGGGGTGGGCTATATGTAGAGCACTATCTATAGGGGAGCTGTTTTTTAGGGTACTTAATATAGGGGTGGGCTATATGTGGGACACTATATACAGGGGTGGGTTACCTGTGGGGCATTTGCAACAGGGTGGCTATATGTAGTGCACAGTCTACAGGGGTGGGCTATATGTGGGACACTATATACAGGGGTAGCTATATGTCAGACACTATCTATAGAGGTGGGCTATACGTGGAGCACTATCTATAGGGGAAGCTATATGTAGGGCAGCACGGTGGCTCAGTGGTTAGCACTATTACCTTGCAGCTCTGGAGTCCATATGTGGGCACTATCTACAGGGGCTTCTATGTAGGTCACTATCTACAGAGGCTCTATGGGGGTCACTATCTACAGGGGGCTATGGGGGCACTATCTACAGGTGGCACGGTGTGTGTGTGTGTGTGTGTGTGTGTGTGTGTGTGTGTGTGACAGTGTATGGTACTATTATAATCAGGGACACAGTGTATAGTTCTATTATAGTTAGAGGTGCAGTGTATGGTGCTTTATTATATTTATAGGTGTTGAGAATTTAAACTTTTTTTATAGGTGCAGAAATGTTTTAAAAGTGAGAAGCTGAAGACATCTGAGCGGAAAACTGCAGAAATGGGTCATGGCCGGTAGAAATCCATCATAGATGTCTGGACCGGAGGGAAAAGAAAAGAACTAGAATCTGAGACGTCACCGGTGAGTCACTTAATGTAAATGTTTATTCTGCTTTTAATCAGTATTGTAGTCACTGTGTGATCTGCAGTGAGATGATGGTGGTATGATTTTTGTTTGTGAAACAGCATCTCCCAGCATACGGCAGGGGTTGCACTAAATTGATCTGTATTTGTTCTGGTGTTGTATATATGTACTGATCTTGGTTCTGATCCTATATGTAAGTACTGAGCTTGGTTCTGGTGCTGTATATACGTATGAGATTGGTTTTGGTTCTGTGTATATATGTAATGAGTTTTGTTCTGGTGCTGTATATATGTACTGAGCTTGGTTGTAGTGCTGTATTTATGTACTGAGGTTTGTTCTGGTGCTGTTTTTATGTACTGAGCTTGGTTCTGGTGCTGTATATATGTATGGGCTTGGTTCTAGTGCTGTATATATGTACTGAGCTTTGTTCTGGTGCTGTATATATGTTAGAGCTTGGTTCTAGTGCTGTATTTATGTACTGAGCTTGGTTCTAGCACTGCATTTATGTACTGAGCTTGGTTATGGTACTGTACATATGTCAGAGCTTTGTTCTGGTGCTGTATATATGTACTGAGCTTGGTTCTAGTGCTGTATTTATGTACTGAGCTTGGTTCTGGTACTGTATACATGTCAGAGCTTTGTCCTGCTGCTGTAATTATATAGGATATATTTATAATAACAAAATTGCAGGGCAGATGGAATTGTTCTCAATTCACTGTATATTTAATGGGAATCTGGCAGGTAGTTTTAACCCCTTGAAACGCCACCATGCAGTAATACATGACCTGACAATATTTCCAAACATTCCCTTGTATGTTTTTTTCAGACGCAGCAAAATCCTTAAAATCCACTTTTAAAACGGCGTAAACTATTTGCTAAATACTCATTAGAGGGTCATGGGGCGGTGCCGCTATGCTGAAGAGTCACATAGTCCTGCCTCCAAACCAACCTTTCCATGTTTGAGTGACATCTTATACAACTTTCTCGGATGCGCCATTGCCTTGTGGCACTATACACAAGGGGGGCAATGTGGCACTATACACAAAGGGGGGCTGTGTGGCACTATACACAAGGGGGAGCTGCGTGGCACTATACACAAGGGGGAGCTGTGTGTCACTATACACATGGGGGAACTGTATGGCACTATTTAAAAGGGGGAGGGCTGTGGCTCTATCTACAGGGGCTGAGTTTGGCGCAATCTACAGGGGTCTGTGTGCTGCACTTTCTACTAAGGTGGGGCTGTGTGGCACTGTATACAAGGGAGTGGGGCTGTGTGGCACTATATACAGTGGGAGCTGTACAGCGCTATATACAGTGGGGGCTTTATGGCGATATCTACAGGGGGCTGTATGGCACTATCTACAGGGGGGCGCTATCTACAAATGGGGTGTTACACTGTCTATAGGCAGGGCTATATAGCACTGTCTACAGGGGGGCTGTATGGCACATTCTACAGGGGGCACTATTTCTAAGGGGGGCTGCTTGTGGTCTCAAAATTAGTTAGTTGCACATGATTTTTTTCAGTTCTATATAAAATATAGCTACGCTATATATATATATATATATATATATATATATATATATATAAGTTAGCAACAAAGTTTACGTCGATCACGGGCGTTTAACCGGTTAAATGCCGCAGTCAATAGCGACCACGGCATTTAACTTGTTTACAGAGGGAGCTCCCTCTCTCACCCATCAGTGACCCGCAAATATAATTGCAGGCCTCTGATGGGGTGCCATGGCAGCCGGCGGCCTGATAAAAGCCCCCAGGTCTACCCTGGGCATATGCCTATTAGAATGCGCTGGAGGCACGTCCTAATAGATTGCCCGTCAGAGTTATACTAAATATACCAAAGCATTATAGCAGCGATCTGAAGATCACATGGTAAAGTCCCCTAGTGGGACTAAAAAAATAAGTAGGTAATGTGAGATAAAAATTATTAATAAAAATTACAGTAAAAAACATAAATAAAACCATTTTTTTCCATAAAAAGGGCTTTTATTTAGTTAAAGTGTAAAAAATAAATAAAAGTACACATATTTTAGTATCGCCGTGACCGTAATGACTCAAACAATAAAGTTAATATGTAATTTAAACCGCTGGGTGAACACCATAAAAAAAACCGCAAGAAACCATGGCGAAATTGCTATTTTTTTCCATTGCCCCCCAAAACAGTCATAATAAAAGTTAATCAATAAGTCCCATGTACTCCAATACAGTAACAATCAAAACAACGTGTCGTCACGCAAAACACAAGCCCACATATCTCTATATTGACGGAAAAATAAAAAAAATTACGGCTCTTGGAATGCGACGATGCAAAAACAAATAATTTTAGTTCAAAAGAGTTTTTATTGTGCAAAATTCGTAAAACATAAAAAACCTCTACATATGTGGTATCGTTGTAATCGTACTGACCCATAGAATAAAGGTAATGTGTTATTCTACTGCACAGTGAATGATGTCAATTTAATACGCATAGAACAATGGTGGAATTTCATTTTTTTTTCTATTTCCCTTCAAAATAAGTTAATAAAAAAATGATATGTACCCCAAAATGGTGCCATTACAAATTACATCTAATACCGCAAAAAGAAAGTCCTCGTACAGCTATGTCGACGGAAAAATAAAAAAGTTATTGCTCTTTGAATGCGATTATAGAAAAACTAAAAAAAAAAATTGCTTGGTCATTAGGGCCATTAGGGTCATTGAGTATGTTGGTGGTATGTTGGACCGTGTATACACTGTGATAGTATATTTATCAATAAAGTTATAGATAGACTATGTATTAACCCCTATCCGTACGAGGATGTAACTGTCCGTCGTTGCGGGAGGTTACTTCCCGCACGAGGACGTACAGTTACTGAGTTTTTCCCGGTGCACACTGTCGGCGACAGTGTGCACCGGGAACCGGGAGGTCAGCTGTCGCCGACAGCTGACACTTCCCTCTTGCCGGCCAGTAGTCCTTTGCCGCTGATTTCGGCGAATTAACCCCTTAAATTCAGCGATCGGTTGGAATCGCCGAATTTTAGGGGTTTCCAGCATATCGGCAGACCCCGGTCCGAAATCGCGGGGTCTGCCGATAGTTAGTATGGCAAACGGAAGCCAAACAATGGCTTCCGGGTCTGCCATGGACAGAAGCCCATCAGGACCAACCTTTGGCGACAAGGTGTGCATCGGGAACTTGGAGATCAGCTGTCCCCGACACTCCAGTGTTGCTGATCAGCGGCTCATCGCCGCTGATTTCGGCAAATAACCCGTTACATGCGGGGCTCGATTGCGATCTCCGCATGTAGCGGGTTTGTAGCGCATCAGCAGCCCCCATGCAATCGTGGGGGCTTCTGATGCTTGTGATGGCACCCGGGGGCCAGACAACGGACCCCGGGTCTGCCATGTATGTCAGCCTATGAGGATCAGCCTCTGCTGATCCTCGTAAACCAACTGTCAGAGTGACTGTGACGTCACACTGACAGTTGGAATACGTTACACTACCTAAGTAGTGTAATGTATTCTAGCAGCGATCAGAGCTGCAGGTCAAAAAGATAAAGTGTAAAAAGTAAAAAAAAAGTTAATAAACAAAATTATAAAGTGTAAAAAAAGGTAATAAAAATGTTTTATAAAAGTGTCAAAATAAAAGGTTTTGTTTTCCTATAATAAGTCATTTATTATAGGGAAAAAAATAAAACGTTAAAAAAAAGTACACATATTTGTACCCTGGTGTGAGTCCAAACATCAGTTTACGACCACATATGGGGTATTGCCGCAATCGGGAGAAATTGCTTTACAGATGTTGGGCGGCTTTTTCTCCTTTATTCCTTGTAAAAATTAAAAAATTCTATGTTTCCACAGAAAAATAGGATATTTTCATCTTCATGTTGGATATTTCTAAAATCTGCAGAATCTGGGCAATAAATATTGAGTTGTGTTTCCCTGGTAAAACCTTCTGTGTTACAGATTTTTTTTTATTACAAATGAATTTCGGCAAAAAAAATGAAATTTGTAAATTTCACCTCTACTTTGCCTTAATTCCTGTGAAACGCCTAAAGGGTTAAAATACTTTCTGAATGTGGTTTTGAATACCTTGAGGGGTGCAGTTTTCAAAATGGGTTGATTTATGGGGACTTTCTAATATATAAGGCCCTCAAAGCCACTTCAGAACTGAACTGGTCCGTGAAAAAATGGCATATTGAAATTTTATTGAAAATATGAGAAATTTCTGCTAAAGTTCTAAGCCTCGTAACGACCTAGAAAAATATGTAAAAAGTATGTGAAAAAAAATGATGCAAACATAAAGTAGACATATGGGGGATGTTAACTAGCAACTATTTTGTGTGGTATTACTATCTGTTTTACAAGCAAATACATTTAAATTTAGAAAAATGCAAATTTTTGCACATTTTTGCTAAAATTTGACGTTTTTCACAAATAAATATTCAATTTATCGACCAAATTTTTTCACTAACATAAAGTACAATATGTCACAAGAAAACAGTCTTAGAATCGCTTGGATAGGTAAAAGCATTCCGGAGTTATTACCACATAAAGTGACACATGTCAGATTTGAAAAAATCATGTGTCCACAAGGCCAAAACAGGCCTAAAGGGGTTAATATTGCCTTTATATGTTAATAAAATTAAAGTGCACTCCCAGACAATCTGATAGCCTGGCATTAGGCATTATCCCAATTTTCAATATTATTTATATAAATAATTTTGTATGAAAAAAACTTTTTTTCCTCAATCCTTGTAATGATGGGGGTAGGGAAACGGACAAGTGAGCCCTAATCTACCCGCCACTCTGTCCCTGCCTACTTGCAACGACCCGCCCTAGGCGACGGGGTACAACTGGGCGGCGGTCCCTACGCTCAGTAAGTGCACGAGACAAACAGACAGGGGTACACAAAGCTAAGGGAAAAGGGGCAGTTGCCCACGGCAACACCGTGAGCAACAAGAGTGGTGAACGAGCCGAGTCAAACCAGGAGTGTACGAGGAACCAAACGCAGAGCAGGAGAGTAGTCAGAAAGCCAGGGTCAGTATGGAGCAGGATCAAATAGTCAGAAGCTGTAGCTGGGCCAGGAAACCACACGAGAAGAATCACAAGCAAAGGAGGAACAGGAAAGGCAGGTATAAATAGACAGAGGGCGGGAGCTAGCTCCGTCTGGCCAGGCTGCGATAGGCTCTCCCACTCCTAAGCCTGCCAGCCTGAGTGGTGGAAGCTGGAGTCAGTCTCAGAGACATAGACTCAGGTGCAGACTGATTGCCTATGGGCGTATACACAGAAGTTGTGCCTGGCAGATCCTTTACATTACCCCCCTTTTATGAGGGGCCACTGGACCCTTTCTAAGTGGACCTGGTTTATTGGGGAAACGGAGGTGGAACTTCCTGACCAATACCCCAGCGTGAACATCCCGGGCGGGTACCCAAGTCCTCTCCTCAGGCCCGTATCCTCTCCAATGGACCATGTACTGGAGGGAGCCTTGGACCATCTTGCTGTCCACAATCTTGGACACCTCGAATTCCACCCCCTCAGGGGTGAGAACGGGAACAGGAGGTTTCCTCGAGGGAGCCAAGGACGGGGAGCAGCGTTTAAGGAGGGAGGCATGAAACGCGTCGTGTATTCGAAAAAATGGGGGCAGCTCCAGTCGGAAGGAGACAGGATTGAGGACTTCAATGACCTTATACGGCCCAAAAAAACGGGGAGCAAACTTCTTGGATGGAACCCTAAGTCGCAAGTTCCTAGACGATAACCACACCAGATCCCCGACCATAAACAAGGGGTTAGCAGAACGTCTTCTATCAGCCTGAGTCTTTTGTACGCTCTGGGACGCCTCTAGGTTCTTCTGAACCTGGGCCCAGACTGTGCACAGTTCCCGATGAACGACCTCTACCTCGGGATTGTTGGAACTACCAGGTGAAACGGAGGAGAACCATGGATTAAACCCAAAATTACAGAAAAAGGGGGAGACCCCTGATGAGTTACTGACCCGGTTATTAAGGGAAAATTCGGCGAGGGGAATGAATGAGACCCAATCATATTGACAGTCAGAGATAAAACACCTTAAATATTGTTCTAGAGATTGATTAGTCCTCTCAGTTTGGCCATTAGTTTCAGGATGGAAGGCAGAGGAGAAGGACAGATCAATCTCCAACTTTTTACTGAAGGCTCTCCAAAACAATGACAGGGACCCCATGGAGACGCAGGATGTGTTTGACAAACAAGGTAGCTAACGTCTTGGCATTGGGTAGTTTCTTGAGGGGCCCAAAGTGGCACATCTTACTGAAGCGGTCTACTACAACGCACACCACCGACTTGCCTTGAGATGGAGGCAAATCGGTGATAAAATCCATGGAGATATGGGTCCAAGGTCTCTGGGGAATGGGCAAAGAACGTAGTAAGCCCACTGGTCAGGACCTGGGAGTCTTGGACCTAGCACAAACCTCACAAGCGGCGACGTAAGCCTTAACGTCTTTAGGCAAACCAGGCCACCAATAGTTTCTGGCAATGAGGTGTTTGGTACCCAGGACACCTGGATGACCAGATAGTGCGGAGTCATGATTTTCCCTAAGTACCCTTAGCCGGAATTGCAGGGGAACAAACAGCTTGTCCTCAGGAAGGTTCCCGGGAGCTGAACCTTGATCAGCCGATATTTCAGAGACTAAATCAGAATCAATAGAAGAAATGATTATACCAGGAGGCAAAATACAAGCAGGATCTTCCTCCGAAGGAGGGCTGGCCATGAAGCTACGCGACAGTGCATCGGCCTTAATATTTTTAGACCCAGCCCTATAGGTAACCAAAAAGTTGAATCTGGTAAAAAATAGCGCCCATCGAGCTTGTCTCGGGTTTAGCCTCCGGGCAGATTCTAGGAAAACCAGATTCTTGTGGTCGGTAAGAACCGTCACCTGGTGCCTAGCCCCCTCCAGGAAGTGGCGCCACTCTTCAAATGCCCATTTAATGGCTAAGAGTTCGCGGTTGCCAATATCATAGTTACTCTCAGTGGGCGAAAACTTCCTGGAGAAGTAGGCACAGGGACGGAGATGGGTGAGGGACCTGGTACCCTGGGACAAGACAGCCACCACTCCCACCTCAGATGCGTCAATTTCCACGATAAATGGCTCCATTTGGTTGGGCTGAACCATCACCGGGGCCGAGATAAAGCACTTCTTAAGGACCTCAAAAGCCTGGACAGCCTCAGGAGGCCAGTGGAGGAGATCAGCACCTTTGCGAGTGAGGTCCGTAAGAGGCTTAGCGATGACCGAGAAGTAAGCAATAAATCTCTTGTAATAATTAGCGAAGCCCAAGAAACACTGTAACGCCTTCAGGGAAGCAGGTTGGACCCATTCCGCCACAGCCTGGACCTTGGCGGGGTCCATGCGGAATTCATGAGGAGTGAGGATTTGACCCAAAAATGGTATCTCCTGTACCCCAAACACACATTTTTCGGTTTTCGCAAACAGTTTGTTTTCCCGAAGGACCTGGAGCACCTTCCTGACATGCTCAATGTGGGAGGACAAGTCCTTGGAAAACACCAGTATGTCATCAAGGTACACTGCAAGAAATACCCCCAGGTAATCTCTTAAAATCTCATTTATGAAATTCTGGAAGACCGCAGGAGCATTACACAACCCAAAGGGCATGACGAGGTATTCGAAATGACCTTCGGGCGTGTTAAATGCAGTCTTCCACTCATCCCCCTCTTTGATGCGGATAAGGTTATACACCCCCCGTAGATCAAACTTAGAGAACCATTGGGCCCCCTGAACCTGACTAAAGAGATCAGGAATCAAAGGAAGGGGATACTGGTTCCTTACAGTGACCTTATTCAAGTTACGGTAGTCAATGCATGGCCTAAGACCACCATCCTTCTTCCCTACGAAGAAGAAGCCAGCACCTACCAGAGAAGTAGAGGGGCGAATGTAACCCTTGGCCAGGCATTCCTGGATATACTCTCTCCTGGCTTCACGTTCGGGACAAGAAAGATTAAATATCCTACCCTTAGGGAGCTTAGCTCCTGGTACCAATTCGATAGCGCAATCGTATTCTCTATGAGGAGGTAATACTTCGGAGGCCTCCTTAGAGAAAACATCAGCGAAGTCCTGAACAAACTCAGGTAGCGTGTTCACCTGCTCAGGGGGAGAAATAGAATTAACAGCAAAACATGACGTCAAGCATTCATTACCCCATTTGGTAAGCTCCCCAGTATTCCAGTCAAACGTGGGATTATGCAACTGCAACCAGGGAAGGCCTAAAACCAAATCGGACGATAATCCCTGCATCAACAGTACAGAGCACTGCTCCAAATGCATGGAGCCAACAAGGAGTTCAAAAACAGTGGTATGCTGTGTAAAATAACCATTAGCAAGTCGATACCCTCTACCGGGACAGGTTTAGGCAAATCAATCAAAGGCATAGCTAGAGACATAGCAAATTCCACAGACATGATATTAGCAGAAGACCCTGAATCCACGAAGGCACTGCCGGTAGCAGACCTACCACCAAAAGAGACCTGAAAGGGAAGCAAGATTTTATTACGTTTCATATTTACGGGAAATACCTGTGCGCCCAAGTGACCTCCCCGATGATCACTTAGGCGCGGAAGTTTTCCGGCTGCTTATTCTTACGCCTTGGACAGGTGTTCACTTGATGCTTGTCATCCCCACAATAGAAGCAGAGACCATTCTTCCTGCGGAACTCTCTACGTTGTCGGGGGGACACGGAGGCCCCGAGTTGCATAGGTACCTCCGAGTCTTCCGTGGAAGAGCGAAGCAACGGGACCTCGGGGGGCATCATGGGGGAGTCAGAGGGGAAAACACAAAAACTTTCAAGTTGTCGTTCCCTGAGACGTCGGTCAAGTTGTACCGCTAAAGCCATAACCTGGTCTAGGGAGTCAGAAGAGGGATAGCTAACTAGCAGGTCTTTCAGGGCGTTCGACAGGCCCAACCTAAACTGGCACCTTAAGGCAGGGTCATTCCACCGAGAAGCTACGCACCACTTCCTAAAGTCAGAACAATACTCCTCAACAGGTCTCTTACCCTGACGTAAGGTCACCAGCTGACTCTTGGCAAAGGCAGTCCTGTCAGTCTCGTCATAAATGAGTCCGAGAGCAGAAAAGAAACGATCAACGGAGGAAAGTTAAGGGGCGTCAGGAGCCAAGGAGAAGGCCCACTCTTGGGGCCCTTCCTGGAGCCGGGACATAATTATACCCACCCGCTGGCTCTCAGAACCTGAGGAGTGAGGCTTTAAGCGAAAGTAGAGCCTACAACTCTCCCGAAAGGAGAGAAAAGTCCTCCGGTCCCCTGAGAACCGGTCAGGCAACTTGAGGTGGGGTACAAGAGGTGAGGTGAGGGGCACTACCATGGTAGCGTCAGGCTGGTTGACCCTCTGAGCCAGGGCCTGGACCTGTAGGGAGAGACCCTGCATTTGCTGGACCAGGGTCTCAAGGGGGTCCATAATAGAGTCAGGGACCAGGGTAGACTAGTTATATGGGCTTGTGATTATGTAATGATGGGGGTAGGGAAACGGACAAGTGAGCCCTAATCTACCCGCCACTCTGTCCCTGCCTACTTGCAACGACCCGCCCTAGGCGACGGGGTACAACTGGGCGGCGGTCCCTACGCTCAATAAGTGCACGAGACAAACAGACAGGGGTACACAAAGCTAAGGGAAAAGGGGCAGTTGCCCACAGCAACACAGTGAGCAACAAGAGTGGTGAACGAGCCGAGTCAAACCAGGAGTGTACGAGGTACCAAACGCAGAGCAGGAGAGTAGTCAGAAAGCCAGGGTCAGTATGGAGCAGGATCAAATAGTCAGAAGCTGTAGCTGGGCCAGGAAACCACACGAGAAGAATCACAAGCAAAGGAGGAACAGGAAAGGCAGGTATAAATAGACCGAGGGCGGGAGCTAGCTCCGTCTGGCCAGGCTGCGATAGGCTCTCCCACTCCTAAGCCTGCCAGCCTGAGTGGTGGAAGCTGGAGTCAGTCTCAGAGACATAGACTCAGGTGCAGACTGATTGCCTATGGGCGTATACACAGAAGTTGTGCCTGGCAGATCCTTTACAATCCTGCTCGACATATTGAATGGCTCTGCAGATGTGGTATGTGTGAGGTATTGATGCCGTGATTTTGCAATTTTATGTATGCTGTCATTATGATTTAATTAGCAAAATAGCTTTTTTGGTCTCTCATGATACTTTTTTTAAATTCTGTCGTTTTGTATCATGAGTTGATAAAAAATTGGGGATAATTGAAAACTGTAACTGAATAATGGATTTGGGATTTTTAGAAATAATTGGTTGCTAGTTTGCAACCGTGTTGGCTCTCTTATTCCAGCATACGGACCATAAACATTATTGCGTATGCGCGGCTATTATTATCATCTTTAACTGCCCCTTGCATTCCGGGACGCTGCTGCTGATTTGATACACTCAGCGTCTCGGACACTTTGGTAATTCATGTGCCCGGCCCAGATAATGAGATCGGGTTGAAGCATCTGCAGGTTGCTTGTAGCAACCAGACTTGCACACGGACAGGGGACTGTTTTAAACCAATGGACGAAGAGGGGAAGATTTGTATGTCATAACATGATATGATGTAGTAGGTTACTAAGGACGCTAGATCCAAGCTACCAACAGGCTGTGAGCATGCGCAATGGACAAAGTCCAATGCTGTGTTATATTTTGAGACATAATGTAGCGCTTCTTATGAATATCCTTGGGGATTCACTGCTATTGTGTTTTTATTTGTCACATACACAAATTATGACTATGTATGGATCTTTTACTGTTTTATCTATTATACACCTGTTTTGAAAATGAATTAAACACTGGATGTGATGTCACTGAACACAGATTATAAAAGGTGTGCAACTGATGTATGTATTTTATGCTTGGCAAAGACCCTGTGAGGGTTGAAACGTTGCAGGTGATGTTTTCGTGAATAAAAGATAATAACATTTCTACTGGAGTGCTGCGGTTTCCTCCTCTTTATTTGGGTTTCTTTCAAGGCCTTCTAAGTTGTTGCGAATCTGGCAGGATTGCAGGGTCCCAAGTAGCCCGTGTATGTATAGTGCTTCCAAAGGCAGCAAAGGTGTTGGCCAATAGAGGTTAACAACGTATGCAATGATATCAAAATTGGCACCCAGCTCTAGGTTTCAGAAGAGCCTTCAGGTTGCCAATATGTTTTTGTACAAAGACAACAAGATCCCTGTAGGAATCCAAAGTGTAGAGCACAGGAAGAGTCAGTCATCCAGGATGCATGGACAAGATTGTTAGTTATGGCCGCTGCCACAAGTTTCAATCTAGCCATTGGTTGCTTGAGGCAAATTCCAGCAGGGCAGAAAGCTTTCAGCCCAATAAGACTTATGATACCTTCGCTCTACAGTGTGCACTGACAAAGTCAGGCTATTGCCCCCTGACCTGGTGATGTGTTCTCTGCTGGGCAGGAGTTTGCTCTAACACACGTCTTCACATCCCAGCACCGGAAGCGGAAGCACTCTCAATGCTGATTTCACCGCACCTGAACCACAATGTCTGACTGGACCCTAAATGTTATTTAGGGTCCAGTTTTGTCACACTGGCTGTTATTTTACTGTGAGTGGCGGGCTGGTGGTCATTTTACTGTGAGTGGGGGACTGATGGTCAATTTACTGTGAGTGGGGCTCTGATGGTAATTTGACTGTGAGTGGGGGCTGATGGTCATTTTAAGGGCCTGATAGTATTTGAGTGGTTTCTGCCTCTGACCTCCGATTGAAATTAATAGGAGGCAGAAAAAATCTGCGACGCTCGTTTGGTGCTTTTTTTGCCTGCGTTTTTTACAAATGTGGGCAAAAAACACAAAAGCGAGAAAAAAAAAAGCGTCAAACAATGCTGTCAATACAAAAACCTAAAGGAATCTGGAGGCAGATTTTTTTTCTGCCTTACAAAAAAAACATTGTGTGAACATACCCTAAGAGTGTATTGATTATTTTTAGCCATTTTGTTATCTTTTTGTAAACAATTATTGGTAGTGGTGCCCTGATTATTTTTTTTTCCAGGGGTGCCTCGAGCCTGAAAAGGTTGGGAAACTCTGCATTAGAGTATATATAACCTACTGTATATATTGAATACAAGATATACTGTTTGTAGAAAGTACCATAAAGTCGCAAAGTTAGCTGCTAGCAATATACAGCATAAGCTAGCAGTTGATAAACCAATATAGCCTTACTGTTGATTTTTATATTATATTAAAGGGGTATCCCTGTTTTTAACAAATACAGTACTATTTGTATTAATTCCTCATGGTTTCCATGATCTATGCTTGCTGTCAATTAATAGTAACCATTGTTTACTTCCAGTGGCTTGAAATCGGTCATAATCATGTAATGGACACACAGGTGCTCGGCTCGTTACAAGAAACCACTGGGATACATCTATTGTAACGAGCTGTGCACCTGTGTCTCCGTCACATAACCAGGACTGATTTTTATCTACTGGATGTAAGCAATGAAGATGCCTATTAAATGACCGCAAGCAGAGATCTTGAAAACCCTAAGGAATTGATACATAAAGTATATTGAAAAATGGTATAACTTTTCATTAACGGAATAACCTTTATTTACTGAAATCAGAAGAATTATACTGGTGTATAGAGACAGGCCTGCATTACTACATTACTGGTGGGCCATATTTTATGTAGTTAATCTCCATTATTTTAACCAACACAGCTTGCCTACTTTATTGAATACATTTGCATAAAATATTGTGTGACAACAATTAGTGAAAATTAATCTCTTCATGTTTGCCTTCTGTGTAGCAATAACCTCAGCATTTCATTTTTGAGCAGAATAATGTTCAAGCCCTGTTCATGTCACATCAAAACTCTATTTAATTTCTGGCCAAATGGCAGTCCTTGTTTGCTTACTAAATCTCTTGCTTTTGGAGCAATAAGGAAGCCCGGCTGTGATTTCAGACAAGTGAACAAGTAAAGAAGGGTCTCGGAGAAATTAACAGCATTCTTATAGCTAATTAAAAGCTCTCATCGTTCTTTCCACATGGCCAGGGCAGCTGCTTCACATTCTCTCTCCGCTATGGTAACCCATAAATTCAAATACAATATTGTGAACAACACCTGCTTCCTTCTGTACCCACCGTGATGAGACTATATTTCTTTCTGTTAGTAAATTAAAATTCTCTAGGGCTGACAAGTAGTTTTTTTCCCTCACATTTTAGGCTTTTCCATTTTCCCCAGTGCTAGAAATACAGTAGTTTACATCCATTTGTGATTCTAAATATATCACATTGTTGCTCGCTTCGCTGATGCACACACCTGCCTCCTGCTGTAAATGCTGCGTTCTCATTTTGAGAAAAAACTTCCCTGGGGCTCTACATTCAAGTATAGTCATGTAACTATAGAGTCATTTCATAATCTCTAAAGAAAGATGCAACTTGTCAATTCATTTTAAGATTCAACCTTCAACCTGGTGAAATCCTCAATATGTTCTTTTATTGTTGATAGGTTGAACAGACGAATAAAAGGGCAGCAAGTCATTTGTAAAGATAGCATGTAACAGCGTGTATCTTCCAAGTCACTTGTTTTCATGAAAAGTTCATAAAGGGAACTGAGTGCAAAGCACTTATCTTAGTTATTCATAACTCATAATGATTTCTGAACCTTGAATGGATTCCGACAAAATAAAACACGAACAGGGAAATGAAGGTTCTATAGCTGCAACCAGCGGATCCTCAGCTGCGGTGAAAGTCCCAGAGTTCTTTACGGCACGCTGGGACTTCTAGCTTCACAACATCTGGAGAGACACTGGTTGCATTACCAGATAACTAAATAAGTGTGTGTTTACTATTAATAAAGGGGTTACCTACATAGTATTTATAATAATAGTGTTAATATGATATAATATAATAGTGTTATTGTATTTACAGTAATACACATGTCGGGCTGAGGAGAATTTTATGTTACTTGCTACTCTCTTGCATATTGTGCGCTCTTAACATCGGCCACTTGTCTGTCAGTGCACTTCATTTTGATGTAAAAATGTGCGTCATTTTCCACCTTGCCTATTTATTGAGCAGTTTTATTTGGGTACTGTAAGGTGGTCTGTGGACACTATATTTTACTAATAGGTGAACACTATTATTTGAGTGCTGCATGGTTACAATATTTGCAATACTGTGCAACCCTGTGTAATGGTACCATTTGGGCAGATATGCCTGAATTATATTGACACTGTATGGTTGCAATATCAGGGCATAATATTTAAGTACGATGGGGGCAATGTATGGGATAATTAATTTGGCACCATGTATTATGTTGGTAGGCAGTGACTGTGTTATTTGGGCTTTGTATTATGTGGATATTATTTGGCAATGATTTTTTTATCAGTATATTTGATAATTATCATGAAAGTTTAACTTTTTGTCTTCAGAAAACTTAAGTAGACATAAGGTGCCCGGCATTTTGTGCTACACAGAAATGTAAATACTGGTGACTAGGGGGAGGCAATATGACAACAGGATATGAAGGTAAAGAGGGATATGGTAGATATATGATTAAGAGGTTGAGCAGGTTTCACATGGGGTAAAATATAGAGAATAACAACCTACTTAGGACTGATTGTAGTTTAGTGATGCAGCCCACAAAATTCATGTCTGTAATCATGGTTAATTAAAAATATATATTATTTTTGGGGGAACTACTATTTTCGCTTTGGGTTAGGCCACAAAGAGCAGCCCTGACTCGACCGTGACGTGGCCAACAACCGCGTTCAGTGTGGCTATCAAATACCCTGTTAATGGCCACGAGTTAATGTGGGTAAAACGGCCCTTTACCTGCAAAATTGTGCGGCCATAAAGGGTGTATTAATTAATGGCTGCACCATTTTGCAGATAAAGGGACGGTTTACCCATATTAACGTGCAGCCATTAACAGGGTGCTTAACAGCTGCGCCGAACTTGGTGCTGACGCAGTTGTTGGCTGCGTCGCGGCTTGGTCAGGGCCGCTCTGTGTGGCCTTACTATTAGGCTCTGTTCACATCGGCAGCAAGGCTTTCCGTTAGAAAAACTGAAGCTACCGGATCTGTCACACGACGGAAATCAATGTTGCCCGACGGAACCCATTGATATATTGGAACCTCTGACACAGATGTGAACAGAGCCTGAGCTTATTTTTAAGAGTGGATTGGTTTGAGCAGCACATTACACAAATGTTAATAAATAAAAAATATACCTGAATTATTAGACCTCTGGTCACCACCTACCCCCTCCGAAGGAACATTTTTTTAACTGCAACATATAATTGTACATTATTACATTCAGGACAACTATGTTTTTTATCTAAAGCCCTATTTTGTTTTATACAGTCTATCCACTGCATTTTACTAAGTAGACAGAATGACTTTGATCTTGTAAAAAAAATTGCAGGTTAGTACAATTTCTGCTGCTTATTATTCTGTTCTACACAATTGTGAAATGGTGCTTGAAAGAAATTAGTGTTGTCCTCCTGAAGTTTTCTCATCAGGTACATTAGACATTCAGCTAACCATTATATGAGTGATACTTAGAATATTTGAGAACATTTTTACAATGTGCATTAAGTTTCTTGCAATATGCTGTGGAAAATTTTAGAACATTTGTGGAATAAAGTAATTTTCTCATAGCTATCATTACATTTCTCCTTTATAATGGACTAGGCCACAATGAGTGCAAACAAGTTAAAAAATTCAAAGTGTTTTTAACATTTCAAATTTGTAAAACAGCAATATAAATCTATCTATCTATCTATCTATCTATCTATCTATCTATCTATCTATCTATCTATCTATCTATCTATCTATCTATCTATCTATCTATCTATCTATCTATCATCTATCTATCTATCTATCTATCTATCTATCTATCTATCTATCTATCTATCTATCTATCTATCTATCTATCTATCATCTATCTATCTATCTATCTATCTATCTATCTATCTATCTATCTATCTATCTATCTATCTATCTATCTATCTATCTATCTATCTATCTATCTATCTATCTATCTATCTATCTATCTATCTAGCTATCTATCTATCTAGATATATATATATATATATATATATATATATATATATATATATCTATATCTATATCTAGCTATATATATATATATATATATATATATATAAATATATAGAAATAGAAATAAGCAGCACTCTGCGTCAGATTCCACTATGTTAGTGGGTGCAAGCAGGTAATCCAGATCCGTGGATTATGAGAGATAAGTAGAAGCAAGCATGCTTGAAAAAGGTCCTATAGCAGGAAGGAAACATTGCAGCTGTTGACTGAATAATACTACAATTTTTTTTACCATTGGAGTGCTGTGGAATCTCTTCTACTTATATATATATATATATATATATATATATATATATATATATATATATATATATATATATATACACTACCGTTCAAAAGTTTGGGGTCACCCAGACAATTTTATGTTTTCCATGAAAACTCACACTTATATTTATCAAATGAGTTTCAAAATGAATAGAAAATATAGTCAAGACATTGACAAGGTTAGAAATAATGATTTTTATTTCAAATAATAATTTTCTCCTTCAAACTTTGCTTTCCTCAAGGAATGCTCCATTCTCAGCAATTACAGCATTGCAGACCTTTGGCATTCTAGCTGTTAATTTGCTGAGGTAATCGGGAGAAATTTCACCCCATGCTTCCAGAAGCCCCTCCCACAAGTTGGAGTGGCTTGAAGAGGCACTTCTTGCGTACCATACAGTCAAGCTGCTCCCACAACAGCTCTATGGGGATGAGATCTGGTGACTGCACTGGCCACTCCATTACAGATAGAATACCAGCTGCCTGCTTCTTTCCTAAATAGTTCTTGCATAATTTGGAGGTGTGCTTTGGGTCATTGTCCTGTTGTAGGATGAAATTGGCTCCAATCAAGCGTTGTCCACAGGGTATGGCATGGCGTTGCAAAATGGAGTGATAGCCTTCTTTATTCAAAATCCCTTTTATCTTGTACAAATCTCCCACTTTTCCAGCACCAAAGCAACCCCAGACCATCACATTACCTCCACCATGCTTGACAGATGGCATCAGGCACTCTTCCAGCATCTTTTCAGTTGTTCTGCGTCTCACAAATGTTCTTCTGTGTGATCCAAACACCTCAAACTTTGATTCGTCTGTCCATAACACTTTTTTCCAATCTTCCTCTGTCCAATGTCTGTGTGCTTTTGCCCATATTAATCTTTTTCTTTTATTAGCCAGTCTAAGATATAGCTTTTTCTTTGCCACTCTGCCCTGAAGGCCAGCATCCCGGAGTCGCCTCTTCACTGTAGACGTTGACACTGGCGTTTTGCGGGTACTATTTAATGAAGTTGCCAGTTGAGGACCTGTGAGGCGTCTATTTCTCAAACTAGAGACTCTAATGTACTTGTCTTGTTGCTCAGTTGTTCAACGGGGCCTCCCACTTCTCTTTCTACTCTGGTTAGAGCCTGTTTGTGCTGTCCTTTGAAGGGAGTAGTACACACCGTTGTAGGAAATATTCAGTTTCTTGGCAATTTCTCGCATGGAATAGCCTTCATTTCTAAGAACAAGAATAGACTGTCGAGTTTCACATGAAAGCTCTCTTTTTCTAGCCATTTTGAGAGTTTAATCGAAACCACAAATGTAATGCTCCAGATTCTCAACTAGCTCAAAGGAAGGTCAATTTTATAGCTCCTCTAAACCGCAAAACTGTTTACAGCGGTGCTAACATAATTGTACAAGGGTTTTCAAGTGTTTTCTAATCATCCATTAGCCTTCTTAGAACACTGGAGTGATGGTTGCTGGAAATGGGCCTCTATACACCTATGTAGATATTGCATTGAAAACCAGACGTTTGCAGCTAGAATAGTCATTTAGCGCATTAACAATGTATAGAGTGTATTTCTTATTAATTTAATGTTATCTTCATTGAAAAAAACTGTGCTTTTCTTGCAAAAATAAGGACATTTCTAAGTGACCCTAAACTTTTGAACAGTAGTGTATATATATATATATATATATATAAATATATATATATATATATATATATATATATATATATATACGCCAGTAGAAAGACAGCAGCACTCTGTTTCCAAGTACGAGATCAAATAGTGAAGGGTGCCAGCTGATAGTCCCGATCCAAAGACCATACATATATCCACGAAGAAAATCCAGCAGCACTCCGATGATCAAGATGAAAAAAATGAAAAAGGTCCCAAGGTGGGACAGAAACGTTGCATTTGCCATGTTGGCACAATAAACTTCATTTTTTTCATCTTGATCATCGGAGTGCTGCTGGATTTTCTTCGTGGATATATATATATATATATATATATATATATATATATATATATAGATATATATATATCTATATATATATATATATATATATATATATATATATATACAGTCCAAATACAGATGAACACAGCACTCCAACAAATTCAGAAAATCAGGTCATGTGCTCGACACCAGGGGATGAATCAATTCCCCATTTTAGATAGAGAAAAACATAGAACGCAGTAACGGCACCAGGACTTCAAGGTAGATGAGAACAGGGTGTATTTATTCACCTCAAGACAGCGACGTTTCAGTTCAACAGGAACCTTTCTCAAGCAGAGAACGGTTCCCGTTGAACCGAAACGTCGCTGTCTTGAGGTGAATAAATCCACCCTGTTTTCATCTACCTTGAAGTCCTGGTGCCGTTACTGCATTCTATGTTTTTCTCCATATATGTATATGTTAGGAATGTACTGTAGCAAATCCAATTAAATAAGAAGTAGCAATATGGAAAATATTCCAATGACTTTACTTTTTTTATGAAGCAGTGCACCTCAACAGGACACATGATAATTTAAATCTGTGTGACATTAAGGACCCAGTACACATTCAGCAGTGATAGGAATAATACTGCAACAAAAAATGCATAAAAAAAAAAAGTATTTTTATGGATGCATTGTTTGCTGCAATTCTAGGCAAGACCACTTAACATATTGCTAGATTAAAAAACCCCCAGTCGATGGGGACTCACCTGCCTAAAGCACCCCAGGTACACTAGAATTGTTGGACTTCAATACATTTTCGGCAGATCCGTGCACATGCACAAGAGAGATGAGGCACGAGAGATGACTTATTCCCTCTTTTTATGCAATAAATATACACACTACTAACCCAAGTATGTCAAGTGAAATAAATATTAGATGGCTTTGACCAAAGAGACATGACCATCATAATATATGAGCTTCCTGACATTTAGGTAGCAGCCCTGCCACATTGGAAACCCTGAAATGTTAAGGACCAATCAACGCTTAGCTCTTTCCTGTAACATGTTTTTATATCCTGCTTTGGTAGGACTTAAATGCCAGAATAGACCTTTTTTTTATCCTGTGTAAAAAGTCTAGTTGTTCATGTTGTTTGGGATGCAGTGGAATCGCGAGATGTTACTAGAAATTTCTTATATTGTTCCTGTGCATGCAGTAATCTATTAGCTGTTTGCATATAATAATTATACACACATACCGTACATTAATTTTCTGTTTGCACCCCATTCCTACACACAAATGTAAAATCTATGTATTGTTAAATGTTTGCACGCTCTTCCTATGCATGTATTGTTTAAATTTTTTTACTTCTGTACACATTAATACATTGTTTGCCTGCAGTATGTATTTAATACTTGTAATAAATGACTCAACCATTAAAACCCTAAACTTACTCCTTGTCACCTCCACTTATTCACAATGCCCCACATAGCCCTCCATACCCCCTAACCTATACCCTACTCTCACCAATAATTACTGAGCCCCTTCACGGACCACTGTTATCGCATCAGTGCCCCTTTTATTCCAAATTTAAATAAGGTTACTTTTTTTTACAATTTTAAGATTTACAATTTAGGTGGTTCCACAATCTCATTGTCTGTTTGTTAGTTTGTTTGTTTTTCAGAATGTATGTTCTGGACCCAAATAACAGCATCATAAATTGCTAGTGAAAACATTTTGAAATAAACAGTGGATAGATCTCTTATTTAGATTTTTTCAATGACTTGTCAATGGCTTTTTGTGATATCACGCTGCAGCAAGTTATCAGCTGAGTCAAGTTTTAGATGGCTACATCCGTACTATGTGACTTTCATTACTATGTAAGTCGATTTATTAGTGCTGAAGGGAATTTTCTAATTTCATTAGCTTTTATGTAAAATTTGCTCTGGTGTATGCTATGCAAGATAACATTAATATTATTCACCATACATTGGTTATGGTCTGTATTTTCAATTCTTACATAAAATAAATGGTGCAGAAGCAAGGCTAAGGAAAATGTAAGGTTAAATAGAGGAAATTAAAAGCATCCTTGTATGCTTGACTAATAAAACAATGAAACGAGTGAATGAAATGAACAAATCAATGTTGCTGTTTTAAAGAACATTGATTCAGCTAAGGGAATTGCAGAAGCTGCCAAGAAATGGAAAACAACACAGGCCCGGCTGATCTCTCCTGATTGGAGCCAGAAGGGAAATATATTTCTGCTTTGGGACTTTCAAGGTTTGGAATCCTAGGAATATCAATGAAGACTGGTGTGACTTGGGAGATAAAATAAACTGATTACCATGATGCTCATTTGTAATATTTATCAAATAGAAAAGTACCTAAAGGTAGTGAAACATATTTAAAAAATGGACA
Organism: Rhinoderma darwinii; assembly: GCF_050947455.1. NCBI lineage: Eukaryota > Metazoa > Chordata > Amphibia > Anura > Rhinodermatidae > Rhinoderma > Rhinoderma darwinii. The sequence goes on from NC_134688.1 coordinate 139,060,204, forward strand.
TTGGCCTACCACTATAAAGAATAATATAAAGGATTCCATCGAAATTCAACAGGAAAACTAGGTAAGTATATTTCTATGTTTTCTTTGCCTAGAGAAAAGTTCATAAGCTCAACCAAAATGGTGTTCTCATCATTGACATTAATCACCTGATTAAACTTGTAAGGATCCGGTAATATACATGCTTAGCCATCCTTCTATACAACTTTTGCCCCCTACAGCTATCCACAGGAGGAGGGAAGCGGATGTAGGAAAACAGCTTTAACTTTTGGTTTTCTACCAGCTGGGAAACTGGTTGAGTACAGCAAATTAGGTGTTAGAATTAGGCCTCATTTACACGAGCGTGTTATTCGTCCGTGCGACACGCGTGATTTTCACGCGTGTCGTACGGACCTATAATAGTCTATGGGGCCGTGCAGACAGTCTGTGAATTTTGTGCAACGTGAGTCCGTTGCAAAAAACACCACGTGCTTTTCTGTTTACAAACATCCAAATGGAGTGTCATAATGATGGCGGCTGCGTGAAAATCACGCAGCTGCGCATCATACGGGGCTGACACACGGAGCTGTTAAGTGCCTTTTGCGCACGCAAAACGCTGCGTGCTTTGCGTGCGCAAAATTCACACGCTAGTGTAAACGAGGCCTTAACCTGTGGATTTCAGGACAGGGAAGAGAAGGAAGCAGCACTCCGTTTTACTCTACATTCAAGATGGATATCCATCTGCAGGTTTGGATTTCTGCTGACTGTCAACGCGACAACGTTTACTACCATTAGGTGCAATATAGTAGCGCAACATTGAAATTTTATGTAGCACGACTACATGTCACCGCGTGGCCCTAACTTAAGAGCTATTCCATTGCACCATAATAATTCCACAGAAAAAAGATTGACATCAGCATGCAATCTAATTGATTTTTTTTGGGCTAAATACAGACACCAAAATAATGTTTTGGCTTCAACAGACTTCAGTTAATCCAGAATTGTTGCCTTTGATATCTCTGTTTGGCCCAATAACGAATGTTCAAATAGTATGTTGACATTTTCTACCTTTTTTCTGTGGATGTAGGCAAATTATACAGTACCTCTGTAGAGTAAGCTTTAAAACCATCCAATTGACCATGGGGCACAAGATCATACCTGAACCTAGTGACACCACACCCCACCAAACATGATACCTTGATGTAGCTTGACACATGGTACAGCAGCAGTTATATGCCTATCATTGTGGAGGAGCTAAGGCAGCAAGTCAACAACATTTCCTTATAAAATACTTATTAGGGCATGTTCAGACGTGGCAGAATTTTCCGCTGCAAATGTTGGTGCAGATTTGGGGCAATTACGCAACTAATCTGCACCAACATTTGCATATTTGATAGGTAATTCAGACGTTGCAGATATCACAGCAGACTTGCCACCGATTTCAGTTTTTGCAATGAAAATGCTGAAATCCGCAATGAAATTCCGCTTCTTCTCTGCAAAGTCATGAGCATGCTGCGGAGGGAAAATTCTGCACCGCAGCCTGATTTCCGAACAGTTATTTTCTGCAACGTCTAAACTAACTTTCCTAAAAATGTATAGAAAGAAATGTAAAAAACGGCTGCTGCAGAATTCCACTGCGGACTGTCCACAGCGGAATTCTACAGCAATTCCACCACGTGTGAATGTGAATGAGCAAAGTTTGTTCATGGTTATTTCAACAATGTGGAGACTCTCTCTGTTCCTACCCTATAACTACAGTAGAGACCAGTGAATCTTAAAAAAATTCTACTCTCCTTTCGAGAGTTCATTACAACATTACTGCTGAGGCCAACAATTGGTTGCAGCGGCACGTGAATGGCATGTGACCACTGCAGGAGCTTCTGGGACCGGAGCTGGGAAGAACGGAGCCCCCGCACTGGAGCCAGGGGCACTCCAGGCGGTGAGTATCTGCTAGTTTATTACTTTATACCATCCCGGGCCCTGCTGCAGATTTTTTAAAGTCCCAGATAAGGCTCTATTCAAATTTGCGTTGGGGTCCCATTCTGACGTTCCGCCTGAAGTTTACGTCAGAACGGGACCCGAGGCAGACAAAAATTGACAACGATGGAAACCTGTGGATTCGATTTCCATGACCATTGATTTCAATGGTGACGAGCCGGCGCCGTGGTTTCCGTTCATCTCTTTTATGCCCCGGATCTGTCATTTTGCCGGAAGCAATGGCGTAGTCGGCAAAACGGAACATCAGAAAAGGACCCCAACGCAGATGTGAATAGAGCCTAATCTATTTAAAACTGTATGTATTTAGAGAGTTGGCTTAAATGGGAATATGTAAAAAATGAGCACTTCTCTATATAACTTTTATATGTCATAGTGATTAAGCATAATAAATTATGTTATCTGTTAAAAAAAAATTAGATGCTTTTGTCTCAAAACAATATATATTTTTTCTACTAAAAAAACATTGTAATGAAAAAATGCTCTGCATATAACAAATTTAAATTAGATATTAAGAAACACTATCATAATATACCAACTAAAATTTTGTTATTCCTTTTTCTATACTATAAAATCTTTTCTTAGACTTTAAATCTTTGTTCCGGTTTCTGCAGTATTGGGGTCAGCGTGTAAGTGCCTTCCACAATAATAGCTTTACATCTTTAGGTTATTAAAAGCTTTTGGGTCAGTGAATTATAAGATGGATCAGTCACACTATACTTTTGACTGGTCATGCTACTGGAAATGGAAAAGAATAGGCTCATGGTACAGATACTTTCAGTATCAATAGGTTACAACTAGCGGAATAATCAATTATTAGTGAAGCGTGAGTATGTTTACCTCCTGATACACAGTATGTTTCTATATTTTGTCACATGTTTCATTTTCTTTAGCTGAATGTGAATAGATGCAATCAACTTAACTATTTTTACTACTCCCATGAAGTCATTGAAATTAAGTTAACTATTTCTAGTACTCTAAGGGCCAAAACAAGGTATTATTGTACCCTAGGCCAATTAGGCAATTTGCAACAGTTCCCCCAGCCCCCGCTTCTTCCTCATGTAAAATCAATTCAAAAATTACTTAACTAAACTAATTTAATCCACAAAAAAACATACATTATTATAAATAGAAATAGCATTTTAATATCATACATTGTTATATCCAAAGCAAAGCAGATACAAATAGTATTTATTATTTATTTAACTATTTAATTATTTAATAAGAAATGTTATTTATTTGCTAATTTTTGTTTTGCCAAATTTTTCTATGTTTGGTCATGCCCCATGCCATTCCCTTAAATATGTAAGTCACACCGTGAACACGAGAAGAAATATATAGTGGAACAAAGAAGCACCCAATCCCACAGCAGCTGACAAGACATACTAGTATACTTGCTCATTAAAGAGAATCTATCACCACCGAAACCCCTTAAATTACAGTAATCCATAAATAGCTTAAAAGCCGCCGATTCAGAATCTTAAATTTTTGTCTTTCTACTCACTTGCATTCACCCGCTGTAAGCCCACAAACGGGCCATGCACTGCAAGCGGAGGATGAGTCTAAGTAGTCCTCTCCCCCATTATATAGCCAAACTTATGCATCAGCATAAAGCGCATGGCCCGTTTGCGACGTTACAGTGGGGGAATGCAAGCGGATAGAAAGATAAGAATTGCAGATTCAGAATCAGTGCTTTTTAATCTATTTACGGATTACTGTAGTTTAGGGGGGTTTCGGAGGTGGCACTCTTTAAGTCAGGGACAAGTGTTGGTTTTCACTATGCAAAGACCAATAAAACTGATTATTCCATCGTACAGTGACGATATATTATACCACCGTACAGTGACCATATAGTGGTCACATACCAATTCCACCTCGCGGGAAAAAGAAGGGACATGCCCTATCTTCGGCCATTTATGCTTCTGACTAGAGATGAGCGAACCGGGACAACCGAACCCGGTTTCGGTCCGAGCATCGTGAAAAGTTCGGTTCGCAGCGAATCCGAACTTCGCCGGGTTCGGCCGAACACGTTTTGACCGAACCCGGCTACATTTTGGCGCCTGCCACATGTTAGATCTAAAATGGAGGATTTCAAAATATCACCTGACATCAGGCTACCCCATAATGCCTTGCAAACGGCTCTCCCAGCCAATCGGGAGGCAGCATAGGGGCGGGCTCAAGCCTGCAATAATAGTCTATGCACGGAGTTCAGCGGCCATTTTAGAGACAGGAGCTGTAGGGATAGCATCTCTGTGCAGTAAGGGAAAGCTTTAGGAATCTAAAAGCCAGGAATCCAGGGGCTCAACCACTACAGCGGGAGTCTACTCTCAACATCCAAATTGCAATTCAGGACGGCAGCTGCTGTAGTACTACAACGGCCAGCATTCCCTGAGTGCACAGTGGCTGATAGAAATTCTCATTCATTGCCATTTGCCAAGCCAGTGTGTGAATAAGCTTTTATAAGGGGCTCATCCCCGTTGCATGGGTTAACATCCAACTTGAAATACAGGCAGGCAGGCAGCTTTAGTACTACAACGCCCAGAATTCCCTGAGTGCACAGTGGCTGATAGAAATTCTCATTCATTGCCATTTGCCAAGCAAGTGTGTGAATAAGCTTTTATAAGGGGCTCATCCACATTGCATGGGTTAACATCCAACTTGCAATACAGGCAGCCTTTGTAGTACTACAACGCCCAGCAGTCCCTGAGTGCACAGTGGCTGATAGAAATTTTCATTCATTGCCATTTGTAAAGGCAGTGTGAATAATCTTTTATAAGGGCCTCACCCCCGTTGCATGGGTTAACATCCAACTTGCAATACAGGCAGCATTTGTAGTACTACAACGCCCAGCATTCCCTGACTGGCACCTTATGAGTCACTAATTATCCGCAAGTCCGAATAACAATTTAAAAGGGCCTCATTTCTGTCTAAGGGTTTAATTCAACGTGCTAATTAAGTACAGCCGGTGCCTTTGGTGCTATTATACAAGTCACAGGTGGTGATGGACGTGGTACTACCTCTTTACGGTACTCTGCCGTGTGTCAATTTTTCTGTACCTTCCCGGAGGACGAAAACATGGCACAGTGACGTATCTGCAAGCAGAAAGTAAGGCGTGGGCAGGGCAGCAATGTAGGAACTACCGCTCTACGTAAACACATGGAGCGGCATCACAAGGCCATGTGGGACAATCGACATGCCCCACCATTATGTATGTTTAATGAAGACCCCTCTGCCGCTGCCGCTGCTGCTCCGAGTCCCTGTCATCTAAGTAGTAGCGAGGCCTTATCCACCATCTCGTTGTCATCATCATCACTGTCATCTAATGCTCCTCCTACGTCCCGTCAGTTATCCATTACGGAATCGTTGTCCAATAAGCAACAATATATACCCAGTCATCCACTTGTCGTGCGGCTTAATTCACACCTGGCTAAGTTGTTGGTGGTGAAGTCGCTGCCGTACCACCTGGTCGACTCCGCCGGCTTCAAGCAATTGATGGCGTGCGCTCAGCCTAGGTGGTGAATACCTAGCCGCCATTACTTCTCCAAAACAGCTGTCCCTGCCTTGCACAAGCACGTGGAGGAAAAGGTGGGCCAGTCTTTGCAATTATCCGTGTGCAGCAGGGTACATTCCACCGTCGACACGTGGAGCAGCAACTATGGGCAGGGACAGTACATGTCTTTCACGGCCCACTGGGTCAATATTTTGCAGTCCGATGCACCACCGCAGCAATGCCAGGCATTACCACCTCCACGCTTGTATCTTTCTGGTTTAACTCCGGACACCAGGCGCCTACCATCCTCCTCCTTCTACTCCTCCTCCTTGCCCTCCTCAATGGAGGTCTACCCGTCCCCGACAGGACACAGCGTATCTTCCACTCCTCCTCCCTCCTCTTTTCATAGGTGCAAGGTGAAGCGCCACAACGCTGTCTTACACCTGCTGAGCCTGGGCGAGAAAAGCCACACAGGGCAGGAGCTGCTGCTGTGCATCAAGGAGGAAATTTCACGCTGGCTGTCTCTTCTGAAACTCACACTGGGCAATGTAGTCTCTGATAACGGGAAGAACGTTGTTGCTGCACTTTGTGTAGGTCACCTGACACACGCTCCTTGCATGGCACATGTGATCAATCTGGTCATAACACGCTTCTTAAAATCATATGTTGGTTTGAAGGGTGTGCTGGCAATGTCCAGGAGGGTTTGCGTTCGCTTTAGACGTTTGTATGCATTTAAGCACGCCCTCCTGGACTTGCAGCGTCAAAACAATCTACCAAAACACAGCCTGATTTGCGACGTTCCAACACGCTGGAATTCCACCCTGCACATGTTGGACCGTCTGTACGAACAGCGAAAAGCCGTGAATGATTTCCTGATGCAGCAGACGGGCAGCGTTTGGAGCCAGTGTAATTTCGACCTCAGGCACTGGCAGCTGGTTAGAGACGCATGTCACGTTTTGAGGCCCTTTGAAGAGGCCACACGATTTGTGAGCCGTGACGCTAGCGGAATGAACGATGTTATGCCACTGATATTCATTCTGGAGCAAACGCTCACAGCGATGATTTAGTAAGGGATGGAGGAAGGATCACATCTGGCTATGGATGTTGAGGAGGAGGAGGAGGATAAGGATGAGGAAACAGGACCTGAAGAGGAGCTGGATTTGGAGATGGAATCACAGGAAGGGATAGGGGACAAGGCAGCCGCACAACATGACAGTGATGATGATGACGAGTCTGACGACGACCTTGATGATTGACAACCATGGCAGTATGGGGCGGAGATGGAACCAACCGGGCCCTCTGAAATGCTGGCCAGGATGGCGAGCTGTATGCTTCGTTACTTGCGCGCTGACTGTCGTATTGTTAGCATGAAGCAAGGAGATGAGTACTGGATAGCCACACTATTAGACCCTCGGTATAAAGCCAGAATGGGGGAGTTTTTTGCGCCTTCCGAGAGGGAGGCAAAATTGGCTTATTATCGAGACAAGCTATGCAGCCAGCTTGTCACGGCTTTCAAACGGCAAACACCTGCCGCAAGCATGTCTGACCTGGGGCCACTCTCCGCTCCCCACTGTCTCATCGTTCCACCGCCTCTGGCAGAGCTACCTCTGCAATAGGCGGCAGCAGCAGCCAATTCAGTTTGGAAAATATGATGACAACATTTTTACATCCAAAATCCCGACCTGACACACATCGTAGTCACCAAAGGGATGTTCACCATCACCAGCACCTAAACAACCAGGTTCACTCGTACCTGGACTGTACCCTTTCTCCGTCAGAAATCCTGATCCCAGACCCCATGGACTTCTGGGTCAGCAGATTGAATCATTGGCAAGAACTGGCCGAGTTTGCCATGGGTGTACTGTCTTGTCCACCCTCCAGTGTAGCGTCAGAGAGGGTATTCAGCGCGGCAGGGGGCTTCGTCACCCCTAAGCGAACAAGATTGTCTGCCAAGAGCTTGGAAAATCTCACGTTTCTGAAAATGAATCAAGTGTGGATCGGTGAGGATTTTAAAACCCCTGTGCCTGATGCCACTGATTAGATCTGACATTGCTGCTGCTGCTGCTGCTGCTGCCGCTGCCGCCTGCTACGGCCGCCTACTACTACGGGATTCTCTCATGTCCACTCTTTTTTTTAATGTGCCGGTGTTGGTGCTGCTACTACTTCTACCACCAATCCACCCCCAGTGCCGTCTGCTGCAAGCAGGCCTGCCCCACCACAGGGCTTTGTCTGTGACTGTCCAGTCTGTTTTAATGTGCTGCTACTACTACTACCACCACCCGTGCTGTCTGTTGGCTACCTCTACTACCACCAATACACCTCCACTGCCATCTGCTACAAGCAGGCCTGAGGCCTGCCCCACCACAGGGCTTTGTCCTGTGACTGTCCAGTCTGTTTTAATGTGCTGCTACTACTACTACCACCACTACTACCAGTCAACCACCACCAATCCACCTCCACTGCTCTCTGCTACAAGCTGGCCCACCGGGATTCTGTCCTGTCCAGTCTGTTTTCATTTGCTGCTGTTGGATCAGCTACTACAACTTCTACCACCAATCCATCATCCCTGCTGCCGTCTGATACTGGCAGATGATCCTAAAAAAGGAATCATTTTTGTTCTTTTATAGCTTCTTCACTTTCCAGATGCAAAACCTGTTGCTACTCCCAAAAAGGGTTAATTTTTGAGGGCTTTGAAAAAGCAATGGCTAAGTAATGACTTCTTCTTTTACCATTATATATGTATGAACCCCGGCAGGTATCTGCCACCATAAAGGGTAAATTTTTGGAGGGCTTGTCAAAAGCCATTGCTTGTTGTTGCTTTTACATCCATGTATGGATGAACCCCGGCAGGCATCTGCCACCATAAAGGGTACATTTTTTGAGGGCTTGTCAAAAGCCATTGCTTCTTCTTTTACCACCTTATATGTATGAACCCTGGCAGGCATCTGCCGCCAAAAATTGTTAATTTTTGTACCTTTTTTAACAATGCATTAAGCATACAACATGCACAAGTGCAGTGGTTTCTGTTAGTTATCACCGTGTCCCATCCGTTTTCCTATAGCCATACATGTTGGCGTAACTTTGACACTAACTTTGCCTTAGAGACAGCTCAAAAGTACTTGGATACACTCATGGGTGACCTAAGAGTGTTATACAGGGCTTCTAGGGCTTTTAAACAGTGTTATACACGATTTTTATGGGCTTTCTTGAATTACAGCTTCGGTCAGAACTATTTCGGTCCGAAACGAACTTTTACATGAAATTCGGCGAACCAGCCGAACCGAACTTATCATAAGTTCGCTCATCTCTACTTCTTGACATCAATGGGAGGCAGAGAAAGCGTATTTCACGTGGGTTTTATGCCCGCGGCGCTCAATGGCCGCGGGCGAAAAAACGCAGTGAAAAAGCTGATTTTCCCTTTGCAAAAAACTCTGTGTGAACCCAGCCTAAGGGTGATTTTTAATTTTTGTTTCTTTGTCTACCCAAAAATACTTTCTTTTAGGAATTTTGTTTTTACAGGACAAATAAAACTTTTTCATTTTGCCAAATTGGATCTGATATTTTGTGTATTAAGAGGTCTTATTTAGGGAAAATTGGCAGAAACAGGGAAAAAACACACTTTTTCTCATTATTTTAATATTCTGTTCTAAGGTAGTTTGTTTAACCAGTTCAGGACCGGGCTATTTTGCGCCTTCAGGACCAGACACCGTTTAGCCATTTTTAGCACGTGTTAGTTAAATGGCTCTAACTTTTTTATTTGTTGCGCTAACGACGTGATTTTTGCGACGTTTTTTTCCGTAGACAATGCAGGTTTCATTTTTTATACACACCTTTTTTGCTATTTTAGCATTTTTATTCATAAAGTTTGAAAATAATAGTAAAAAAATAAGCTTTTTTTCAGCTATTTTTTTTTGGTAATAACATAGTTTTACTCTAAAATAGATCTTTTTATTTGTGATCGTCATTGTCTACCATAAATTTTAATATATTATATGTCTATATTAGGGTAATTGGGTCAGCGCTAGCGTTACAACAATGATTGGTGGGAGGGAACTGTTTTTTTTGGGGTGGGTATTTTATGTGTATTTATTATTGAATTTTTTTTTGCACTTTACTTTATTATTTTTTTATTACTATGGTCTGTCCCTCAAAGGTCAAAAAAGACCTTTGGGGAAGTTTAGATATTTTTTTTTCTTTCTTTTACACCATGTTTTTCCACTGTAACTGGGGCTGCACAGCAGCTCCAGTTACAGGGGAAATCAGCCCTCTCATAGTGACGATTGTCACTAACTGGGCTGTGCTGGGTCTAGTAAGACCCAACAGCAGTCTGTCAGTAATGGCACCCGGCGATCATGTGACCAGTCACATGATCACCGGGAGGAATAGAGACAGCGCCGCTGCCACTGCCTCTATTCCTATACACAGCGTTCATTGAGCGCTGTGTAAAAAGGCATCGGAGAAGATAGAAGCAGCTAAAGCTGCTTCTATCTTCTCCTCAGGGTCCCCGGCATTCACTGACAGTCGGTGACCCGACATTCAGCTGACCGATCGCGCGGGCAGCAAGTTAAAACCCGAGCCGTAAAAAGTCTATGGCTCGGGTTGTAAGGACCCTGACCGCTGGCTGTAAAAATACAGCCAGCGGTCGGGAACCAGTTAAACAATACTATTTACCCCAAATATGGAAAATATATGTACATCGTCTAACATATGATGCCAATATAGCGCTACAAGTGCAAATCCCATATTTTAGTATTAGATGACCGCTCTCAAGGAGTCGTACAGACAATTAAATTATATTTCAGTTCCTTTTCAGAGTACAGGGTCGAGCTGTCAAAATGACGGTCATTAACCAATTGTTGGCATTAGGAGCGAGCAGTGCCACCAAACAGAGCATGTAAAGTGGCAAGGACTACGCCCGTAGCCCTTAGATTTAACTGGAGCAGGCAGGAAGTGGTTAATAGCTAACTACTTTCAACCAATTATACTGTACTGTGTAATACCTTCTCTCTTTCCTCAAATCTCACTGACAGGAGACAGGAGGAGAGAGAGGATTATATACAGCACAAAGCCTGAGAAAATGTGTTACTGCAACAAACTTTTCTTGTAAATGTGCCATGATTGGCTGTCATGGTGATCACGTGATTAGTACTTAAACCACTCAGGTCCCAATGATGTCACCAGGACCAGAATCTGTTAGTAACATCCAGATCGGGGTGTTGAGGCTGTTGTTTAGGACACAATCGTAAGCAAAAGAATGAACGTAAATATACAGGGGAGTGTGGTATTCAGATCTCACATACCATATTTTGGCCATACACAGTAGCTGAAAGTCTTCTTATTGTTGCTTTATTTATCTTGTTTATAGACCCAAAGATATATATTATGTTTAACGCCTTAATAACCGGGTCTGAAAAAGCCTTAATGACCAGTTAAACGTTTTCATTTTTGCCTCTCTGCCTTTCAGGAGCCATTTATTTTATCATTGACGTGGCTCTATGACGCCTTGTTTTATGCGGGACAAATTGTATTTTGTTTTTGCGTGGTTTGGGAGTAGAAAAAATTCACTGTATAAGTTATATCATTTATTTTTAAGGCGGGAAATAGGAAAAAGCGATTGTCGGCTTAGTTTTTCTGTTTATTTTTATCCTATTCAGGTTTCACAGGAAACAACCTGTTAAATTAATTCTTCAGGTTATTACGGTCATGTAGGTTTTTTGTTTTTATGTAATGTATGGGCAATAAGATATATCTAAGGATAAATAATGATTTTTTTGTGACATTTTTTTATTTATTTATTTTTTTGTTACTTTTTTGTAATCTCATTAAGAGAACTTTATTTACAACTTAATTTTTCTAGGTCCCCAGGGCTGACATCAGTGGGATTCCCTGGTCTTCGATCGCATCATCGGGTTTCCAGTGACATGATCAAAGATGGGATATCCCTTTGATCGTGCCGCGGTCACGGACCACGGCTATCAAAGGGTTAAACAGCTGGGGTCGGAATGTTTTCAGCAGGCTGCTCTAAGTTCAGGAGTTGTTAGTTACAGCTCCTACTTAGAGAATGAATGCTGACAGGAGTGCTAGTCAGCCTCTTCTACAGTGTGGCCAAAAGACGACGCTGTAGATGAAGCACCTGCACTGTCTTTTGATAGCAGGCGGTCGTTAAGGATTTAAACTAGAGTCTGTTCTGTTATCACATTTTGCTGACTGTACGTCCAATCATCGTTAACCCCTTTTCGGGTATTTTGGTGAAGAAAGTAGCGGTCTGGTTTCATGAAACTGTGGTGGTGGTTGACTTTGTCTGTTCAATGTTGAGATAAAACTGCTTTTTAGGAAGTAAGATTTGTAGTATAGTAAATGTTTGCAGAAAAAGCAAAATGCTCAGTCCTGATTTTTACCCTGTGTAAACAGAGCAGCCATCAACCAAGAAACGAGCAACTGCTCATTCGTCAGCTGATCACATCTTTTATGCGGCCAGAAAAATGGTCGCTTTTTGGCAGCCCATCTCCCTGTGTTGAACAGGTGATGTGATGCTGAAAAGATGCAAAATATATGGTGATAATCGTTAATGATTGTTTGTTCCCATACTTGCGACCTTTCCTGCATTTGAGCAAACAAGCGCTGACATGCTGTTTTGATGAACGGCGCTCATTTAACAGGCAGAACATCAGCTCATGTAGAAGGATCTTTAGTGTCTTATCTTGTTTTAGGTCAAAGTCTAAATGTTAAACAAAGCCTTTTTTCTTTTAAAACATGTCAGACTCTCGATAACATTTTGGCCATGGTTGTGCAAGCAAGAACCACCAAGAATCGGTAGTAAGTCATGTACATGGATAAACTCCAATAGTGTGCAAATTGTGACGCTGCCTTTCCTGTTTTTAAAAAGTTATTGAAGCTCATATAATTGTTGAATTCAACTGAAGGGTTTCGTAATTAGCAGAAACACCAGATTTTAAAGACTGTAGTGCATTCAAGGGAGTTTTTCTTAGGGACTTATGTTTTCTTATGAGTTCTCTACAAATAGCTAACTAAATACAGGTGGCTTCACAAAGAGCCTAGTCTATACTTTTAAACGCTTGACAAGATATGCACCAACAGTTTGTGAACTTAGCGAGTTATTACAAAAGATTTTTGAAAGGTAGAGAGGTTTTGGTCACCTACAAGGCTTGATGTTGTAGCCAATGTTCAATCTAAGCTATGTGCTCGGTGTATAAAATAGTCAAATCAACATTGTACAGCTTAGGCTTCGTTTACATCTGCGCCAGGGCTCCATTCTGACGTTCCGTCGGAGCTTTCCATCGGAACGGAGTTCGGACAGCCACAAACAGAAAACATAGGTTTCCGTTTCCATCACCATTGACTTCAATGGCGACGGATCCGGTGCCAATGGTTTCTGTTTGTCTCTGTTGAGCAAGGGTTCCGTAGTTGACTACGCTATTGATTCAATCAAAACAACGGAACCCTTGCACAACGGAGACAAACGGAAACCGTTGGCACCGGATCCATCACCATTGAAATCAATGGTGATGGAAACGGAAACCTTTGGTTTGTGTTTGTGTCAGTCAGGGTCCTGTTCCGACGGAAAGCTCCAAAGGAACGTCGGAGTGGAGCCCTGATGCAGCCGTGAATGAAGCCCTAGAGGGAAAAGTGGTTGTAACCCTCAAGTGGAAAGAGCTCACAGTCCAGCTTCTTCACTATATACAAGGATCTTGTATAACCTTGAAACCTTTTGGGGATTTATTTCTATCATTAAAAAAGGTAAGGAAGGAACAAATACTGACTCACATGCAAAATAAAACATTAATTTATTTCTCTTCAAATCGAGAAATGATTGCAAGTATGGGACAAATGATAGTTAATACGATCGTTTGTCCCCATACCTTTTGCATCTTGTTAGCAGAACTTCCCCTGTTCAAACAGGGGGATTGCTGCAGACTAACGGCCATTTTTCTGTCCGCATAAAAGATTTGATTATTCGACGAACGAGCATTTTGTCGTTCATCGGCTGATCACTGCCCTGCCATGATCGAGAATGCGCATCCTACGAAATTTTGTTCACCTGATAATTGTCACAGGTAAAAGGTACAAGCTTCTGATTAGTGATTTAGGTGAAGCAGGGAGGATAACAAAGTCATCTCATGTTAGTTGGAGTTAAGTCAGTCCAGTTTGAAAACAGGGATCCTAAACTGGTCAAGAAATGGTCAAGGGCAATGGTTATAGAAGAGGCATAGATAACTCAGTCCATTGTGTCTTTATATTTTTTAGGAATTGTGACCCACCATCATGAATGTTTCATAGTAGAGAGCAAGCCATTGCACAGAGCCTCTTACTGGGATCAAGGTGAGTTCAGCTGTTGGTGAATAACCAACGTTAGCTGTATAAGTGAACCAGGAAACCCTATAATGATAGTTAAGTTAGTTATGGTTAATACAGACTGTGTGTGATGTGAATCAGTTGATTCCACCTCTTATCCCTAGCCTATGTGTTACTTGGTCTTTTCGACATTTTAAATTAAAATGTCCTGAACTTTTGGAGGATCTCAATGTGTTTTCTGAATCTGAAGGCTTAGATGTAGAATACCATGTTTAAAGTGATTTCAGGACCACAGGCCTATTAATAAGGAATAGTGGTTTAAGATAGGTCCCATTGTTTTAATTCTGGTGAATGCTCTGGAAGAGATCTCCAGATGTAATATTTATTAGTTCAGTAACATTACTGCAATGCTTGTGTGGTCTCTCCATCATTTAGAGTCCTTTGAACACACTAGATCGGGTCAAGCAGAAATTGACAAAGAGACAAAGCCATGTCTAAATCTTTTCAATGCTCTACTCATAAAAATAATGTATGAAGCTTTAGCAGGAGATCAATATTGTGTACCAGATGCCAAAAGAAAAAAATATTACCAAACTTCAGTTAACAAGATTATATATATATATATATATATACACACACACATTTATATATATATATATATATATATATATATATATATACATACATACATACACACATACATACTTTAACATTATGTAACCTTATATGAGTGCAAGATAAACTTATAGGTTAGCAAAAAAGCCTTAAGGGGGTTTTACACTGGATGATTATCGGGCAGACGAACATTGATATAAGGCTCGTTGCCGATAATTGCCCTGTGTAAACAGGCAAAAGATCAGCAGATGAAAGCGTAAACGCTCGATCATCCGCTGGTCGTTTCGCTTTAAAATAGTGAAATATTATCGTTGTCGGCAGCACATCTCCCTGGGTAAACAGGGGGATGCGCTGCCTACAGGATAATAATGTATGGGGACGAGCGATCGGAGTAACGACCGCTGGTCCCCATCCATAGCTCTGTGTGACAGGAGCAAACGAGCTCCGATCAACGATGTTTCATTGATCGGCGCTCGCTGCACCGGCCTATTGTCAGCCGGCGTAAAAGGGTCTTTAGTAAACTTCTATAAAATCGAAATAACTCCCTTTATCAGCAAGAGTTCTGATAACAGAGCATAGAAACTGAGGAACAATAAAAACTCTAACAAATTCTTTGTATAATGCCAGCAGACACAGACTGTTTTATGCTTTGCTTCAGGTAAAATAAAGGCTGTCATATGTTTGCAAAATGTTCAATGATTAATAGGGAAAACCTAGAAAAACTATATTTTTAATAAACAACTAAGAAATGTTTTTTGCACTTTTTATTTCTTCTTACAATTATTTATTTACTTTATTTATCTTCAAACATACCAAATAGAGGAGCAGCTTGTATTTTACAATAAAACTCATTATATGTGGAGATTTCACTTTTTCCTAACTTTTTTTTTAGCAACAAAATTAATTTAATTAATCTTAAGAGAAATGGTTAAAGTCACAACTAAGAAAAATTACAAAACCAAAGAGACAAATTTTAAATTATATATAGACAGACAGACAGACAGACAGACAGACAGACAGATAGATAGATAGATAGATAGATAGATAGATAGATAGATAGATAGATAGATAGATAGATAGATAGAAGTTAGAAAAATTCAGCACTTCAAAAATATACAATAGCAAGGAGCTATGCGTCCCTGACCGTCATCCACACGGTCCTTTTAGATACAGCAACAAAGAAATGAACGCAGCACTCCAGGAGTAGTTGTAAAACAAATTGTGGTTTATTTAACCCATGAAAAACGATTGCTACGTTTTAGTCCCCTCAGCAGGAGCTTTCTCAAGCAATAGTGATATGTGCCAACCACTGTTTTATACCCTACACTTGTGATTACATCATCAGTGATAATTAATGCAAAAAACATTGAAAAAGTACATAATAGTGCAATTTAGATACAAAAAATATGCATACATTATATATTTGCATTATACATACATCGATTAAAGTGCAAAGGGAAAATACATCGTATAAACAATTAAAAATCGTCAATTGCCAAAGAACTTTGAATATTCTTAAGAAGGAGGAAACACGAGACACTCACCAATCACGTAACTTTGGACACATATTGGGAATAATATCCCTGATGATAAACTAATTTGACGGCGTCTATCAAAGTCAGCAGCGCATGCGTGATTATCATCGTATGCAATGGATCTAAAAGAGCCAGTCAAGCTAAAGCGTCATCCGTTGTCATAGTACTTGTGCTCATCGGCCAGTCGTCGTCCAGCATAAGCCAGTATCTAGGCAACACTGTCTCTTCATAGCGGCAGCTAATACATTGTAAATGAAATATATGCAAACTTCCAATGAAGACAAAAGCCCACCATTTTCTTCTTCTCCTTATCAAAGCCCAACAATATTTGAGACCGTGTCATTGCCATCTTGCCCACATGTATCGTGGCATATCAAGCAAGCTCCATGAAACTGCAGGTATAAAATCCCCACCTCCGTGCAGAAGTAACCATAAGTAAACATAATGTTCTACTGAATATAGTATACAGGACGTATAAAAAAAATTAAAACAAAGTGGGATGCCCATATGGGAGTCAGCACAAATAAATAATACTTTTATATTCAAAAGCAAACAGCTGCTGTAAACGGTAGATACCAAAATTTCATGCAAAAGCAGTTTTTTTTAGAAAATATATTTATTTATTTACTGTTCAATTTTCATGAATGGTGTTTGGCTCATTCTTTCTTTTTTCATATCCGTATTCTATATCAAGAAAAATGACAAAATAACAACATATTATATTGACAAAATATTAAATTGATTATTAATCATATCACATCTTATATGAGAAAAGGAAGCGGCAGAACTATAAGGGGGATACAGGGGCAAGCTGTCCTAATATAAATGTACATATACTGTAAAGTATTATTTAAGCATATGTCTGGATATTTGGAAATCTACATTTAGTCCCTTGGGTCTCAATGTGTCCAAATTAAAGATCCATTGTAATTCACGCTTTTGCAAAGCCATAAGTCTATCACCACCTAGTTTAGAAATTGGGACATGGTCCAAAATCATGAACCATAAATCTCGCACATTATGACCTTTAACCACAAAATGCTTTGAAACCGGCAATTCATGTCTGCCTTTACTAATAGTATACCTCTGATTATTAAGTGTCACGAAGCGGGTTAGTGGACCCACTAGGCCGTACCGCCGCAGCGGGGAGGCAGCTGGCCAAACAACAGGACACCTCAGAAATACAATGTCCCGCACAAGGGTACCTGAATAGTCCAGATGGTGGCCGCAGCTCTGGCACAGATGAGATGGGTGCAGCAGATGGCGCCAAACGTGGCGGATGACACAGGAGCCGCAAGTTGCGCCAGACGTGGCGGATTCCTCCGGATGTGGCAGATAACACAGGACGTGGTGGATTCCTCCGGACATGGCGGATTCCTCCGGACGTGGCAGATGACACAGGACGTGGCAGATTCCTCCGGATGTGGCAGATGACACAGGACGTGGCAGATTCCTCCGGACGTGGCAGATGACACAGAAAGTAGCGGATTCCTCCGGACGTGGCAGATGACACAGGACGTGGCAGATTCCTCTGGACGTGGCAGATGACACAGGACGTGGCACGACTAGATACTAGGGCAAAGCACGGGAAACAGGAACGGGGAACGAGGTACGGGTAACAACAGGAACGGGAAACACTAAGGGACAATTTGCAAGACAGACTTGGAAAACTAACAACGCTCAGGCATCGAACTAGGGGGCTGGACCCCTCTTATAGCCCAGGGTACTCACGGGTCAAAAGTCGTTCAAGATGTCCGGTGCACACGCTGCCCCTTTAAGAGCGGGGACGAGCGTGCGCGCGCACCCTGCGGGCTCCGGCGGAGGTGAGTGGATGCAAGCGCTGGTGTCTCCTGAGGAGGAGGTTAGGGCCAGCGCTTGCCGACTCGTGGCTGCGGCTGTCAGCGGGAGGCTGGAGCTGACAGCCCGCAGCCACGGACATTACAGTATCCCCCCTCTTACGCCCCCTCTTCTTGGGACTGGAGCGAGAGAGAAACTTCTTTAGAAGAGTAGGGGCATTGAGGTTCTCCTCTGGCTCCCAGGACCTCTCTTAGGGACCAAACCCCCTCCAATCCACCAAATACAAGGTCTTTCCTCTCACTCTCTTGGTGTCCAAGATCTCTTTTACCTCAAAGATGTCCGAGGAGCCGCTGGGAGCAACCGCAGGGCTGGGAGTCTTGGAATAGCGGTTTAGGATCACTGGATTCAGGAGGTAGACGTGGAAGGAGTTGGGAATCCTGAGGGTAGGAGGCAGCCGAAGGTTGTAGGCGACAGGGTTGATCTGCTGCAGGACCTCGAATGGTCCAAGGAACCTGGGAGCAAACTTGTATGAGGGCATCTTCAAGCGAATGTTCCGAGAGGACAGCCAGACTTTAGTCCCCGGAAGATACTGAGGCGGCTCTCTTCTCTTAGTATCTGCCTTTCGCTTCATGCGATCTACTGCCAGCAAAATAGAGGACCGGGTTTGTTGCCAGATTTGCAGGAAGTCCCCATATGCAGAGTCAGCAGCGGGAACCTGGGATGAAGTCGACACAGGAAGAGGGACTCTGGGATATTGACTGTAGACGATGTGAAACGGAGAGCAAGTGGTCGACTCACTTGTGTGGTTGTTGTAAGAAAATTCGGCCCATGGTAGAAGCTGTACCCAGTTATCGTGCTGTGAAGAGATGAAATGGCGGAGATAATTTTCCATGATCTGGTTGATCCTCTCAACTTGCCCATTGGACTGGGGGTGATAGGCAGAGGAAAAGTCCAATCTCACATCCAGGAGTTTACAGAGGGCTCTCCAGAACTTAGAGGTAAACTGAACTCCCCGGTCGGACACAGTGTGAAGAGGCAAGCCATGCAAGTGGAAGATGTGCTGGATGAAGAGACTTGCCAGACGAGGAGCAGAAGGTAGGCCGGTCAGCGGGATAAAATGAGCCATCTTAGAGAACCGGTCCACCACCACCCAGACAGTGTTACATCCTGCTGAGGGGGGAAGGTCTGTGATGAAGTCCATCGCAATGTGCTGCCAGGGGGCATTGGGTACAGGCAGAGGTTGAAGCAGGCCGGCAGGCTTGCTGTGAGTCACTTTGTTAGAGGCACACACCGTGCAAGAAGAGACAAAGTCCAGAACATCCTTATGTAGCGTGGACCACCAAAAGTGACGAGCGATCAGGTCTCGGGTTTTACGGACACCGGCGTGCCCAGCAAGTTTAGAACTATGTCCCCAGCGGAGAATCCTTCTCCTGTCCGCCAACCGAACAAAAGTCCTCCCAGGAGGGATGTCTCTAACCTGCTGAGGATTAGCAGTGACGATGCAGGACGGGTCTATGATGGTCTGGAGGGACTCCACCGTATCTTCTGTCTCAAACGATCTGGACAGGGCATCTGCCCTCACATTCTTGTCCGTGGGACGGTAGTGGAGAGCAAACAGAAAACGGGTGAAGAACAGCGACCACCTGGCTTGACGAGGATTAAGTCTTTTAGCGGACTGAAGGTAAGTGAGGTTCTTGTGGTCGGTGAAGATCAGGATGGGGTGAGCAGCGCCCTCCAGAAGATGTCTCCACTTCTCCAGGGCCAATTTGATGGCCAGCAGCTCCCAATCTCCAATGGAATAATTGCGCTCAGCAGAAGAAAACAGTCTAGAGTAGTAGCCACATACTACAGCCTTTCCTTTGGAGCTCCTCTGGAACAGAAGTGCACCTGCACCGACAGAGGAAGCATCCACTTCCAGTGAGAACTGCCGAGATACGTCAGGATGATGGGGGATCGAGGCTGAAGTGAAGGCACTCTTCAGGCTATTAAATGCAGACTCTGCCTCTGGAGTCCACACTTTGGCATTCACACCCTTCTTGGTAAGGGTCGAGATGGGAGACGTCAGAGAAGAGAAGTTAGGAATAAACTGCCGGTAGAAATTGGCGAATCCCAGGAACCGCTGTATGGCCCTTAAGCCTTGGGGACGTGGCCACTCCAGGACAGCCTTCACTTTCTCAGGATCCATCTTGAGGACTTGATCCGAGATAATGTAGGCCAGGAAGGGCAGAGAACTCTTCTCAAAGACGCACTTCTCCAGCTTGGCGTATAAATGATTCTCCCTCAATCGTAGTAGAACCTGACAAACATGCCTCCGATGAGTCGTCTGATCTGGGGAGAAAATCAAAATATCATCGAGATAAACAACAACACAGACATAGAGTAGATCTCGGAAGATGTCGTTAACGAACTCCTGAAACACTGCTGGAGCGTTACACAGTCCGAAGGGCATCACCAGGTATTCGTAGTGCCCGTCCCGGGTGTTAAATGCCGTCTTCCATTCGTCACCCCGGCGAATCTGGACTAGATTGTAAGCCCCACGCAGGTCTAGCTTAGAAAAAATGTTGGCCCCTCGTATGCGATAAAATAGCTCAGAGATGAGTGGCAACGGGTATTTGTTCTTGACTGTGATCAGGTTGAGGCCCCTGTAGTCAATGCAGGGACGAAGGGATCCATCCTTATTTTTAACAAAGAAGAATCCAGCCCCGGCCGGGGAGGAAGATTTTCGTATAAAACCCAGATTCTCCTTTATATAGGCCGACATGGATAGAGACTCAGGCAAGGAGAGAGGATATACCCGTCAACGGGGAAGAGAGGCATTAGGATCCAGTTCAATGGGGCAGTCATAGGTGCGATGTGGAGGCAGCGTCTCAGCCTCCTTTTTGCTGAAAACATCTGCATACTGAGCAAAATGGGGAGGCAGTCCCGACAGCGACTGAGGCAGAGAAGGCCTGACAGGATGGATCTGCAACAGACAACGACCATGGCACTTGGAGCCCCATTGGAGAACCTCTCCATAATTCCAGTCCAGGACTGGGGCATGAAGTCGAAGCCAAGGCAGGCCTAGCAGAACAGGATTGATGGCCTTGGGCAAAACAAGGAACGAAATAAATTCAGAGTGAAGTACTCCAACCTGGAGCTTCAACGGCTTGGTTTTAGAGATAATGGGATCAGGCAGAGGCAGTCCATAAACTGAGGCCACAGCCAAAGATGTCTCCAGGGGAACTGTGGGCAGCTGAAGATGATCCACAAGCTCTTTCTGGATGAAATTTGCAGCAGAGCCAGAGTCAAGATAGGCAGAGACTTGATGCGTCCTGTCGCCGGATACCAGGGTCACAGGAATAGTCAGTTTGGAAGGGAATCCTCTGTTAGATTCTGTTCCACCTAGTGTTGTCTCTCCAACCAATCCTAGGCAATGGGGTCTCTCCGGCCTCTGGGGGCACAGACGCACAATATGGCTTCCATGGCCGCAATACAAACAAAGTCCAGAAGTGCGTCTGTGTTGTTTCTCCTGGGTAGACAATTTAACATAGTTACTCTGCATCGGGTACTCTGGTGGGATACAAGGATCGACACCTCCTCCATATTGGCAACAAAAATAGTTGCATAAGTGCTTGCAACGCTAGATCCCATTGCAGTTCCGACCTTCTGCATATAAAAAGAGTCTAGAAACCAAAAATAGTTATTTGTCAATATCAATGTAAGCAATTCTACAATAAACTCTCTGCTGTCAGTATAAAAGTTAGATTCAGACAACATCTGTTTGACCGCTCCTATGCCTCTACTGTGATCTATTGAAGTGTATAGACTAATGATGTCAAAAAAGGCCAATATGGCACCTGATGGTAAATCTAACCCCTGAATTTTTCTCAAAAAATGGGACGTATCCTGCATATATGATCTTGCACCTATAGCGAATTGTCTAAGTACCTTGTCTAAAAATATAGAGATATTACTACAAATTGAATCCCTACCCAATACAATCGGTCGACCAGGGGGATCAACAAGCAATTTATGTATCTTCGGCAACAAATACAATATTGGAGTAACTGGAATATGTAAAATAAAAAAATCTTTACGTTTTTTATCAATCAACCCATTGTTGTACCTCTCCTCCAAGAGTTGAGCTATCTTCTTTGCTATATCCAACTTTGGATCATGTGTCAAGAGTGCATATGTCGTCCCATCATTGAGTTGCCTAAGCACCTCTTTTATGTAATTTGAGGTAACCATATTCACGACCGCACCAATCACGTATATTTGGACACATATTGGGAATAATATCCCTGCTGATAAACTAATTTGACAGCGTCTATCAAAGTCAGCAGCGCACGCGTGATAACGGATGACGCTTTAGCTTGATTAGCTCTTTTCGATCCATTGCATAAGATGATAATCACGCATGCGCTGCTGACTTTGATAGACGCTGTCAAATTAGTTTATCAGCAGGGATATTATTCCCAATATGTGTCCAAAGTTATGGGAGTGGTGAGTGGCTCGTGTCTCCTCCTTCTTATAAATATTCATAGTTCTTTGACAATTGACAATTTTTAATTGTTCAAACGAAGTATTTTCACTTTGAACTTTAATCGATGTATGTATAATGCATATATACAATGTATGCATATTTTGATTGTATATACAGTAATTTGCACTATTATGTACTTTTTCAATGTTTTGTTGCATTAATTATCACTGATGATGTAATTAGAAGTGTAGGGTATAAAACCCTGGTCGACACATATCACCATTGCTTGAGAAAGTTCCTGCTGAGAGGACTGAAACATAGCAATCTTTTTTCATGGGTTAAATAACCCACATTTTACAAGTACTCCTGGAGTGCTGCGTTCATTTCTTTGTTGATATATATATATATATATATATATATATATATATATATATACATATATATACAGTATATATATATTTATATATTTATATTTATATACACACACACAGTAGTGTTTAGAAAAAGCTGTCCAACATCATTAACCTGATAAATCAATGTTTTTGGTAGAAGTGATATTTCTACATACCTAGCAAATAATTTACTTGTAAGTGTAGTTGAGTAGCAGAAAAAAAAACAGAGCCAACAATTAGGACATGTGTGCCTTTCATTCTGAGTAATTGAATCATTAATTGAAAGGGGCTTGTTCAAAATAATAGTAGTGAGGAGTTAAATTGGTGAAGTCATTCATTCTGTGGAATAACAGGTGTCAATTTTGGCCCTTATTTAAGGTATGAGGGTGGCAAATGCTGCACATGTTGGTTATAGTGCATTTATTTCTGAAATACTGGGGAAAATGGGTGCTGCTAAATATTCTTCTGATGAGAAACATACTTTAATTAAACAGTTTATTGGAAAGGGAAAAACATAAAGACGTGCAGCAAATTATGGGCTGCCCAGCTAAAATGATCTCAAATGCCTTGAATTGGCAACCAAAACCTGAAAGACGCGGAAGAAAGCAGGGAACTACTGTTTAAATGGATCGAAAAATAGCCAAAATGGCAAAGGCTCAGCCAATGATCACCTTCAGAAAGATCAAAGAACATCTGAAGTTACCAGTGAGTACTGCTACAATCAGAAGATTACGTAAAGCCCAAGTTACCAGCAAGAACTCCCCGCAAAGTCCCGATGTTGAAAAAAAGATATGTCTTGAATAGGTTAAAATTTGCCAAGGAACACATTGACTCGTCCAAAGAAACATGGCACAATGTTTTGTGGACTGATGAAAGCAAAGTTTTTCTTTTTGTGTCTAGTGGCCGCAGACAGTATGTCAGATGACCCCCGAGCACTGAATTGAAGCCACAGTACACTGTGAAGACAGTAAGGCTGGATTCACACGAGGTCATTACGTCTGTAATTGACGGACGTATTTCGGCCGCAAGTCCCGGACCGAACACAGTGCAGGGAGCCGGGCTCCTAGCATCATAGTTATGTACGATGCTAGGAGTCCCTGCCTCGCTGCAGGACAACTGTCCCGTACTGAAAACATGATTACAGTACGGGATAGTTGTCCGGCAGCGAGGCAGGGACTCCTAGCATCGTACATAAATATGATGCTAGGAGCCCGGCTCACTGCACAGTGTTCGGTCCGGGACTTGTGGACGAAATACATCTGTCCATTACGGACGTAATGACCTCGTGGGAATCCAGCCTAAAGCATGGTGCTGCAAAAATCATGATATGGGGATGTTTCTCATATCAAAATACATTAGGAGATCATGTTGCCCTATGCCAAAGAAGAAATGCCCTTGAAATGGGTGTTTCCAACAGTACAATGATCCAAAACACACCAGTAAGCGAACAACATCTTGGTTACAGACAATAGGATTGAGGTAATGGAGTGGCCAGCCCAATCCCCCAACCTCAATCCCATAGAGAACATGGAGGGTTACATAAAAAACGCGGTTTATGAGGCCAAGCCCAAAAATGCAGAAAAACTGTGGAATGTAGTCCAATCTTCCTGGACTGGAATATCTGTTCAGAGGTGCCAGAAGCTGGTTGACTCCATGCAACACAGATGTCAAGCAGTCCTCAAAAACAATGGTTATACCACTAAATATTAGTTCAGTAAAGTGAAATCAAACATTTTTTCAGTTTTTACATTATATTTTTGAGGTGTTTTAAAAAAAAAAAAAAACATTGCTGGCATTGCTATTTTTTTGAACAGCCTAATATTCCTTTTTCTTTACTTTCTGTAAAGAATTAGCACAAACTGGATAAATGTTGTTATTGTTTTGATTTGGAATTGAATGTGTAGTATTTCCAGTGTATTTGCATTCAGAAACATAAAAGTTATTATAATGATTTTATTTGCTTTTTTAAACTCACTGCTAATTTTTTGAACACTACTATATATTTACACACACACCGTTAACAGTATGCACACAAACGTGTTTTTGCGTCCGGATAAATTGCTTACCCATTCATTTCTATGGGCCCATGCACACGAACGAAAATTGGCCGTGAGTCATTTTACCGGCCGCATTTGCGGTCTGGGCTACTAAAAGTCAATGTATGCTACTAAAAGTCTTGTATGTGCACGGTCCGGGATGACACTCCGAGCCGGCTGTCCGTGCGTCTAATCACAGTCCGTGCACACGTGTGCATGAGGCCTAGAACCACCTGCCAAATATTGTGTAGGCCTCCCTTGTGTCACCAAAGCAGCACTTACCCATCGATGCATAAACTCCATAAGACCACTGAAGTTGTCCTGTGGTATCTGATAAGAAGACATTAGCAGCAGGTCCTTTAAGTCCTGGAAGTTGCGAGGTGGAGCCTCAATGGATTGGACTTGTTTTTCCAGCATATCCCACAGATGCTTAATCGGATTGAGATCTCAAGAATGTGGAGACCATGTGTGGCAGGGTGCATTATCTTGCTGAAAGAGGCAACTGCCATTAGGGTATACCGTTGCCATGATGAACTGCAAAATTTGTTATGGTAGGTGGCACATGCCAATATCCACATGAAAGCCAGTATGCAAGTTTCCCAGCAGAACATTACTCAGAGCATCATACTGCCCCCGCTGTCTTGGCTTCTTCCAATAATGCATCCTGGTGCCATCTCTTCCCCAGGTAAGCGATGCACATGCACCCGGTTGTGCACATCAAATCAGGCCACTTTCTTCTATTGCTCCATTATCTTGTTCTGATGCTCCCATGCCCCTTGTAAGCACTTACGTCAATGGACAGGGGTCAGCATATACACTCTGACCAGTCTGCAGTTACAGAGCTGTAACAAACTGCTTTGCGCTTTACAGTAGCTTTTCTGTGAGATCTAACTAAATGGGCAACCCTTTGCTCCATGTACATCAATGAGCCTTGAGCGTCTCTGACTCTGTCAAGAGTTCATTGGAGATGCACCTATTTGTCTAACCATCAAATTTGGCACTTGTCAAAGTCGATCAGATCCTTAGATTTGTCTATTCTTCCAGCTTCCAACACATCAACTTTAAGAACTGACTGTTCACTTGCTGGCTAATATATTCTATCCCTTGACAGATGCCATTGTAATGAGATAATTAATGTTATTCACTACACGTCAGTGTTAATGTTAGGGCTGAATGGTGTGTATATAAATTAAACATACGAATATACAAGAATTATTTATATTTTTAACATATGGAAAACATTTATTTACTAAAACTGAAGTACAAGTCTGCAAATAATAAAAAGCAACATAATCTAGAAATGCCTATCTACAGTATTATAGATTTAGGTTTTTATTTTTGAAACAGGAAATCAGTGACATTGTTACTACAGTAGATCGAGGACCGGTAGCGGTACAAAGTAGAAGATTCGTAGAAGATGGACGATTTAAAATGGAAAATATTCCAATTTTATTGTAACAATGGTAGAACAGGGAGACAATATCCCCTGAAGAAAGGTGGATGTAAATGATGCACGCTGCCCACGCTTTTCAGACGGCTTCCGCGTCCTTAATCATGGCAGTTCTACTGTGGTTGCCTGCAGACTCTTTTGTACCAAAGCGTAATGATCTCCCAACGTTTTTGATCGCTGTAGCAAAACTTCTCATTCCCTTGGGGTGGAAAAGTACTTCTCCTCCTACAATGGAACAATGGGAGCTTAAGGTCCAGGAACTCTTAAGAATGGAAGAGCTGGTCCATTGGGAGCGGGGTACTAGGGGAAAATTTTTACGCATATGGTCTCCTTGGAAGGTTTATTTGGATGATATCCGGTCAACTGATGAATAATATGGGTAAATATGACCCTTATTCGCCAAATATCCGTTAAGTTGGGGAGACATGGCACATTGCATTTATTGACTATTACATACTGCACTCTGACTTATGATATGAAAGCCAAGACACATGTCACACATGGTTTGCTAACAACAACACTTTTACAACCTCTAATAATGAGGATCTGAGACAGACCCTTCCCTACTCCCATTCCCCCTTCCCTCTCCTCTCTCCCGTCATTTCCCTTCCCTTCCCATCCTGGTTTGTTCATTTATTTTCTTATATGCATAACATTACGGTTATATATGTATGATTTTATATTGCACTGTTTCTGCAATGTTATACCTTTGTCTGTATAAAAACCGGTCATGCGGGTATGATGTAATACTCTTGTTGTATGGCTACTACTATGTACTTACGCTGTCAACCTCCTGACTAATAAAAACAGTTTGAAAACAAAACATAACACTATCATCCACAGATCCTCCATAACTGTCCTAACCACAAAGCCTCCATGACTTTACCAGCCACCAAGCCCACAGCTCTCACAATGAAGTCTGCAGAACATGACTAAATTAGAACAGGTCTTACACACCTCATTTGGCTGTTTCTAGTGATTTCATTTGTCATGAATGGGAGCTTTGTAAACATACAAATGTGAGTTTTTGGCTTTTTTTTTTTGATGGTACCATTGCAGTGCACAAGCACTGCCAATTCTAAAGCTGGTAACAGAGATTGGGGACCCCAGTTTTCTGTAATGGTAATTGGATTTTGTGATTGGCTAATTGATGGGTCTTAAAAGTAAAAAAGAGTTGTCAAGTGACATCCTCTTTAGGCAATCCTGTTGTTGTTCAAAAAAGCGGTGGCTATGGGATTGTGTTTTGTGGTAAATACTATGGGGGTAGATTTATTAAGACTGACATTTCATATGCCTATCATAATAAGAAACGAGCTGGAGTAAGATGCAACAAAGTTAATGAGAGGCACACTCCTCTTAGTCACACCTTCCGCAGTACTTTCACATTTGATACAATACAAAATTATTGTTAATCAGTTAGTTATTTGAACTACTATAACAATCAGGGCCGGCCTTAGGGGTGTGCGACCTGTTCCTTCACACAGGGTGCATCATTCCAGCAGGTGGAAGGGGGCGCTGCGTTGGCTCCCTTCCCTTGCTTGTTTCAGAAGGGCCCGGCGACTAAGCAGTCGCCTTTCCGCCCGGGCGTTTCTTCACTTAGTGCCGTCGCTACCACTGTAGCAGCCATAGTGGCTGCTAGCGGCGACACTGGGCATGAGGGCGGTGGCGCCCCTAGCAGCCGCTGCGGCTGCTACAGCGGTAGCGACAGCACTATAGCAGAGCAGGGAGGTATCTCCCTGCTCTGCTATCTACTAGCGCTACTGTAGCTTCCTGTAGGAGCGGGATTCCCGTGTGGCCGGGGATTCCGCTCCTGGAGCGCTCCTTGATATTTCTGTCCATATATGGACAGTGACATCAGGGGATTCTCCTGAAGCGGAATCCCCACAGCGTTGCAGACGCTGTGACCGGGGATTCCACTCCAGGAGAAGCCAATGACGTCATTGTCCATAAATGGACACAGACGACAGGAGCTTCTCCTGGAGTGGAATCCCCGGTCACAGTATCGGCAACGCTGTCGACGGGGATTCCACTTCAGGAGTTTCCCCTAGTGTCACTGTCCATATATGGACAGATACATCAAGGAGCACTCCAGGAGCGGAATCCCCAGCCACACGGGTATTCCACTCTTTCAGGGAGCTACAGTGGCGCTATCTACAGGAAGGGGGGTTTGCTATCTACAAGGGGACTGTGGGCTGTGTGGCACTACCTACAAGGGGGCTGTGGGCTGTGTGGCACTACCTACCAAGGGGCTGTGGACTGTGTGGCACTACCAACCAGGGGGCTGTGGGCTGTGTGGCACTACCAACCAGGGGGCTGTGTGGCGCTCCCTACCAGGGGGCTGTGTGGCGCTCCCTACCAGGGGGCTGTGTGGCACTCCCTACCAGGGGGCTTTGTGGCGCTCCCTACCAGGGGACTGTGTGGTGCTCCCTACCAGGGGGCTGTGTGACGCTCCCTACAGGAGGCTGTGTGTTACTATCTACAAGGGGGCTGTTTGGCGCTACCTACAAGGGGGCTGTGTGGCGCTACCTACAAGGGGGCTGTCTGGTGCTACCTACAAGGCGGCTGTGTGGCACTACTTACAAAGGGCTGTGTGGCGTTACCTACAGGGGGAATTTGTGATTGGTGGGCTAATGGTCATTTTACTGTGAGTGGGGGGCTGTTGGTCATTTCACTGTGAGTGGCGGGCTGATGGTCATTTTAGTGAGTGGGGGACTGATGGTCTTCAAGTGGTTTCCGCCTTTGACCTCCAATTGAAATTAATACGAGGCAGAAAACACCCGTTTGGTGCTTTTTTGCCTGCGTCTTTTGCATTCACTTTAACGACTTAAAAAAAACACAAGAAAAAAATGTCAAACAACGCTATCAGTTCCTGAAGGAATTTTGAGACAGATTTTTTTTGACTTACAGAAAACGTTGTGTGAACATACCCTAGGAGTGTAGTGCTTGTTTTTAGCTGTTTTCTGTCTTCCTTGAAACAATTTTTGTTAGGGGTGCATTGAAGAAATTTTATTTTTCCAGTGCTGCCTAGTGTCCGAAAAGGTCGGGAAACTGTACCAGGCTACAGGATCCCGTTGTGGAGCAGCTCAGTTCGTCATGGGAACGGGGCCTAGGTAAGTATAATTTTTGTTGTTGTTTGGGGGCATTGCCTACATGAGAAAGGTGGGGGGCTGTATGGCATGATCTACAAGGAGGAGGTGGGGAATTATGGCACTGTCTACAGGGAGGCTGTATGGCAAAATCTACAAGGGGGCACTATACTGTGTGGGGGCCACTAAGCGGAGAGTATACTTTGTAGGGGTACTACAGGTGGCATAATACTGTGGGCACAATTAGAGGACAAAATACTGTGTCCTTGAAGGAGTTGTAATATATTATATTATTAAATATTATTATAATACTGTATGGGGGCACTAAAGGGGCATTATAATTTTTTTATGGGGCATTTTTTTTAATGATGGGGTGGGGCGCCGAAAGATAATTTTGTACAGGGTGCCATCTATTTTAAGGCCGGCCCTGATAACAATCTACATTACTAGAATAATATAGCTAGATTTAAATTTGCTGGAAATTTGCGAGTTTTCTCCACGTGCTTATTTTAACAATCGAGTTTTCCACTTTAAGGGTATGTGCACACACACTAATTACGTCCGTAATTGACGGACGTATTTCGGCCGCAAGTACCGGACCGAACACAGTGCAGGGAGCTGGGCTCCTAGCATCATACTTATGTACGATGCTAGGAGTCCCTGCCTCGCTGCAGGACAACTGTCCCGTACTGAAAACATGATTACAGTACGTGACAGTTGTCCTGCAGCGAGGCAGGGACTCCTAGCATCGTACATAAGTATGATGCTAGGAGCCCGGCTCCCTGCACTGTGTTCGGTCCGGTACTTGCGGCCGAAATACGTCCGTCAATTACGGACGTAATTAGTGTGTGTGCACATACCCTTAGTGTCGCTAAATGCAGTCTGGCTGCTCAGTTGGCAGCGTTTGTCAGACACAAGAATGTCAAGATTAGGCAGCCCTTTTTTTAGATAGTAAATGTCCAAGTAAGAAAAAGATTGCCACTGCTTTGGCTCTTGGAGCACTGTAGATCCCAGCAATAAAACGACCACAAAAATCTGAACGGATTCAATTAGATCCACAACAGGCGGTGCTCAGTTGTATGATGAGATAAGTATAGGTACAATAGTAAAGGTAGAAATAATCCTTGGCACTCACCATTAAGTAGAATTTTCATTTATTGTTGCTGGAAAACAGATAAAGGCAGTATCGATGTGGAGCTCACGTTTTGTGAGACCTTGACAAAGCATGGGTGCACGCGAAACGGCCGTAGGCTTGAGCTCCACATCCATACTGCTTTTATCTGTTTTGCCGCAACAATAAATGAAAATTCTACTGAATGGTGAGTGCCGTGGATCTTTTCTACCTTTACTATAGTACCTTTTTAGATAGTGCCACAGTGCCCTCTGTAGATAGTGCCACACCCGCTAGATAATGCCACAGTGCCCTCTATAGATAATGGCACAGTGCCCCCTGTAGATATTGCCACAGTGCTGGGGTGTGTGCGCTGCACTTTCTACAGGAGTGTGTGTGTGGCACTATCTACAGGGGGTGTGTGTGGTGCTCCTCCTTCAGCCTGCTCATTGCTGTCCCGAGGATGTCTCGGGAGCTTCAGTGCTCCGCTGTTCGCAGATGATAACCTTAAGGGATGCATGTTTGAGACCCCTGATGTAGAATATGGGTTTACTGCTAATAAAGACTGGTAAAGACTTATGCTACCTCTTTAATAATCTTTTTTTGTTGTCTCTTTTTATGATTTCAAACACACTGGGCAGATTTAATATTGTCTAAGCACCTTGGTTCTGGTGTTTTGTGAACCTATTTTCTTGGCACACATATTTTGCTATTGGAGCTCAAATTTAGCAGGAATGATTTGTGGAGGCCATGTCACATTTGCAAAGCCTCTGAGAGGACAAAACAGTGGAAACCCCCCCAAGTGACCCCATTTTTGCAACTACACCCCTTGAGGAAATGATCTAGGGGTATAGTGAGCATTTTTACACCACAGATTTTTTGAAAAATTATTGGAAGTACGTTGTAAAAATTGAAATCTAATTTTTTTCAAAGAAGATGTAGGTTTAGCTAATTTTTTATAATTTCTACAAGGACTAAAGAAGAAAAATCACATCAACATTTGTGAAGCAATTTATCCAGAGTAAAACAATACCCAGTATGTGGTCATACATGTCTGTTTGGATACAGGGCAGCTCTCAGATGGGAAGGAGTGCCATTTGGATTTTAGAATGGTTTCTGGGCACCATGTCACATTTGCCGAACACCTGTAGTACTAGTACAGTTGAAACACCCCAAAGTGGCTCCATCTTGGAAACGACACCCCTTGAGGAATCTAGGGGTTTGGTGAGAATTTTGACTTCTAAGATTTTTTGCTGAATTTTTTCCAATAAGATAGAGTTTTAGATCAACATTTTTCATTTTCACAAGGAATAAAGAAGAAAAAGCACCCCAACATTTGTAACACAATTTCTTCAGAGTAAGGTAACACCCCATATGTGGTTATAAACTGATGTTTATACATATGGGAGGATTCACAAGAAAAGGAGTGGTATTTGACTTTTGGAGCGTATATTTTGCAGTAATGGTATGCGGACACCATTTCGCATTCACAAAGTCCCTGATATAGCAAAAAAAAGTGTCCCCATTTTAGAAACTACACCCCTAAAGGCATTTATCAAGGGGTGTAGTGAGAATATAGACCCACAGGTGTTTTTCAGAAATTAATACGCAGTGGATGATGCGAAGTGAAAATTGCAATTTTTCCACTGATTTGCCATTTGACTGCTCAATATGTTTTGCCCAACTTGTGCCACTGGAGAATCTTACCCCATAAATTGTTAAGCGGGTTCTCCCGGGTATGGTAATGCCTTACTTGTGGACGTAAACTGATGTTTGGGCACACTGTAGGGCTAACAAGGGAAGGAGCGCCATTTGGAGCATGGATTTTGCTTGGTAGTAGTTCTGTAAATGACAGGGTAAAGAGACATACAGGTGAGACCTAATCTACCCGCCACTCAGTCCCTGCCTACTTGCATGACCCGTCCTAGGCGACGGCGTACAACTGGGCGACGGTCCCTACGCTCAATATGTGCACGAGAGACAAACAGACAAGGGTACACAGAAGCTAAGGGAAATGGGGCAGTTTCCCACGGCAACACCGTGAGCAACAGGAGTAGTGAACGAGCCGAGTCAAACTAGGAGTGTACGAGGTACCAAACGCAGAGCAGAAGAGTAGTCAGTAAAGCCAGGGTCAAAATGAAGCTGAGGTCAATAGTAATAGCTGGAACAGCAGAGCCAGGAAACAAGAGAGAATCACAGGCAAAGACAAGAAGCAAATGAAGGTATACATAGACCGAGGGCAGGAGCTAGAACCGTCTGGCCAGGCTGTGATAGGTTCTCCCACTCCTCAGCCTACCAGCCTGAGTGGTAGCAGATCGAGTTACTCTATCAGACCTAGGAGCAGATGCAGACTGATTAACCACGGGCGTCGACACAGAAGCTGTGTCTGGCATATCCTTTACAGTACCCCCCCTTTTTTGAGGGGCCACTGGACCCTTCCTAGGTGGACCTGGCTTATTGGGGAACCGAAGATGGAAACTCCTGAGCAATACCCCAGCGTGAACATCCCGGGCGGATACCCAAGTCCTCTCCTCAGGCCCGTATTATCTCCAATGGACCAGGTACTGGAGGGAACCTTGGACCATCCTGCTGTCCACAATCTTGGCAACCTCGATTTCTACCCCTTCAGGGGTGAGAACCGGGACCGGAGGTTTCCTCGAGGTAACCAAGGATGGGGAGCAGCGTTTTAGGAGGGAGGCATGAAACACGTTGTGTATTTGAAAAGACGGGGGTAACTCCAGCCGGAAGGAGACAGGGTTGAGGACCTCAATGACCTTGTACAGCCCTATAAACCGGGGAGCAAATTTTTTGGACGGAACCTTAAGGCGCAAATTTTTGAAGACAGCCACACCAGATCCCCGACCACAAATAAGGGGTTAGCAGAACGTCTTCTATCTGCCTGAGTCTTTTGTATGCTCAGGGACGCCTCTTGGTTCTTCTGAACCTGGGCCCAGACTGTTTACAGTTCCCTATGAACGACATATACCTCAAGATTGTTGTAACCACCAGGTGAAACGGAGGAGAACTGTGGATTAAACCCAAAATTACAGAAAAAGGGGGAGACATCTGACGAGTTACTGACCCGGTTATTAAGGGAAAATTCGGCGAAGGTAATCAAGGAGACCAAATCATATTGACAGTCAGAGATAAAACACCTTAAATATTGTTCTAGAGACTGATTAGTCCTCTCAGTTTGGCCATTAGTTTCAGGATGGAAGGCCGAGGAGAAGGACAGATCAATCTCCAACTTTTTACAGAAAGCTCTCCAAAACAATGAAACAAATTGTACTCCTCTGTCAGAAACAATATTGACAGGAACCCCATGGAGACGCAAGATGTGTTTGACAAACAAGGTAGCTAACGTCTTGGCATTGGTTAGTTTCTTGAGGGGCACAAAGTGGCACATCTTACTGAAGCGGTCTACTACAACCCACACCACTGACTTGCCTTGAGATGGAGTCAGATCGGTGATTAAATCCATGGAGATATGGGTCCAGGGTCTCTGGGGAATGGGCAAAGAACATAGTAAGCCCGTTGGTCTGGACCTGGGAGTCTTGGACCTAGCACAAATTTGACAAGCGGCGACGTAGGCCTTAACGTCTTTAGGCAACCACGGCCACCAATAGTTTCTAGCAATGAGGTGCTTGTTACCCAGGATGCCAGGATGGCCAGATAGTGCAGTCATGATTTTCCCTGAGTACCCTTAGCCGGAATTGCAGGGGAACAAACAGCTTGTTCTCAGGAAGGTTCCCGTGAGCTGAACCTTGATCAGCTAAGTCAGAATCAACAGAGGATATGATTATACCTGGGGGCAAAACACAAGCAGGATCTTCCTTCGAAGGAGGGCTGGCCATGAAGCTACGTGACAGTGCATCAGCTTTAATATTTTTAGACCCAGCCCTATAGGTGACCACAAAGTTGAATCTAGTAAAAGACAACGCCCATCGAGCTTGTCTCGGGTTTAGCCTCCGGGCAGATTCTAGGAAAACCAGATTCTTGTGGTCGGTAAGGACAGTTAACTGGTGCCTAGCCCCCTCCAAGAAGTGGCGCCACTTTTCAAATGGCCATTTAATGGCTAAGAGTTCGCGGTTGCCCACGTCATAGTTAGACTCAGTGGGCGAGAACTTCCTGGAGAAGTAGGCACAGGGACGGAGATGGGTGAGGCACCTGGTACCCTGGGACAAGACAGCACCCACTCCCACCTCGGAGGTGTCAACCTCCACGATGAATGGCTCCATTTGGTTAGGCTGAATCAGCACTGGGGCAGAGATAAAGCACTTCTTAAGGATCTCAAAAGCCTGGACCGGCTCCGGAGGCCAGTGGAGGAGATCAGCACCTTTGCGAGTAAGATCCGTAAGAGGCTTAGCGATGACCGAGAAGTTAGCAATAAATCTCCTGTAATAATTAGCAAACCCCAGGAAGCACTATAATGCCTTCAGGGAGGCAGGTTGGACCCATTCAGCCACAGCCTGAACCTTGGTAGGGTCCATGCGGAATTCACTAGGAGTGAGGATTTGACCCAAAAATGGTATCTCCTGCACCCCAAACACACATTTTTCGGTCTTAGCAAAGAGTTTGTTTTCCCGAAGGGCCTAGAGCACCTTCCTGACATGCTCAATGTGGGAGGACCAGTCCTTGGATAACACAAGTATGTCATCAAGGTACACTACAAGAAATACCCCCAGGTAGTCTCTTAAAATCTCATTTATGAAATTCTGGAAGACCGCTGGAGCATTACATAACCCAAAGGGCATGACGAGGTATTCGAAATGACCTTTGGGCGTGTTAAACGCAGTCTTTCACTTATCCCCTTCTCTGATTCGGATAAGGTTATAAGCCCCCCGAAGATCAAACTTAGAGAACCATTGGGCCCCCTGAACCTGTTTGAAGAGATCAGGAATCAAAGGAAGGGGATACTGGTTACTTATAGTGACTTTACTTAAGTTTCGGTAATCGATGCACGGCCTAAGACCACCATCCTTCTTCCCTACGAAGAAGAAGCGAGCACCTACCGGAGAAGTAGAGGGGCAAATGTAACCCTTGGCAAGGCTTTCCTGGATATATTCTCTCATAGCCTCACGTTCGGGACAAGAGAGATTAAAAATCCTACCCTTAGGGAGCTTAGCTCCTGGTACCAAATCGATTGTGCAATCGTATTCTCTATGAGGAGGTAACACTTCGGAGGCCTTTTTAGAAAAAACATCAACGAAGTCCTGAATAAACTCAGGTAGAGTGTTTACCTCCTCAGGGAGAGAAATAAAATTAACGGAAAAACAGGACGTCATGCATTCATTACCCCATTTGGTAAGATCCCCAATATTCCAGTTAAACGTGGGATTATGCATCTGCAACCAGGGAAGGCCTAAAACCAAATCGGACGATAATCCCTGCATCACCAGTACAGAGCATTGCTCCAAATGAATGGAGCCAACAATGAGTTCAAAAACGGGTATGCTGCGTAAAATAACCATTAGCAAGTGGAGTGGAGTCGATACCCACTACTGGGACAGGTTTAGGCAAATCAATCAATGGCATATTTAGAGACAAAGCAAATTCCACAGACATAATATTAGCAGAAGGCCCTGAATCCACGAAGGCACTGCCGGTGGCAGACCTACCCTCAAAAGAGACCTGAAAGGGAAGCAAGATCTTATTAGGTTTAATATTTACGGGAAATAATTGTGCGCCCAAGCGACCTCCCCGATGGTCACTTAGGCGCGGAAGTTTTCCGGCTGCTTATTCTTACGCCTTGGACAGTTGTTCACTTGATGCTTGTCATCCCCACAGTTGAAGCAGAGACCATTCTTCCTGCGGAGCTCTCTACGTTGTTGGGGAGACATGGAGGCCCCGAATTGCATTGGTTCATCCGAGATTCCCGTGAAAGAACGAAGCAACGGCACCTCGGGAACCATCATGGGGGAGCAAGAGGAGAAGGCACAAAAACGTTCAAGTCGTCGTTCCCTGAGACGTCGGTCAAGACGTACCGCTAAAGCCATAACCTGATCTAGAGAGTCAGAAGAGGGATAACTAACAGGTATTTCAGGGCGTTCGACAGACCCAATCTAAACTGGCACCTCAAGGCAGGGTCATTCCAGCGAGAAGCTACACACCACTTCCTAAAGTCAGAACAGTACTCTTCAACGGGTCTCTTACCCTGACGTAAGGTCACCAGCTGACTCTCAGCAAAGGCAGTCTTGTCAGTCTCGTCATAGATGAGCCCGAGAGCGGAAAAAAATAGGTCAACAGAGGAAAGTTCAGGGGCGTCAGGAGCCAAGGAGAAGGCCCATTCTTGGGGCCCGTTCTGGAGCCGGGAGACAATAATACCCACTCGCTGGCTCTCAGAACCTGAGGAGTGGGGCCTTAGACGGAAATAGAGTCTACAACTCTCCCGAAAGGAGAAAAAAGTCTTCCGGTCCCCTGAGAATCGGTCAGGCAACTTGAGATGGGGTTCAAGAGGTGAGGTGGAGGGCACTAGCTGGTTAGCATCACGCTGGTTGCACCTCTAAGCCAGGGCTTGGACCTGTAGGGAGAGACCCTGCATTTGCTGAGCCAGGGTCTCAAGGGGGTCCATTGAAATAGGAACCAGGGTAGAAAAGGTATATGGGCCTGTGATTATGCTTAGAAGGAAAGGAAGGTTGGATCCAGCATTCGTGGAAATAAAAGGAATCTTTTTCCAAGTTTTAATTATTCTTGTTAAAAAATAAGAGGTTCGATAGCATGTATAATATCTTGCAATGATAGGAGTAATGGTAGGTAGCCTACGCGTTTCAGACGGTATCTCCGTCCTTATTCATGGCTAGGCCTGTGATTATGTAATGACGGGGTAAGGAGACAGGCAGGTGAGCCCTAATCTACCCGCCACTAAGTCCCTGGCGTACAACTGGGCGACGGTCCCTACGCTCAATATGTGCACGAGAGACAAACAGACAAGGGTACACAGAAGCTAAGGGAAATGGGGCATTTGCCCACGGCAACACCGTGAGCAATAAGAGTAGTGAACGAGCCGAGTCAAACCAGGAGTGTACGAGGTACCAAACGCAGAGCAGGAGCGTAGTCAGTAAAGCCAGGGTCAAAATGAAGCTGAGGTCAATAGTAATAGATGTAACAGCAGAGCCAGGAAACAAGAGAGAATCAAAGGCAAAGACAAGAAGTAAATGAAGCTATACATAGACTGATGGCGGGAGCTAGAACCATCTGGCCAGGCTGTGATAGGTTCTCCCACTCCTCAGCCTACCAGCCTGAGTGGTAGCAGATCGAGTCACTCTATCAGACCTAGGAGCAGATGCAGGCTGATTAACCATGGGCGTCGACACAGAAACTGTGTCTGGCAGATTCTTTACAAGTTCTGTTTGGGGTTTTACTGGTATTTCAGTTTATAGTGTGGGGGGCATATGCAATCTGTGCGGAGTACATCAGGGCATAATAAGAGGGTGCAATAATGGGGTAAATAATAAAACTGTCCATAGATGTGTGGTACGTTGTTAAGAAATCTGTTATGCGCAGGCCAGTGTCACACTGATAAGCGGTGTCCTTTCTTATCCCCTTTTGTAACACTCTGCACCTTTTGGGAACTTTTACTCCTTTGTAGCTTGGGACATTTTTCAGGGAAAGTGTTACCCTTGTATGATACGGGCGCCCTCGCTTCCAGCAGTTGTGCTATGTCTCCTCCCTTCCTAGTTCCTAAATACTAGGGCCCTGAAACTGAAGGAATGTTCCCCTCTGGCCTGCACATGTTTTTTCATCACCGCATTACTAGTGCCGTAACTTTTTTATTTTATGGTTGATGGGCTTGTTTTTTGTGAGACAAGCTGTCGATTTTATTGGTACCATTTTGGGACACATACGACTTTATCACTTTTTATTTCATTTTTTGGAAGAGGAAATGACCAAAAACAAGCAATTCTGGGATTGTTTTTAATTGTTTTTTTTCTGCATTTACTGTGTGCCATAAATTACATGTTAACTTTATTCTGCGGGTCGATACGGTTAGGGTAATACCAAATTTATATAATTTTTCTCATGTATTGCAGCTTTTGCACAATAAAATCATTTTTTTTTTTAAAAACAACATTTGTTTTCTGTGTCTCCATATTCTAAGACCAATAACTTTTGTATTTTTGTGTGGACAAAGCTGTGTCAGGGTTTTTTGGGAGGAGATGTGACCTAAAAACAGCAATTCTGGCATTGTTTTTCTTTTTTTTACAGCGTTCACAGTGCAGGATAATTACATAACAGTTTTATAGATTGGATCGCTTCGGACGCGACAATATCAATTATGAATGTTTTTTTTTGTTTTTTTCCCCAATAATAGACTTATTATGAGAAAATAGGCAGTTTGGCTTTTTTCCTTACTTGAAACTTGTATTTTTTTAACAACATTTTTATTAACTTTTTTTTACTTTTTTCATTTGTTATTTACTAGAGGACTTGAAGGCCCGAAGCCCCGATCACTATTCTAATACACTGCACTACAAGAAAGCCCATGAGGACCCATCTGCTTCCATACAAGCCAGACACATAGGCCATTATTTGGCCTCTGGTTGTCATACCAACCCAGCGATTGCGTCGCTGGGGTGCCGGTCGGGTAAAAAACACTCAGATGCTACGCTCCCTATTGAGCGCAAAATCTGAGGGGTTAATCGGCCAGATCGGAGAATAGCACCAGTCCTGCATGTTACAGGAATGTGTCAGCTGTAATATACAGCTGACACCCGGCGGTGTTGTTGCGGGCTCCGCTTCTGAGCCTGCGCCATCACCGTAACGTAACTGTACTGTGGTTTGCGGGAACCCCTTCTCGACAGCGCCATATATAAACGGCGGATGTCGGGAAAGGGTTAGAAAAAACGATAACAAAAAAATTAAAGTTATTCAACGTGAAGTAATTCCACTAGACAAAGTAATTAGAATTATCACTAGAAAAATGAAAGATCCAGTCTGATCTCTGACCAGAAAGAAATGTTTTCCATTTGCAAAGACCTAGGGAATTTTTGAGGGCAACTTCTAAGCAACATAATTGGTAAAATATCAGAAAAAAAAATTATGAGAAGAATAATGTATAACCAAAAAGTACAATTATCACACTAAACAGGCTAGTTCCAAAATCACTGGAACTAGATTTGTTGCTGATAGAGTTCCTGATCAGTATTACAACTATTGATAATGTCACAATAATGGTATGCCCTTCCCTCCCCGTGCTCTTCAACAACACTGTATGAAATAGCCATTCCTTATTTTGGTACAACACATAAGTGTTAGGTTTGGGTTAGTGTTAGCTTAGTCTCTCATCACTCATTTTAAGCAAAATCATCCAAATATTAAATATAGACCATCTGCTCCTTTTCCATTTTGTGAAATTGAAAATCTATGATGTATATATCTATATATCAATGTATTACCTGAATTTCTCTGATCTCTGTTGAAAGAGCGGGGCTGCGGCTGTGTAATACAGCCATTGCCCCGATCCTGACGACAAGTGTGCACGCGCAGTCAGCTTGAGGTTATGCGGACGGTGCTGAACTAATGAGCGGCGACGGCGACACTGAAGACAGAACATGGGGGTATTTTGCAGTGCGCCTGCCATTTTCTCTGTCTCCAGCGCCGCCATTCATTAGTCCAGCGTTGGCCACATCACCTCATGCTGACCCCGTGCCTAAACTGGCCAGAAGCGGGGAAATGCCTGTATTTGACAGCTGCAGCCCCGCTCTGACTACATTCATGTGTTACATTACTAAGCAGTGCGGCAGCACAGCTTAGTATCGAAATACATGAATTAATGGTATTGAACCATTTGAGGGTGCACGGCATTAAAATAGTATAGATTTTTCGATACATCGTGCAACCCTATTAACTATACAGACTGTAGTATATTACTATCTTAGAATAAAGAAAAGACAGCGCTCCAAATTTACAAAAGTGAAAAAAGTGGTTTGTTTAATCCATATGTGACGTTTTGGTCCTGTATAGAACCTTTCTCAAGCAAAGTAACAGTGCAAATGAACAGGTATACATAGGGGCATGGCATACATGTCAATCATTCAATTACAATCATCATTAATACAAAAATATAAAAAATATTTATCCCTATCAAATACAATATACAGATCCCCATCTACACCATGTTCCAAATTATTATGCAGATTGGATTTAAGTGTCATAAAGATTTAATTATTAGTTTTTCAATTAAACTCATGGATGGTATTGTGACTTAGGGCTCTTTGCATCATTGAAATCAATCTCAGACACCTGTGATAATTAGTTTGCCAGGTGTGCCCAATCAAAGGAAAACTACTTAAGAAGGACTGTTACGGACACTGGGTTTGTGGACCCACTAGGCCGCTCCGCCGTAGCGGGGAGGCAGCTGACCAGGTCACAGTCTATGCGAAAGTAAAATGGCAGACAGTAATGCTTGGGTACCTGAAATAGTCCGGGCGGTGGCTGTGGCTTCAGCACGGATGGAGGCAGGTGCGGCAAGTGGCGCCAGACGTGGCGGGCAGTATCCGTTGAGCGGTAGACACTTGACGTGGCAGATGGCACTTGACGTGGCAGATGGCACTTGACGTGGCAGATGGCACTTGGCGTGGCAGAAGACACTTTATGTGGCAGATGGCATGTGACGTGGCAGATGGCACTTGACGTGGCAGAAGACACTTGACGTGGCAGATGGCACTTGACGTGGCAGATGGCACTTGACGTGGCAGAAGACACTTGACGTGGCAGATGGCACTTGACGTGGCAGAAGACACTTGAACGCGGGTAGGCACAGGAACAATACGGAATACAGGAACGGTAACAGGGCACGGGTAACAGCTGGAACGGGAGACACTAAGGAACCATTTGCGAGACAGACTGGGAAAGACTAACAACGCTCAGGCAAGGATTAGAAGGCCAGGGACCTTCTTATGGACCAGGAAATCGTGGCAGTTGATCATGATGATTTCCTAATTTTGCGCGCTGGCCCTTTAAGGCCGGGCGCGAGCGTGTGCGCGCGCACCCTACGGGACCCAGCCGGACAGAGCGGAAGTGAGCGCTGGCATCTCCTAGGAGGGAGACGGAGGCCAGCGCTCA
Organism: Rhinoderma darwinii; assembly: GCF_050947455.1. Classification (NCBI taxonomy): domain Eukaryota; kingdom Metazoa; phylum Chordata; class Amphibia; order Anura; family Rhinodermatidae; genus Rhinoderma; species Rhinoderma darwinii. The sequence continues at coordinate 139,101,529 of NC_134688.1, forward strand.
CAGATCCATGGCTGCGGGCGTCGGGAGGTGAGTAAACCCGACGGCCCGCGGCCATGGGCGCTACAGTATCCCCCCTCTTACGCCCCCTCTTCTTGGGGCCAGAGGTTCTCTTCTGGCTCCCAGGACCTCTCCTCAGGACCAAACCCTCTCCAGTCCACCAAATAAAAAGTCCTTCCTCCTACCCTCTTGCGGTCCAGGATCTCCTTTACCTCGAATACATCAGAAGGGCCGCTGGGAGCAACTGTGGAACTAGAGGTCTTGCTGTAGCGGTTCAGGACCACTGGTTTCAGGAGGGACACATGGAAGGAGTTAGGGATTCTGAGGGTAGGAGACAGCCGCAGCTTATAGGAAACAGGGTTAATTTGTTGCAGGATCTCAAAAGGACCAAGGAACCTGGGAGCAAACTTGTATGAAGGCACCCTCAAGCGAATGTTCCGAGAGGACAGCCAGACTTTAGTCCCAGGAAGATACTGAGGCGGCTCTCTTCTCTTGGTATCTGCCTTACGCTTCATGCGATCTACCGCCAGCAAAATAGAGGACCGGGTCTGTTGCCAGATTTGCAGGAAGTCACCATATGCAGAGTCAGCAGCGGGTACCTGAGATTAAGTCGACACTGGAAGAGGAACTCTGGGATGTTGACTGTACACAATGTGAAACGGAGTGGAAGTGGTGGACTCACTTGTGTGGTTATTATATGAAAACTCGGCCAATGGAAGAATCTGTACCCAGTTATCGTGCTGTGAAGAGATGAAGTGGCGGAGATAATTTTCCATGATCTGGTTGATCCTCTCAACTTGCCCATTGGACTGGGGGTGATAGGCAGAGGAAAAGTCCGAACTCACATCCAGGAGTTTACAGAGGGCTCTCCAGAACTTGGAGGTAATCTGAACCCCCCGGTCGGACACAATGTGAAGAGGCAAGCCATGCAAGCGGTAGATGTGCTGAATGAAGAAACTTGCCAGTCGAGGAGCAGAGGGTAGGCCGGTCAGCGGGATAAAATGTGCCATCTTAGAGAACCGGTCCACCACCACCCAGATGGTGTTGCATCCTGCTGAGAGAGGAAGGTCCGTGATGAAGTCCATAGCGATCTGCTCCCAGGGGGCACTGGGTACAGGCAGAGGTTGAAGCAGGCCGGCAGGCTTGCTGTGAGTCACTTTGTTAGAGGCACACACCGTGCAAGCAGAGACAAAGTCCAGAACATCCTTAGGTAGCGTGGGCCACCAGAAGTGACGAGCGATCAGGTCTTGGGTTTTACGGACACCGGCGTGCCCAGCTAGTTTAGAACGATGTCCCCAGCGGAGAATTCTTTTTCTGTCTGCCAACCGAACAAAAGTTCTCCCCGGAGGGATATTTCTAAGCTGCAGAGGATTTGCGGTGACAACGCAGGATGGGTCTATGATCGTCTGAAGGGACTCCACCGTGTCTTCCGTTTCAAATGATCTGGACAGGGCATCGGCCCTCACGTTCTTGTCAGCGGGACGGTAGTGGAGCAGAAATTGGAAACGGGTGAAGAACAGTGACCACCTGGCTTGACGAGGATTCAGTCTTTGAGCGGACTGAAGGTAAGTGAGATTCTTGTGGTCGGTGAAGATCAGGATGGGGTGAGCAGCGCTCTCCAGAAGATGTCTCCACTCCTCCAGAGCCAATTTGATAGCCAGTAGCTCCCGATCTCCAATGGAATAATTGCGCTCAGCAGAGGAAAATAGTCTTGAGTAGTAGCCACATACTACTGCCTTTCCTTTGGAGCTCCTCTGGAACAGAAGTGCGCCTGCACCAACAGAGGAACATCCACTTCCAGTGAGAACTGCTGAGATACGTCAGGGTGATGGAGGATCGAAGCTGAAGGGAAGGCTTTCTTGAGGCTAATGAATGCGGACTCTGCCTCTGGAGTCCATACCTTGGCGTTCACACCCTTCTTGGTAAGGGTAGAGATGGGGGCCGTCAGAGAAGAAAAGTTCGGAATAAACAGGCGGTAGAAATTGGCGAAACCCAGGAACCGCTGTATGGCCCTTAGGCCTTGAGGACGTGGCCATTCCAGGACAGACTTTAACTTCTCAGGGTCCATCTTAAGGCCTTGATCCGAGATGACATAGCCCAGGAAGGGCAAAGACCTCTTTTCAAAGGTTCATTTCTCCAACTTGGCATACAAGCGATTCTCCCTTAGTCGCAGAAGAACTTGACGAACATGCCCCCGATGGGTCATCAGATCTGGGGAGAAAATTAGAATATCATCGAGATAAACTACAACACACGTATAGAGGAGATCTCGGAAGATGTCATTAACAAACTCCTGAAATACTGCGGGAGCGTTACATAGTCCAAAGGGCATCACTAGGTATTCGTAGTGCCCATCGCGGGTGTTAAATGGCGTCTTCCATTCGTCACCCCGGCGAATCCGGATTAGATTATAGGCCCCCCGCAGATCTAGCTTGGAAAATGACCCTTGAGGCCGCAATACATACAAAGTCCAGAGGAGCGTCTGCGCTGCTTCTCCTGTTCAGATAACCGGACTCTGTCTACCTGCATGGGTTCCTCAGGTAGCGCACTAGGAGTGGGCAATAGTGGTCTCTGGGCAGAGGGTGCAGGTCTGTGGGCCCGGCTCTCCTGACGAACCTCTTGAGAGCGCTCCCGGATTCTCATATCAACCCGGGTGGCTAACAGGATGAGGGCATCCAAGGTAGAAGGAAGGTCGCGGGCTGCCAGTTCGTCCTTGATGTGAGAGGACAGTCCCTGCCAGAAGGTCGCCACCAGTGCCTCATTGTTCCATGCCAGCTCAGCTGCTAGGGTACGGAAGAAGATCGCATACTCCCCTACTGTGGAGCCTTCTTGCTTGAGGGTCAGCAGAGTGGCTGCGGCAGAGGATGTTCGACCCGGCTCCTCGAACACGGCACGAAAGGACTGCAGGAACAAGGCTATGTCCGAGGATACAGGTCCTTGTTGCTCCAAGATTGGGTTCGCCCATGCGAGGGCCTTGCCAGCGAGGAGGGAGATAATGAACGCTACTTTGGCCTCCTCGGAGGGGAAGAGATGAGGCCGTAGCCTAAAATGCACCGTGCATTGATTGAGAAATCCTCTGCATGCTCTGGGGTCACCATTGTAGTGAGGAGGAAGAGGCAGAGGAACTGAGAATCCAGAACAAACAGGGGGAGCAACAGGCAGTGGCACGGCAACAGCTTCAGGAGGAAGAACAGGGGGTGGAACTGCGAGTAGATCCAGGCGGACCAGAATAGAATTCACCGCCTCAAGGAGTTGATCCTGACGTGTGCGTAGGTCATGCATCTCTATCTGAATCTTCTGTACTGGGGTCTTGGGCTGGCCAGCGGGCTCCATGTCCTGAGCGTACTGTCACGGACACTGGGTTTGTGGACCCACTAGGCCGCTCCGCCGTAGCGGGGAGGCAGCTGACCAGGTCACAGTCTATGTGAAAGTAAAATGGCAGACAGTAATGCTTGAGTACCTGAAATAGTCTGTGCGGTGGCTGTGGCTTCAGCACGGATGGAGGCAGGTGCGGCAAGTGGCACCAGACGTGGCGGTCAGTATCCGATGAGCGGTAGACACTTGACGTGGCAGATGACACTTGACGTGGCAGATGGCACTTGACGTGACAGATGGCACTTGACGTGGCATATGGCACTTGACGTGGCAGAAGACACTTGACGTGGCAGATGGCACTTGATGTGGCAGATGGCACTTGACGTGGCAGATGGCACTTGACGTGGCAGAAGACACTTGACGTGGCAGATGGCACTTGACGTGGCAGAAGACACTTGAACGCGGGTAGGCACAGGAACAATACGGAATACAGGAACGGTAACAGGGCATGGGTAACAGCTGGAACGGGAGACACTAAGGGACCATTTGCGAGACAGACTGGGAAAGACTAACAACGCTCAGGCAAGGATTAGAAGGCCAGGGACCTTCTTATAGACCAGGAAATTGTGGCAGGTTATGATGATGATTTCCTAATTGCGCGCGCTGGCCCTTTAAGGCCGGGCGCGAGCGTGAGCGCGCACCCTACAGGACACAGCCAGACAGAGCGGAAGTGAGCGTTGGCATCTCCTAGGAGGGAGATAGAGGCCAGCGCTCACAGATTCATGGCTGCGGGCGTCGGGAGGTGAGTAAACCATGGGCGCTACAAGGACGTTCCACATTATTAAGCAGGCCACAGGTTTCAAGCAATATGGGAAAGAAAAAGGATCTCTCTGCTGCCGAAAAGCGTGAAATAGTGCAATACCTTGGACAAGGTATGAAAACATTGGATATTTCAAGAAAACTTAAGCGTGATCATCGTACTGTGAAAAGATTTGTGGCTGATTCAGAGCACAGACGGGTTCGTTCAGATAAAGGCATAATGAGGAAGGTTTCTGCCAGACAAATGAACAGGATTAGGAGAGCAGCTGCTAAAATGCTATTGCAAAGCAGCAAACAGGTATTTGAAGCTGCTGGTGCCTCTGGAGTCCCGCGAACCTCAAGGTGTAGGATTCCTCCAGAGGTTTGCAAGTGTGCATAAAGCTATTATTCGGCCACCCCTAAACAATGCTCACAAGCAGAAACGGTTGCAGTGGGCTCAGAAATACATGAAAGACGAGACAACCTAAAAAAAACTCACACCAAAAAATGGCGTATATTGGGGTCCCTTATTGCAAGTAGACAACCTAGAAACGAACCATAAAGGGACATAGCCCTAAGAGAAATATTATACTTAAATAATATACAAAAATGCAAAAAATCTTTATTGAATATAATCAACAATTACATATGATGAAAAGAGAATGGGATACGGCATACACAGAAATACATACAACAGGGTCAGATGGAATGAACCATGACAACAGAGTCAACCATCCAAAAAATTGACCAGACCACGCTCCAATAGTACATATAACAGAATTATACACCTATAAATATAGGAAATAAGGCCCACACATGATATAGTGCTACCAGCTAATAATAGCAATGTACAGAAGTAGACAATGGATACTACCCATGCCTACTATAGCCTGCAGAATATATAGTGATACATGAAAAGAATGAAGTTGAAAACGTCCAGAAAACTCAGATAGTTTCAAATAGCCAGGAAATAGACTACAAAAACTGGACACGATAAGGCAATCATGTAAAAACTAAACAGCTAACACATACCCTGGGACATGATGCAGAGCGCAGAAGATCAAGGAAGATGAATGGCTGAGTGAACGCCTCGACGCGCGTTTCGCCCTGTGACCGGTCGCGAAAATCTTTGTGCAGGCAGAGGAAAATCTGCCTCAAACTTCAAAACTGAATTTTGAGGCAGAATTTCCGCCTGCAAAAATCTTTAGGGTCCATAGGTCCACCATAGGAGCCTCTATCCGCCTTTGGAATCTATAAGTATCCATGTTTATCAAAGCAGATGAAGAATGGCATCAGTCAGCGCAAGTTTGTCTGAACTGATACCCATGAATAAAATTGAAGATTACCACTTATCCTCAACCCCTGACGAAGCACCAGCGAAACGCGCGTTGGGTTAAGCAGAGGTCCCCCTCCTGGTCTTGATCTCCTATTTATCCTCTTATACGCAGGTGTAGGTATACTACTTTACATGTCGTTTTTACTTAGATTGTACCTTATATATATTCTCTATACTTATTTGTGTGTTCATCTGTGCAAAGCGTACCATGCCTAGTACCTGCTTATCAATATGTACTTATGCACTTTAGCCATATATAGGTTGTGTCAGACCATTTTTACTTCTGGGGGGCTACTCTGCTTTTACGTTCGGATTCCGTTTGTGTTCGAGGGTCCATGGCATTTTATTATGTCTAAGTGTTATATGTTGTCTCCATGTGTCTAATTGACTTTAATAAAGATTATTTGTATTTTTTTAAACACCTGGTCGTGACTTGTTTCTTATTCTGGTTTAGTTTTAATTAGTCACTAGGACCACTAGTATCATTCGGGGCATTAGTCGGTTTGTTATCCTGGCCCAAGATAAAAAGAAGACGTTATATCAAAATCAAGACTGTAAATGTACTCCAAATATCAGTGCTCTCACAACGATCAGAAAACACCATATCTCTATATAAAAACAAAATATAAGTTTTATTTTGCACAGGCAACACAAAAAATGGGTATCTTCTGAAAATTATAAATAAGTGCAGTCGGATGTGTTGAAAATCCAGTGAATCTAAAATAAATTTTTTTTTTTAATAAGCAATATAATAGCACTCGAAAACCCAAGAGGGTATAAATTACATACAGCAGGCACGAAAAGAACAGAAGGACCATAAGGCAAACCAACCTGTATCACACCTCCCACTTTAAAGTCCACATTCCTCCCATTGTGTTTAAGGGACCTCAATCTATGTATCCACTCTAATTATTTACGTTTTATGAGACGCTCCCTATCTCCACCCCTCCTCAATGGGGGCACATGGTCAATGATCCTAAATATCAATTGTCGCTCAGTATGATGGTAATCCATGAAATGTTTTGGGACTGGAAGGTCCATCCTCTTTTTCCTAATTGTATATCTATGTTGGTTGAGGTGAATCTTGAGTTCAAGAGTCATCTCGCCAACATAGAGTAACCCACACAGGCAGATCAACAGGTATAATCTTACTTACCGTCACAGATCAAATAGTGTTTAATGTGATATTCAACATCAGAATGTGTAAACTTGCTCCCTTTTTCCATAAAACCACAGTTAACGCATCTAAGGCACGGAAAACAGCCCTTGCGCGCTTGTCCATAAATTCCCAATTGGGTTTTAACCTTAAGGGTATGTGCACACGCTAGCTGTCATTTACGTCTGAAAAGACAGACTGTTTTCAGGGGAAACATGCTGCCTCGTTTCAGTCGTAAATGCTCCTCCACGCATTTTGCGAGGCTTCTCTGACAGCCGTAAATCTTGAGCTGCTCTTCATTGAGTTCAATGAAGAACAGCTCAAATTACGTCTGAAAGAAGTGTCCTTCACTTCTTTTGACGAGGCTGTATTTTTACGCGTCGTCGTTTGACAGCTGTCAAACGACGACGCGTAAATGACAGGTTGTCTGCACAGTACGTCGGCAAACCCATTCAAATGAATGGGCAGATGTTTGCCGACGTATTGTAGCCCTATTTTCAGACGTAAAACGAGGCATAATACGCCTCGTTTACGTCTGAAAATAGGTTGTGTGAACCCAGCCTAAGTGTTACTACATCCGATCTCACAGCTCTATCTTTGATGTTTCTCGATCTCCTATAAGGAAAAGTGGAGGGTTCTTAAATTCAGGGACCCACAGATTACCACGAGTTAGAATATGCAAATGTTTGCATATTATTTGTGAAATTTGATCAGTCCTATTACTGAAAGTGAATTATCACTGAGTAGTAGGTATATATATCTACTAATTTAAAGCAATCACAGAGGAAAAGTGGAAAAAATTAAAATTGAACTTTTATTAGATATATCCTAAAATAATGTAGTGGCATTCAGGTGCACTGTGAACAAATATTCCTTGATTTACGCCTCAATTTAATATAAGACACTGATTCACTAGTGTCATTATATAGTACAAGTAGAAGATGTAGAATGCAGCTGTGTATAGTTCACATGACAATTAGGAACCATTTAACCATTTACTATCCAATTATGCTACATATGTATATATATATATGTATATATATATATATATATATATATATATATATATATATATATATAAAGATCCCAGTAAGCCGGATCGAAACATTGCCTGCCTGTGGGGTGAATAAAGTTATCACTTTTTTCATCCACTACTTTGGAGTGCTGCTTCAGTTATTTTGTTTACTGTATATATATATATATATATATATATATATATATATATATATATATATATGCTAATCAAGTAAATATTGTCAATATTCTATTCAAGCACTCATTGGATTGTGGTAGATGCATAAAAATGGACCACTGTGACTAAATAATGAAAGATAGTGGACAAATTGAAAGCAAATGATGAGGACAGGGCTATGATCAAAGCCTAAAGTGCCCCAGCTAACGCTGGCTGGATACACTCAAGTCCACCATCAGGACTCATGCTCTGCAGCTTTTTACTGCTCATACATCAAACAGCGCAACAGCAGCTTTTACTGCTATGTATATTCTATCATAGCATCTAATAATACTCCTGATGATCCCTCACTTGTGTAGTGAAGGGAGAAACACATAGAGTCTTTATGTTTATACAAATTAGCAACACTGTGCCCAGGAGTCTAATCAATGCCCTCGTATTTTCTTACCAGTTGGCCATAGACTATGGTTGGATCATAATTTAAAACAGCATCATGCATAAAAGCTCACTCATTAGCATGCTGAACATGATGCGCTGTATCAGCTTGTTCTCTGGCCTGGGTTCAGGCAGCAGTCTCTGCGCTTCTGAGAGCCGCCTGCCTGATCTGTTGCTAAGAAAGCCAGAGTTTGCTAAGGAGTTTCAGCAGCTCGAGCAGCAGTATGACACATTTAATCAGCTTGCAGTTGGGCAAGAGGAGTCTCTGCAGCGAATAATGCAGCTTTCCTCCTGGCCATCAGTAATCTGATTATTTGCTATGGGTAATCGCTCCCCTGTACCTTCCCATCTAGGATTATCTTGTAAAGTGAACTACTTGCTACCGCAAGATAAAAACAACTTTACTATAAAAGCGAATGTCTGTATTCGGGGCAACGGCAAAGTTGGGACATTTACAAAAACCTTCCCGGAGACACCCAATGTACCAACTTTGGGGTCAAATGGTTCAGGCGTTTGGATGCTTATAGTGGACAGACAAACATACATTCACTTTTATAATATAGAATAGCAGAGTTACCCAGTTTCACACTGGTCTATTTGTTTGTTGTTTGTGTATTTGGTTAAAAACGTAACCTCCTACTGATATGAAGCCAGCATATCCAATAAAGTTCGAATGCAGGGTTCCTTTCTGGAGGCAAGACTGGTCTGAAAGGGGTTCCATTTAGGAGAATGCTGAAATCCTTGGGCTTGGTTCTGTTGAGAGATTTTAGCAGCTCAGGCACCATGTGCTTTACCACAGCAGTCTTTAGTCCATGTGCAGGGTTCCTTTTTGGAGGCATGACTGGTATGAAAGGGTCTCAATTTATGAGAATGCTCAAATCCAGTATAGGAACAGTTCATTTACTGCGAGTAACATGTTGAGTAAAGAAAAATTGCTGGGTTGTTATGCCTGGTCTAAAAAAGTGTGTATGTGAGTGAGGCTAAGAATGAAGAACCTGCGAGCTTCTATTGGCTAATACAGGTCATCTGATGTGCTGTGGAGGAAGGTCCTTGATGTGGAAGCCAGTGGTGTCATATTTGCTTTTGTGAATATGTCAAGAACGGTAGGTCCTAGAGAGGTGTAACCCATTCTATAACCTTCGGAACTGTGTGATTTACTTATGTGCCAAATGTAGTGGACATCGGTCCAGTTGTTTGGCCGCACATAAAAAACATGCAACAGACAACAGAAATTCATTTTTATATACAGGTCCTTCTCAATGAATTAGAATATCATCAAAAAGTTTATTTATTTAATTCAAAAAGTGAAACTGATATTATATTGATTCATTACACACAGAGTGATCTATTTCCATTATTTTTTTTATTTTAATGTTGATGATTATGGCTAACAGTTAATGAAAACCCAAAATGTAGTCTGTTAGAAATATAGAATAATATATAAGCCCAATTAAAAATTGATTTCTAATACCGAAATGTAGGCCTACTGAAAAGCATGTACAGTATATGCACTCAATACTTGGTCGGGGCTCCTTTTGCATGAATTACTGCATCAATGCGGCGCGGCATGGAGGCGATCAGCCTGTGGCACTGCTAAGGTGTTATTGAAGCCTAGGTTGCTTTGATAGCGGCCTTCAGCCCATCTGCATTGTTGGGTCTGGTGTCTCTCATCTTCCTCTTGACAATACCCCATAGATACTCTATGGGGTTTAGGTCAGGCGAGTTTGCTGGCCAATCAAGCACAGTGATACTGTGGTTGTTAAACCAGGTATTGGTACTTTTGGCAGTGTCGGCAGGGGCCAAATCCTGCTGGAAAACAAAATCAGCATCTCCAAAAAGCTTGTCAGCAGAGGAAAGCATGAAGTGCTCTAAAATGTCCTGCTAGATGGCTGAGTTGACTCTGGACTTGATATAACACAGTGGACCAACACCAGCAGATGACATTGCTCCCCAAACCATCACTGACTGTGGAAACTTCAAACTAGACCGCAAACAACTTGGATTGAGTGCCTCTCCACTCTTCCTCCAGACTCTGGGACCTTGATTTCCAAATGAAATGCAAAATTTACCTTCATCTGATGATATTTGTGTAAAGGTTCAGATAGCACCAGATACGTGGAAGGGTGAGGTTTTGCACGGATAGGGGCCCAACCCAAACATAAATATAAAAGAGTATCCGGCACACCAATATAGAAAAAAAGGTATTTTTTATTTTGTTTCTAATGCCAGTGGCAGAGTGCGACGTTTCGGTCTAGGTGACCTTCATCAGGCACTGAGCCGTGCTGGGCAACTGAATTGACGAGCGCTAGTGGTGCTGATAGCGGCTGGCCAGCCGCTATCAGCACCACTAGCGCTCGTCAATTCAGTTGCCCAGCACGGCTCAGTGCCTGATGAAGGTCACCTAGACCGAAACGTCGCACTCTGCCACTGGCATTAGAAACAAAATAAAAAATACCTTTTTTTCTATATTGGTGTGCCGGATACTCTTTTATATTCATCTGATGATAAACAGACCAGTCCTTTTTCTCCTTACCCCAGGTAACATGCTTTTGATGTTGTCTCTGGGTCATGAGTGGATTGACACAAGGAATGTTACAGTTGTTGTCCATGTCCTGAATACATATGTGTGTGGTGGCTCTTGAAGCACTGACTCCAGCCGCAGTCCACTCCTTGTGAATCTCCCCCAGATTCTTGAATGGCCTATTCTTGACAATCCTTTCAAGGCTGCGGTTATTCCTGTTGCTTGTGCACCTTTTCCTACCACACTTTTTCCTTCCTCTCAACTTTCCATTAATATGCTTGGATACAGCACTCTGTGAACAGCCAGCTTCTTTAGCAATTACCTTTTGTGGCTTACTCTCCTTGTGGACGGTGTCAATGACTATCTTCTAGACAACTGTCAAGCCAGAAGTCTTCCCATGCTTGTGTAGCCTACTGAACCAGACTGTTGGACCATTTAAAGGCTTAGGAAACCTTTGCACGTGTTTTGTGTTGATTAGCTGATTAGACTGACACCATGAGTCTACAATCTTGAACTTTTACCCAATATTCTAATTTTCAGAGAGACTAAATTTGGGTTTTCATTAACTGTTAGCTATAAACATCAACATTGAAAGAAAAAAAATGCTGGAAATAGATCACTCTGTGTGTAATGAATCTATATAATATATGAATTTCACTTTTTTAATTGAATTACTGAAATAAATTAACTTTTTAATGATATTCTAATTTATTGAGATTGACCAGTATATAGAGATATACTGTATATGTAGCATAATAGGATAGTATATGGTTCCTTTTTGTTATTTGAACAATACATAGCTAAATTCTACATCTTCTACTTGTACTATATATTGACACAAGTGAATCAGTGTCTAATATTAAATTGAGGCGTAAATCAAGGAATATTAGTTCCCTACTTTATTTTAGTTCACTACTTTATTTTAGGATATATCTAATAAAAGTTAAATTTAAATTTTCTTCACTTTTCCTCTGGGATTTCTAATATTGAAAGTGGAAACAAAAGGAATCCCATCACGATTCCCACATCTCTCCCTATTATTAGTAAGTAATTCACTCCTATGCTTCTCCTTGGCCAATCCAATATTATGTTCTCCGTGGGTATCCCCCTAATCTGAAATTTTAGACCCATCTTCTTCATATTACTACCTTAACTACTTCCCGACATTTGCCGTATGGGTACGCCATGCAAAGCCATGACTTCCCGCAAATTGCCGTATCCATACGCCAAATGAGCCAGTGCCATCATCGCCGGATCTCAGCAGTATCTTACAGCTGACATTCGGCAGTAATGGCGGGGACCCAAATTAGCTTCGATCCCCGCCATTAACACCTTAAGTGCAGCGCTCAAACACAATCGCTGCACTTAAGGTGTTTGCAGCTCATCGGAACCCCAGCAATGAAATTGCCGGGGTTCCGGTGGCTGCAATGGCAACCGGAGGCCTAATACTGGCCTCCCGGTATGTTACAGCTGACATCCACCTGTAATGGCAGGAACCGGAGATAGCTCCGATCTCTGCCATTAACCCCTTTGATGCAGCAATCAAAAGCGATTGCTACATCTTAGCGGTTGCTAGCAGGTCGCCAGTCCTGACAGGCAATCAGAACTGGCGACTGCTGCTATGGCAACAGGAAACACAATGGCCTCCTGCTCTGCCATTACGGAAGCCAATTAGGCCCTGCCGGGAGGCGAAGTCTAATCGGCTTGCTTTCAGTGAATAAGTGACAGATCTAATACATTGCACTACGTAGGTAGTGCAATGTATTATAAAAAAAAAAAAATCAGACAGTTGGACCTTCAAGGACTTGAAAAAAAGTGTAAAAAAAAAAGTATAAAAAAGTGTAAAAAAAGTAAAAAAAATAAAAGTGTGAAAACAATAGTAGTTTCAAGTAATAAAATAAAACACAATCACACTTTTTCTCTTATCAAGTCCTTTGTTATTGAAAAAAAATAATAAACCATACGTATATGGTATCGCCGTGACCTGAGGAATCAAAATATTATATTATTTATTGCAAGCGGTGAACAGCGTAAAAAAAACGTAAAAAATTATACCAGAGTTTGTTTTTGGTCACTTGGCCCTACAAATATTGGAATAAAAAGTGATCAAAAAGTCACACGTACCCAAAAACTGGTACCTATAAAAACTTTAGCTCGTCTCGCAAAAAGCAAGCCCTCATACAGCTCCGTCGACAAAATAGTTAAAAAGTTATGCTTCTCACAACTTGGCGACAGAAAAAAGACATTATTTTTGCAAAAGTCATTTTATTGTGCAAAAGGTTGTAAAACATAAAAAAGTTGTATAAATTAGGTATCGCCGGAATAGTACTGACCCACAGAATAAAGATAACATGTAATTTATAACGCATGGTGAACGCCGTATAAAAATAACTAAAAAAACTATGCCAGAATTGCGTTTTTTTGTTTACATGGCCTCCCAAAAAATAGGATAAAAGGTGATCAAAAAGTCGTATGTACCCCAAAATGGTACCAATAATAACTCCAGCTTGTCCCACAAAAAAAAGCCTTCATACCACTACGTCTATGAAAAAATAAAATTAGTTATGGCTCCAATAAGTCAGGAAATAAAAAATATACAGTTGTGCCGGCCCGAGGGGAACATTTCTTCTAGTTCAAGAGGTGATTTATCAAGGACCTAAAATTAGCTAACCAGGAAGGGGAGGGCCCAAACATATCCGCTGGAAGCGACGGTGCCCGTATTATACCCGGACAACACTTTCCCAGCAAAATTCCCCAAACTGCAAAGGTGCGGAGTGTGGCCCAAAAGGGGCATAAGAAAGGACGCCATATATCAGTGCGACACACTGGCCTGTGCAGAAAGGTTTGCTTCACAGTGTAACACACATCTATGGATCATTTTATTGTTTTTTTACCCCATTATCATACCACCTGACTATGCCCCTGATGTACTCTGCCCAGCTTACATGTACCCCCACATTATAAATGGAAACACCAGCAATACTCAAACAAATCTACTACCAAGCAAAATCCACGCTCCAAAAGCCAAATTGTGCTCCCTCCACTCTGAACCCTACAGTGTGCCCAAACAGCAGTTTCCTTCCACATATATGGCTTTGTCATACCTGGGAGAACCCTTTTAACAATTTTTGGGGTGTGTGTCTCCAGTGGCATAAGCTGGGCATGACATATTTGCCACTGAAATGGCATATCTAGGAAAAAATAATAATTTTTAATGCACCATCCGCAGCGCATTCATTTATGGAAAATACCTGTGGGGTGAAAATGCTCACTACACCCCTTAATAAATGCCTTGAGGGGTGTAGTTTCAAAATGGGTCACTTCTCAGGGGTTTCTTTTTATTATTTCACATCTGAGCCTCTGCAATTGTGAACCAATACTTTGTAAATCGCCAAATTAGGCCTCAATTTCGCATGGTACGCTTTCACTCCTGAGCCTGGTCGAATGTCTAGGCAAAAGATTAGGACCACATGTAGGGTTTTTCTAAAACCTGGAAACACCACATAATAATTAGAGAGCTGTCTTGTTATGGTGGCACAAGCTGGGCACCATATATTGGCATATCTATGGAAAAAAATCCCATTTTCACTCTGCAACATCGAGTGCACATTAATTTCTACAAAACACCTTCATGCTTACTACACCACTAGGTATATGCATTGAGGGGTGTAGTTTCCAAAATGGGGGTCACTTCTGGGGGTTTCCACTGTTTTGGTCCCACAGGCTCCCAGAAACCAATCCAGCAAAATCTGCACTCCAAATGGCGCTCCTTCCCTTCTGAGCCCTGTCGTGTGCCCAAACAGCAGTTTATGACCACATATGGAGTATTACCGTATTATTGAAGAAAAAGGATTGTTTTTATTTTCACTGCCCAATTCTAATAAATTCTATGAAACATCTATGGGGTCAAAATGCTTACTACACCCCTAGATGAATTCCTCAAGGGGTGTAGTTTCCTAAATGGAGTCACTTTTTGGGCGTTTTCCTTGTTTTGTCCCCTCAGGGGCTTTGCAAATGCGACATGGCCTCCGCAAACCATTCCTGCTAAATGTGATCTCCAAAAGCCAAATAGCGCTCTTTCCCTTCTAAGCCCTGCTGTGTGTCCAAACAGCCGTTTATTACTACAGGTGGGGTATTGTTTTACTCGGGAGAAATTGCTTTACAAATTTTGCAGTGATTTTTCTCCCTCAGTCTTTGTGGAAATGAGAAAAAATTAGCTAAACCTACATTTTCGTTGAAAAAAATGTAGATTTTTATTTTCTGGGCCTACTTCCAATAATTTTTGCAAAATACCTGTCGGGTCAAAATGCTCACTATACCCCTAGATAATTTCCTCAATGGGTGTAGTTCCAAAATGCGGTCACTTGTGGGGGGTTTCCACTGTTTTGTCCCCTCAGGTTCTTTGTAAATGTGACATGGCCTCTGCAATCCATTCCTGCTAACTGTGAACTCCAAAAGCCAAATGGTGCTCCATCCCTTCTAAGACCTGCCGTGTGTCCAAACAGCCGTTTATTACCACATGTGGGGTATTGTTTTACTTGGGAGAAATTGCTTTACAAATTTGGTGGTGCTTTTTCTCCTTTAGTCCTTGTGGAATTGAGAAAAAAAATTGCTAAACCTACATTTTCTTTGAAAAAAATCTAGATTTTAATTTTCACGGCCCACTTCCAATAATTTCTGTAAAAAACCAGTGCAGTCAAAATGCTCACTATAGCCCTAGATAATTTCCTTGATGTATGTAGTTTCCCAAATGGGGTCACTTTTGGGGGATTTCCACTGTTTTGGTACTGCAAGAGCCAGGGGCGTAGCTAAAGGCTCATGGGCCCCGATGCAAGAATTCTTACTGGGCCCCCCCCCCGCAAACTTCTCATGGCCGACGGTCCGCAGCTTTCAGCTGCATCGCTGGGTCTCCTAAGTGACCCAACAATGCAGCACTAGCAGCCGGGGGCGTCACTAAGGCTGGGTTCACACACCCTATTTACGGACGTAATTCGGGCGTTTTAGCATTGAATTACGTCCGAAAATGCGGCTCAAAAGCGTTGGCAAACATCTGCCCATTCATTTGTATGTGTCTTACGATGTTCTGTGCCGCTGTTAAAAGGCGGCACGTAAAAAAGAAGGGCCTGTCACTTCTTCAGACGTAAATGGAGCCGTTTTCCATGGACTCCATAGAAAAACAGCTCCAATTACGTCTGTAATGGACGCAGCGAAAGACGCCTGCACATGCCATTACGGCTGAAATTCAGGGGCTGCCGTGTGAACATACCCTCAGGGCTAAAAAAATGTCAGGGAAATAGCCCCAATACATATGTGTCCGCCCAAAAAAAGTGTGTATATGAGACAGCATAGCATATCTATAGCACTACGACCCTATAAACTATGGATAGGATTAGATACAGTGGCTCAGCAGACAGTATCACACATGATAGGATTAGATACAGTGGCTCAGAAGGCAGTATCACACATGATAGGATTAGATACAGTGGCCCAGCAGACAGTATCACACATGATAGGATTAGATACAGTGGCTCAGAAGGCAGTATCACACATGATAGGATTAGATACAGTGGCCCAGCAGACAGTATCACACATGATAGGATTAGATACACAGCTCAGCAGACAGTACCACACATGATAGGATTAGATACAGTGGCTCAGCAGACAGTACCACACATGATAGGATTAGATACAGTGGCTCAGAAGGCAGTATCACACACGATAGGATTAGATACAGTGGCTCAGCAGACAGTATCACACAAGATAGGATTAGATACACAGCTCAGCAGACAGTATCACACAAGATACGATTAGATACAGGGCCCAGCAGACAGTATCACACATGATTGGATTAGATACACAGCTCAGCAGACAGTATCACACATGATTGGATTAGATACACAGCTCAGCAGACAGTATCACACATGATTGGATTAGATACAGGGTCCAGCAGACAGTATCACACATGATTGGATTAGATACACAGCTCAGCAGACAGTATCACACATGATTGGATTAGATACAGGGCCCAGCTCGCTGACATTGCGGCTCCAGCGCTGGACCCAGGATAGGTAAGAATAATAATTTTGCTTCTTTGTGTTACTGATTATTTTTGTGTGTTTGTGTTTTTTTTACAGGTTCGGTTGTTGGACTTCGGATTCGAGGACTTCAATGACGGCGTTTTTTTTTATTCTCAATAAAATGGTTAATGAGGGTTGTTTTTTTATTTCAATAAAATATTTTTTCTATGTGCTTGTATCTTTTTAAACTTCATTATCACCGCCTTAGTAATGGCCGCTGGCTGATTGACAACCTCCATTACTAAGGCGGGGCTTAATGTGAGCCGGTGCAGAGGCTACACTAACCCCCATTATTACCCCGGTACCCACCGCCACCAGGAGTACTGGGAAGAGCCAGGTACGAAACAGTACCCGTCCATCTGTAGTAACGGGCAGGCACCGGGGTGGCCGCAGGCTGGTAGTTTTAGGCTGGGGAAGGCCAAAAACAGTGGCCCTTCCCACCCTTGTAATGCTGCCTGCTGCTGCTGTGTTGCATCTGGCTGGTTATGAAAATTGGGGGGGGACCCCACATCGTTCTTTCCAATTATTATTATTTTTTTTTTTAAATGACGTGGGGTCCCCCCCATTTTTCATAACCAGCCAGATACAATAAAGCAGCAGCAGCCTAGCATTACCAGGGTGGGAAGGGCCACTGTTTTTGGCCTTTCCCCTCCTGATAATACCAGCCTGCGGCCACCCCAGTGGCCGACCATCACTACAGATGGTCAGGTACTGGATCGTACCCGGCTCTTCCCAGCACCCCTGAGGGTGATTGGTACCGGGGTAATAATGGGGGTTAGTGTTAGCCTCTGCACCGGCTAACACTAAGCCCCGCCTTAGCAATGGACGATGTCACTCAGCCGGCGGCCATTACTAAGGCGGTAGTAATATAGTTTAAAAAAAAACACAAAGACAGAAAAAATATTTTATTGAAATAAAAAAAAAAACCCACACAGCCCTCATTAACCATTTTATTGATAATAAAAAAAAGCTGTCATCGAAGTAGTCCTGGAATCCGCCGTAGTCCAACAACAGAACCTGTAAGAAAACAAACAAAAAATGATTAGTAACACATGTGTTATGCTTAGATACAGGGCCCATGTGTGATACTGTCTGTGGGACCCTGTATCTAAGCCTGCCACACTGTAGGTTTAGATACAGGGTCCAGCAGACAGTAATCTGATACAGTATAAAATTACTGTGTGCTGGGGCCCTGTATCTAAACCTACAGTGTGGTAGGCTTAGATACAGGGCCCAGCAGACAGGATCACACATGGGCCATGTATCTAAGCCTACCATGTGATTGGCTTAGATACAGGGCCCAGCAGACAGGATCACGCATGGGCCATGTATCTAAGCCTACAGTGTGGTTGGATTAGATACGGGGCCCAGCAGACAAGATCACGCATGGGCCATGTATCTAAGCCTACCATGTGATTGGCTTAGATACAGGGCCCAGCAGACAGGATCACACATGGGCCATGTATCTAAGCCTACCATGTGATTGGCTTAGATACAGGGCCCAGCAGACATGATCACACAATCTGTGATCCTGTCTCATGGGCCCCCTAAGAACCTAACAACGAACCAAATGGGACATATCCCTTAAGAAAATATTGTACTCAATATAAAAAGCACAAAAAATATCTTTATTAAATATAATGACAAAATAACGCAGTAATAGAAAAAGAGAAATAATACAGCATATACGGAGACATATACAGCAGGGTCAGATGGAAAAGACCATGACCAACAGAATCAACCATATACTAATGATCACTCACACGCTCGAATAATATCCAATAATAACACAAGCCCAGGGGTGTGTAATATAAATCCCACATGTAGCAAATAGAAATGAGAAGGTGGCCTGTACAATATCAGAACCTATACAAAAAAGGGAGGGCAGGATAACATGTGGCAGCATGCATATAATGATAATACGTCAGAGCCAACACAGAAAGGGTGCAGCTAAATCGATATGTATACAATAATACGTATAAAGACAACGCAGTATAAAAAAATAGATATATGTATACTGCTAAATAGGAGTCAGCACAAGAAAAGAGTGTAGCTATTGACGTATAACAAGAGATAGTGTAGCTCAAATAGCTATAGAAAAATGCAGCTGCCAAAGTTAGACAATATAGCCCAAAAGTCAGTATAGGTTTAGCAAAAACACATACACATACCCTGAGACATGTTGAAAGAGCGTGGAGGATCAGAAGATCTGGGTGAACAAGCGCCTCGACGCGCGTTTCGCCCGATAGACCGGCTTCGTCAGGAGGCTAATTTAAAATGGTACTCCAGGGTTATAAATAGAGGACATAAAGTTAGGCTCACCTGTGATGAGCGCAAATCGGCGCTCAGAACACACGCCCAGTGACGCCCACATCACGGGACGCGCCGCGCGTCAGATGGAGAGGACGCCGCATGATGAAAGATCACCATAGCGACGTAAGACGCTAAGCGGCACTCCCGGATGTAGGCCACACTGCGCATGCGCAGCCGAGCGTCTGTGCGGACACCACAGGGGAGACAACATAAAACAAGACTAACACAATGGCAGTTTAGGAGTGGGGAGTAACTACGAGAATGCAATATATTCAACGAAATCTAGCAATAGAGGGTACATATAGATAGAACAGGATGTAAAAAATACACAAAATACCGGGGGTCACGTAACTAAAAATAATAAAATTAAAATAGGACTGGGGACATACAACAAGACTGTGCACAAAAGGAAAAAGTAAGTGGACTGTGATCCAGTAAAGTGAAGCAGATATAAATAAGGAGGGGGGGGGGGGGCATTTCAATAAAATAATAAATATAATACATCGTGCGAAAAGTGATATACATGAATGTGAATGGGCAATTCCCAAACACCCTATAAGAAATAAATGTACATGATACAAAAATTAAATAATGAAATAGTGACAAGTGAATACATATATATATATATAAATAAATATACAAGAAACAAAATACATCAAAATGTTTAAAATACATCAATATACTCCATCCTATATATCCCACTATATATAACAGATGGAAAGCCGACAAAGTGGAACCCAAAATATAATAATACAATGGAATCCACAATATCGGCAAAAATACACACATATAGATACATTAGTGGATGTACAAAATGCTGCAACATCAAATATACCAAAAATAGATATAAAGTGCTACACAATATATATGAAAAATACATATATAAATAGAAATATATTCTTATATAGTTAGTTGAAAAACGCAGCAATCGCTCCAAAAAAGTTTTTTTAGAAAAATACACACATTGGCAGAAATGATACAACAAATACACAATACATCAGAATTACAATATGTGTATAACTTCTCCACTTCTGGTTTGCAATAAAGGCCATATGCGATCCTCGTAGACATATAGAGAAGTAGACCCACTCACTGGACAAGATAAACTGCAATATACAAAAGTAAGTATAAAACACAAGAAAAAAACCCTAGAGAAATTAAAATTCACGCATGGTTAAAAAGATTACAAGAAAGGCCTAAAACTAGTGGCTTCATTTAAGCCAGATGGAGCTACAGTATTAAGTAACGTGATCCACTTCATCTCTTTTCTTAATAACGCCACACGTACATCCCCACCTCTACAGCCCAAAGAGATCTTGTCAATTCCACGTACCTCAAAACCCTTTGGATTACAGGAGTGGAACTCGCGAAAATGCCGGGCAACAGGCTGGAGTTTGTCAATGTCCACGACAGTAAGTGCCGATTTAAATCGGCACTTACTGTCGTGGACATTGACAAACTCCAGCCTGTTGCCCGGCATTTTCGCGAGTTCCACTCCTGTAATCCAAAGGGTTTTGAGGTACGTGGAATTGACAAGATCTCTTTGGGCTGTAGAGGTGGGGATGTACGTGTGGCGTTATTAAGAAAAGAGATGAAGTGGATCACGTTACTTAATACTGTAGCTCCATCTGGCTTAAATGAAGCCACTAGTTTTAGGCCTTTCTTGTAATCTTTTTAACCATGCGTGAATTTTAATTTCTCTAGGGTTTTTTTCTTGTGTTTTATACTTACTTTTGTATATTGCAGTTTATCTTGTCCAGTGAGTGGGTCTACTTCTCTATATGTCTACGAGGATCGCATATGGCCTTTATTGCAAACCAGAAGTGGAGAAGTTATACACATATTGTAATTCTGATGTATTGTGTATTTGTTGTATCATTTCTGCCAATGTGTGTATTTTTCTAAAAAAACTTTTTTGGAGCGATTGCTGCGTTTTTCAACTAACTATATAAGAATATATTTCTATTTATATATGTATTTTTCATATATATTGTGTAGCACTTTATATCTATTTTTGGTATATTTGATGTTGCAGCATTTTGTACATCCACTAATGTATCTATATGTGTGTATTTTTGCCGATATTGTGGATTCCATTGTATTATTATATTTTGGGTTCCACTTTGTCGGCTTTCCATCTGTTATATATAGTGGGATATATAGGATGGAGTATATTGATGTATTTTAAACATTTTGATGTATTTTGTTTCTTGTATATTTATTTATATATATATATATGTATTCACTTGTCACTATTTCATTATTTAATTTTTGTATCATGTACATTTATTTCTTATAGGGTGTTTGGGAATTGCCCATTCACATTCATGTATATCACTTTTCGCACGATGTATTATATTTATTATTTTATTGAAATGCCCCCCCCCCCCCTCCTTATTTATATCTGCTTCACTTTACTGGATCACAGTCCACTTACTTTTTCCTTTTGTGCACAGTCTTGTTGTATGTCCCCAGTCCTATTTTAATTTTATTATTTTTAGTTACGTGACCCCCGGTATTTTGTGTATTTTTTACATCCTGTTCTATCTATATGTACCCTCTATTGCTAGATTTCGTTGAATATATTGCATTCTCGTAGTTACTCCCCACTCCTAAACTGCCATTGTGTTAGTCTTGTTTTATGTTGTCTCCCCTGTGGTGTCCGCACAGACGCTCGGCTGCGCATGCGCAGTGTGGCCTACATCCGGGAGTGCCGCTTAGCGTCTTACGTCGCTATGGTGATCTTTCATCATGCGGCGTCCTCTCCATCTGACGCGCGGCGCGTCCCGTGATGTGGGCGTCACTGGGCGTGTGTTCTGAGCGCCGATTTGCGCTCATCACAGGTGAGCCTAACTTTATGTCCTCTATTTATAACCCTGGAGTACCATTTTAAATTAGCCTCCTGACGAAGCCGGTCTATCGGGCGAAACGCGCGTCGAGGCGCTTGTTCACCCAGATCTTCTGATCCTCCACGCTCTTTCAACATGTCTCAGGGTATGTGTATGTGTTTTTGCTAAACCTATACTGACTTTTGGGCTATATTGTCTAACTTTGGCAGCTGCATTTTTCTATAGCTATTTGAGCTACACTATCTCTTGTTATACGTCAATAGCTACACTCTTTTCTTGTGCTGACTCCTATTTAGCAGTATACATATATCTATTTTTTTATACTGCGTTGTCTTTATACGTATTATTGTATACATATCGATTTAGCTGCACCCTTTCTGTGTTGGCTCTGACGTATTATCATTATATGCATGCTGCCACATGTTATCCTGCCCTCCCTTTTTTGTATAGGTTCTGATATTGTACAGGCCACCTTCTCATTTCTATTTGCTACATGTGGGATTTATATTACACACCCCTGGGCTTGTGTTATTATTGGATATTATTCGAGCGTGTGAGTGATCATTAGTATATGGTTGATTCTGTTGGTCATGGTCTTTTCCATCTGACCCTGCTGTATATGTCTCCGTATATGCTGTATTATTTCTCTTTTTCTATTACTGCGTTATTTTGTCATTATATTTAATAAAGATATTTTTTGTGCTTTTTATATTGAGTACAATATTTTCTTAAGGGATATGTCCCATTTGGTTCGTTGTTAGGTTCTATTGCTATAGGGGACCCCACTACATGCCATTTCTATGGTGCGAGGTTTTTGGTTAGGTTGTCATGGGCCCCCTAAGCCTGATACATCGTAGGCTTAGGGGTTGTGCAGTCCCTGAACATTGATGGCCTATCTACAGGATAGGCCATCAATAGCTGATGTGTCGCCCGGGACCCGCAAATCAGCTGTTTTGAAGGGGCCGCAGCACTCGTACGAGAGCTGCGGCCCCTTCATTTCACTACTCGCTCACACTGTGAATCGCCGACACGGATTCACAGTGTGACAGGAATGAAGGGGAGCAGCTCTCGTACGAGTGCTGCGGCCCCTTCAAAACAGCTGATTGGCGGGTCCCGGGAGTCGGTCCCCGCCAGTCAGGGCTAACCTTACCTTCCTCTTCGGCCGCGGCGGGAGTTCTGTCGTCTCGATGCTGTGCGCGGTGCATAGCGCTGTGACGTCATGCGCTGCGCACAGCGCTTGACGTCAGGACCTCCGCTGCCATCCGGAACCAGGAAGGTAAGTAAAGTATGTTACTATAGTAACAGGGGCCCGCGACCCGAGTTACTATAGTAACTTTTTATTGATGTGGTGCGGGGGGCCGTGGGCCCCCTGGCTTCGGGGCCCGGTCGCAATTGCGACCGCTGCGACCCCTATAGCTACGCCAGTGGCAAGAGCCCTTCATACCTTACATACAATATATTGTAATAAAAATAAGGCCCCAAAATCCACTAGGTGCTCCTTTGCTTCTGAGGCCGATGCTTCAGTCCAGTAGCACGCTACGGCCACATGTGGGATATTTCCTAAAACCGCCGAACCTGGGCAATAAATATTGAGTTGCATTTCTCTGGTAAAAGTTTCTGTGTTATAAAGAAAATTGGATTAAAAATTAATTTCTGCAGAAAAATATGAAATTTGTAAATTTCACCTCTACATTGCTTTAATTCCTGTGAAAAGTCTAAAGGGTTAAGAAATTTTCTAAATGCTGATTTTAATACTTTGAGGTGTGGAGTTTTTAAAATGGGGTGACTTTTTGGGGGTTTCTAATATATAAGGCCCTCAAAGCCACTTCACAACTGAACTGGCCCCTGTAAAAATAGCCTTTTGACATTTTCTTGAAAATGTGAGAAATTGCTGCTAAAGTTCAAAGCCTCGTAACGTCCTAAAAAAATAAAAGGATGTTCAAAAAACGATGCCAATCTAAAGTAGACATGTGGGGGATGTTAGTTAGCAACAATTTTGTGTGTTATAACTGCCTGTCTTACAAGCAGATACATTTAAGTTGAGAAAAATGCTAATTTTTGCCATTTTTCACTAAATTTTTGTGTTTTTCACAATTAAATACTGAACATATCAAGCAAATTTTGCCAGTAACATAAAGTACAATGTGTCACGATAAAACAATCTCAGAATCGCTTGGATAGGTAAAAGCATTCCGACGTTATTACCACATAAAGTGAAACATGTCAGATTTGAAAAATGAGGCTCTGTCAGGAAGGTCAAAAGTGGCTAAAGAGGGAAGGGGTTAAAGATGAGTATTATTTGGGCATTGTATCATGGTGTTATTTGGACACTGCATGTTATTCTTATTTGACTTTTGGGTAGTTTGTGAAACATTATTGTTGTATTATTTTACAAGCTTGTAGTTTTTTAATATAGTGCTGAATAATTTTCATCTTCCACCTGTCTTTCCTAAACCCGTACCAATGCCTTAGTTTAAAAAAAACATGGGGGCGGCCCACATCCTGACTTTGACTGTGCCAAAGCAGTTCCTGCCTGTAGCAACTTTATTTCCAGACTCAACATCTCTCAACAACTGTAATCCCATTCAATCACGGAAAAAAACCATAATAAATTTAGATCTCTTTACTACACTCAGAAATGTGGCCGTTTGAATGAGGGCCCCATGCACAGGACCATAGATTTCATCCGTAATTGCGGACCGTAATTACGGTCCGCAATTACAAACCCATTAGTTTTTATTGACAACCGACACCTTCCTGTATATGTGCGGGAAAGTGTCTGAGCCAAAGGAAGCCTCCACAAAAGAGAGGAGATGTGCACCCATACTTTATATGGGTGCATGGGCCGAAAATGCAGGTGGCTGCAGAGGCCACCAGCGGCCAGCCTTGCCCATAATCGTGGACCGTGATTAGAGGTACGGCCGCGTGCATGATTCTGAAGTGTCGCGTGCATTATGCTGAAGTCTGTAAAAATTTGAAGGAATCCTGCTTCTTTACCCACTGCTGAATGCAGTGTTAACTTGTTTTTTCTTTTGAACACTCTTAGTACTCCAACACATTGGGGAAAAACTTTTACCTATTGATAGTAGACTCTTATTCCTGCTTACAATAAACTATTCTTCTTCCAACGCGATTTCTGAAAAGGTCTGAGATGGTGCCCTAAATAAAGTAAAAAAGAATTTTCTAATGCACTTATCTCTTTATAACCATTATGTGCACAAGTTGCCACATTTTGAAGTCATATTTGGTTGTTACAATGTATCAACTGCAGCACAGGTAACATTCATATTGCATGACCTAATTTGACTTATTATTAATTTGATGCCATATGATTTGAAGTTTACACGGACACTATAATATTTAAACATTGCTTTTTGTATATTTTATGACTTTTGAAATAGGAATATGTGGCAAAAGTGGCCAAAATAGTTCTTCTGATGATCCAATCATAGTTCTTTCAGGTTTGACACATCTTGACAAGTAGTCTGAAATATTGGTTGTTTTTATCCTCAATTTCAGATAAGATCTTTGTATTATATTTTAACTTATTATCTCAAGGATTAGTTTACTTTGTGTAATATATCTGTACACATTTAGAAACAGTATATTTAGCCATGATAGCATTCTTTTTTTTTACCTGAAAATGTAAGAAGGGGATTTTTGCTACATTATGTTTTGCTTCATGATGAATTGTTGCAATTACAATAAAACACAATATTGGATTTATAGCTATTGTTTAATCTGGTGCTATGAATAAAGCTGATATTCCGATATATATTTCAAACACAGCCATAATAAATGACAAAATAACATTTTACATTACATTATGTACAGTATTTCACACAGAGCGCAAACATAGAATGTGATATACCAGTCATTTATATAATTTTACAGCAGCTAAAGGAACAGCAGCAGAACTCTGTTCTAGTAGAAATTTATATTTGTTGTTTTTGCATTATACAGCATACTGACAATTTGCTAATATAAAGTATGGTGATAGTATTAGTCAAAGTTATATACATGGTTTAAATTGGTTAAAAAAAAAACTAACAGCATAAAAAAAGTTTACTTTTTTTGTATTTTACTTATATTTTATATCTTTTTAATCCATGCATTGAGCTGAGATGGTAAAGGACACAACAAGCTTTATTGACTATCGGCTTTCCTTTCTTAGTTAAAGTAGCCTATTATTTCAGACTGACCGGTTGGTAACAATCTCAATTCTGGCACCAGGTCACCAAGAACCTGTCCACATAACATTTGTGCATCCCGTTAGGACATAAGATTGTACTTATCACATCCTGTACAGGACTCATATGTTTCTATGAAGCAAACATGATTTAAATAATTAGTAGCTCTTTGATTTCCGTCTCATGCCATGTTTCTCATGACAAAAAAAACAAAAAACTTAGCCTGACATTTTTGTCTCCTGTTAAAAACCTAGTACTGTTTATTTTTCTTTTTTTTTTTAATCTACTATAGTAATAAGGTGCAAAAGGATAAGAATCCTGATGCATTACTTTAGATTTACTAGTATCTGGTGGTCATATCTTACATATCTATTATGTCAACTGTGAATTCAACTTGATCCACAACTAAAAAAAAAAAACAGCACTTCAAAATGGTTCTTCAAACAATGAAGACTCACAATTCAAAACTTGTCATCGTTTCTTTTTGCCAGAAACAATAGTTCAGTATTTAAATTATGCCCCTTGCACATCAGATTTGGGAGATCCACTCGACTGTATGGCTTTTTACATAAAAATAGAGGATCACATTGAGACAAAACCAGTGGGAAAGCATTCCCTAAATAAATGTTATGGAATGTTTCTCCTCTCCTTTCTTCCATTGTATGATCCTACTTTCGATCTAGTAAGACATACGAATCTCCCAAACTGGAATGTGAAAACAGACTTTTATCACTCCTTTTTGTATTCTATTCCAATGGGGCATGGATTGCACAGTTGATGCAAATTAGCAGGCGATTACATTTCTCTAAAATAATAAACGAACAGATGTTCACCGTCCCCCAACTCCAGCGCGGAGGTCCCGTTCTCTGCCTCTCTGGTCCTGCAGTGGTCACGTGCCGTTCATCGGTCATGTGCTGCAGCAGCCAATAGCTGGCCTCAGTGCCATGAAAGCTGCACTATTTCCTCTTTGATTTCCGTCTCATGCCATGTTTCTCATGACAAAAAAAACAAAAAACTTAGCCTGACATTTTTGTCTCCTGTTAAAAACCTAGTACTGTTTATTTTTCTTTTTTTTTTTAATCTACTATAGTAATAAGGTGCAAAAGGATAAGAATCCTGATGCATTACTTTAGATTTACTAGTATCTGGTGGTCATATCTTACATATCTATTATGTCAACTGTGAATTCAACTTGATCCACAACTAAAAAAAAAAAACAGCACTTCAAAATGGTTCTTCAAACAATGAAGACTCACAATTCAAAACTTGTCATCGTTTCTTTTTGCCAGAAACAATAGTTCAGTATTTAAATTATGCCCCTTGCACATCAGATTTGGGAGATCCACTCGACTGTATGGCTTTTTACATAAAAATAGAGGATCACATTGAGACAAAACCAGTGGGAAAGCATTCCCTAAATAAATGTTATGGAATGTTTCTCCTCTCCTTTCTTCCATTGTATGATCCTACTTTCGATCTAGTAAGACATACGAATCTCCCAAACTGGAATGTGAAAACAGACTTTTATCACTCCTTTTTGTATTCTATTCCAATGGGGCATGGATTGCACAGTTGATGCAAATTAGCAGGCGATTACATTTCTCTAAAATAATAAACGAACAGATGTTCACCGTCCCCCAACTCCAGCGCGGAGGTCCCGTTCTCTGCCTCTCTGGTCCTGCAGTGGTCACGTGCCGTTCATCGGTCATGTGCTGCAGCAGCCAATAGCTGGCCTCAGTGCCATGAAAGCTGCACTATTTCCTCTTTGATTTCCGTCTCATGCCATGTTTCTCATGACAAAAAAAACAAAAAACTTAGCCTGACATTTTTGTCTCCTGTTAAAAACCTAGTACTGTTTATTTTTCTTTTTTTTTTTAATCTACTATAGTAATAAGGTGCAAAAGGATAAGAATCCTGATGCATTACTTTAGATTTACTAGTATCTGGTGGTCATATCTTACATATCTATTATGTCAACTGTGAATTCAACTTGATCCACAACTAAAAAAAAAAAACAGCACTTCAAAATGGTTCTTCAAACAATGAAGACTCACAATTCAAAACTTGTCATCGTTTCTTTTTGCCAGAAACAATAGTTCAGTATTTAAATTATGCCCCTTGCACATCAGATTTGGGAGATCCACTCGACTGTATGGCTTTTTACATAAAAATAGAGGATCACATTGAGACAAAACCAGTGGGAAAGCATTCCCTAAATAAATGTTATGGAATGTTTCTCCTCTCCTTTCTTCCATTGTATGATCCTACTTTCGATCTAGTAAGACATACGAATCTCCCAAACTGGAATGTGAAAACAGACTTTTATCACTCCTTTTTGTATTCTATTCCAATGGGGCATGGATTGCACAGTTGATGCAAATTAGCAGGCGATTACATTTCTCTAAAATAATAAACGAACAGATGTTCACCGTCCCCCAACTCCAGCGCGGAGGTCCCGTTCTCTGCCTCTCTGGTCCTGCAGTGGTCACGTGCCGTTCATCGGTCATGTGCTGCAGCAGCCAATAGCTGGCCTCAGTGCCATGAAAGCTGCACTATTTCCTCTTTGATTTCCGTCTCATGCCATGTTTCTCATGACAAAAAAAACAAAAAACTTAGCCTGACATTTTTGTCTCCTGTTAAAAACCTAGTACTGTTTATTTTTCTTTTTTTTTTTAATCTACTATAGTAATAAGGTGCAAAAGGATAAGAATCCTGATGCATTACTTTAGATTTACTAGTATCTGGTGGTCATATCTTACATATCTATTATGTCAACTGTGAATTCAACTTGATCCACAACTAAAAAAAAAAAACAGCACTTCAAAATGGTTCTTCAAACAATGAAGACTCACAATTCAAAACTTGTCATCGTTTCTTTTTGCCAGAAACAATAGTTCAGTATTTAAATTATGCCCCTTGC
Source organism: Rhinoderma darwinii (assembly GCF_050947455.1). Classification (NCBI taxonomy): domain Eukaryota; kingdom Metazoa; phylum Chordata; class Amphibia; order Anura; family Rhinodermatidae; genus Rhinoderma; species Rhinoderma darwinii. The sequence continues at coordinate 139,130,628 of NC_134688.1, forward strand.
ACATCAGATTTGGGAGATCCACTCGACTGTATGGCTTTTTACATAAAAATAGAGGATCACATTGAGACAAAACCAGTGGGAAAGCATTCCCTAAATAAATGTTATGGAATGTTTCTCCTCTCCTTTCTTCCATTGTATGATCCTACTTTCGATCTAGTAAGACATACGAATCTCCCAAACTGGAATGTGAAAACAGACTTTTATCACTCCTTTTTGTATTCTATTCCAATGGGGCATGGATTGCACAGTTGATGCAAATTAGCAGGCGATTACATTTCTCTAAAATAATAAACGAACAGATGTTCACCGTCCCCCAACTCCAGCGCGGAGGTCCCGTTCTCTGCCTCTCTGGTCCTGCAGTGGTCACGTGCCGTTCATCGGTCATGTGCTGCAGCAGCCAATAGCTGGCCTCAGTGCCATGAAAGCTGCACTATTTCCTCTTTGATTTCCGTCTCATGCCATGTTTCTCATGACAAAAAAAACAAAAAACTTAGCCTGACATTTTTGTCTCCTGTTAAAAACCTAGTACTGTTTATTTTTCTTTTTTTTTTTAATCTACTATAGTAATAAGGTGCAAAAGGATAAGAATCCTGATGCATTACTTTAGATTTACTAGTATCTGGTGGTCATATCTTACATATCTATTATGTCAACTGTGAATTCAACTTGATCCACAACTAAAAAAAAAAAACAGCACTTCAAAATGGTTCTTCAAACAATGAAGACTCACAATTCAAAACTTGTCATCGTTTCTTTTTGCCAGAAACAATAGTTCAGTATTTAAATTATGCCCCTTGCACATCAGATTTGGGAGATCCACTCGACTGTATGGCTTTTTACATAAAAATAGAGGATCACATTGAGACAAAACCAGTGGGAAAGCATTCCCTAAATAAATGTTATGGAATGTTTCTCCTCTCCTTTCTTCCATTGTATGATCCTACTTTCGATCTAGTAAGACATACGAATCTCCCAAACTGGAATGTGAAAACAGACTTTTATCACTCCTTTTTGTATTCTATTCCAATGGGGCATGGATTGCACAGTTGATGCAAATTAGCAGGCGATTACATTTCTCTAAAATAATAAACGAACAGATGTTCACCGTCCCCCAACTCCAGCGCGGAGGTCCCGTTCTCTGCCTCTCTGGTCCTGCAGTGGTCACGTGCCGTTCATCGGTCATGTGCTGCAGCAGCCAATAGCTGGCCTCAGTGCCATGAAAGCTGCACTATTTCCTCTTTGATTTCCGTCTCATGCCATGTTTCTCATGACAAAAAAAACAAAAAACTTAGCCTGACATTTTTGTCTCCTGTTAAAAACCTAGTACTGTTTATTTTTCTTTTTTTTTTTAATCTACTATAGTAATAAGGTGCAAAAGGATAAGAATCCTGATGCATTACTTTAGATTTACTAGTATCTGGTGGTCATATCTTACATATCTATTATGTCAACTGTGAATTCAACTTGATCCACAACTAAAAAAAAAAAACAGCACTTCAAAATGGTTCTTCAAACAATGAAGACTCACAATTCAAAACTTGTCATCGTTTCTTTTTGCCAGAAACAATAGTTCAGTATTTAAATTATGCCCCTTGCACATCAGATTTGGGAGATCCACTCGACTGTATGGCTTTTTACATAAAAATAGAGGATCACATTGAGACAAAACCAGTGGGAAAGCATTCCCTAAATAAATGTTATGGAATGTTTCTCCTCTCCTTTCTTCCATTGTATGATCCTACTTTCGATCTAGTAAGACATACGAATCTCCCAAACTGGAATGTGAAAACAGACTTTTATCACTCCTTTTTGTATTCTATTCCAATGGGGCATGGATTGCACAGTTGATGCAAATTAGCAGGCGATTACATTTCTCTAAAATAATAAACGAACAGATGTTCACCGTCCCCCAACTCCAGCGCGGAGGTCCCGTTCTCTGCCTCTCTGGTCCTGCAGTGGTCACGTGCCGTTCATCGGTCATGTGCTGCAGCAGCCAATAGCTGGCCTCAGTGCCATGAAAGCTGCACTATTTCCGCTACATGTGGATGGAGTTTTAAAAACCCCATCCACTTGTATTGCACTGTAATATGCAATACCGAATCCAAAATACAAATCCACAGCAAATCCGCGACATCTGAACTGGTCATAAAGTTTGAACCATAAGCAAGAAAAGGAAAATTTACTTGTGTCAGACATCATCTACAATTTTGAGGCATGGAATGAAAGAAAAAATATATTGTCATCACTTACTGTGCCAAATGAGCTCACAGTCTAATTTCAAAGTTCACACACACACTGGGGCCAATTTACCAAACAGTATTTTTTTCAGAATTGGAAGAAACCTATGCAAACCCGAGTTGAACATACAAACTTCATGCAGATGTTGCCCTTGGTTAGATTCAAACTCAGAATCCCAGTACTGCACGGCAACAGTACTAACCATTGAGCCACCATGCTGCCCAATGTACTGCAATTCAAAGATAACTTCCTTTGGCTGGCTACTTTAGCCCAGCGATAGGCTCCTTTCATACTTTAAAGAGGCTTTGTCACCAGTTTCATACTTCCCTATCTCTTACCTAATCTAATAAACGCTTTGTTGTAGGTAACTACTGTTTTGTGTTGTTTTTAAAAATATTTATTAGTGACAAAGTTCTGTTCATTTTTATATTTATGCTGATTTTTCCACCAAGTGGGCGTTGTAAAGAAAAGTGTATGACGCTGACCAATCAGCTTTATTCACAGCACCGCGTGATTTCGAGAGAACCTTCCTATTATAAGTAGATTTAGCAGTAATGCATATTTATTTATATTTAGTGGTTTAGGTGGCATTAGTGTTCGCAGTGTGCTGTCACCATTCTTTTTCTGCTGTATATTTGCAGTCACAGGTGTTCCTGCACCTGAATACACATTTTATGTCATTTAGTTGGAATGTGCTGTTCAAATTTTTGTGTTTATGTGATCCATATATGTGGGGTTAGTGACTGCCTCCATTTTTGTTCTTGCACTCCTCCCATTCTGCTCTGGGTGATTTTAATTAGTTTAATGCTGGTTCCTACCATCCCCAAGAATATGTAGGTTTAGTCCTAGTTCTAGGTGTATGTGCAGGGTAGGTTCCCACCTTACAGAGGTCGCCTTGTCGTGGCAGGGTGGCAAACACTTTTTGATCAAAATGTGCACTAAGAACCTCCCTATTATAAGTAGATTTAGCAGTAATGCATATTTATTTATATTTAATGGTTTAGGTTACATTAGTGTCGCAGTGTGTTGTCGCCGTTCTTTTTCTGCTGTATATTTGCAGTCACACGTGTCCTGCACCTGCATACACGTTTTGTATCATTTTGTTGGAATGTGCTGTTCAAATTTTTGTGTTTATGTGATTCATATATGTGGGGTTAGTGACTGCCTCCATTTTTGTTCTTGCACTCCTCCCATTCTGCCCTGGGTGATTTAAATTATTTCAATGCTGGTTCCTACCATCCCCAGGTATATATGTAGGCTTAGTCCCAGTTCTGTGTGTATGTTCAGCGTAGGTTCCCACCTTACAGAGGTCTCCTTGTCGTGGCAGGTGGGCAAACACTTTTTGATCAAAATGTGCACTAAGAACCTCCCTATTTGTAAGTAGATTTAGCAGTAATGCATATTTATTTCTATTTAGTGGTTTAGGTGACATTAGTGTTGCAGTGTGCTGTCGCCATTCTTTTTCTGCTGATTGGTCAGCGTCATACACTTTTCTTTGCAACGACCACTTGGTGAAACTAAGAAAAACACCCAGTTGGGAATTTAGAAAAAAATTGCATAAATATAAAAATGATCAGAACTTTGTCACAAAACAGTACTTATCTACAAAACAGCGCCTATTAGATTAGGTTAGACATAGGGAAGTATTAAACTGGTGACAGAGCCTCTTTAATACTTAGCCGTCAGGCTTCTGTTGCTCTTTAATGGCCAGAAAATTGTTGCTTGTAATGCTATTCTTTCATGTAAAAGTAATAACTTGACAAGTCCATAAGGGATCCATCATATCTGTCATAGCTCCTGTAAAAAAGGCAAGGCCATAACACCAGTGTAAATAGAGTTTTACATTTTTGCACACCTTTTAATGTACACTATCTTACAAGTGCATTCTTATTTAGAGAAGTGTTTTTTTTTTAAATATGGAACTACCCCTTTAATTCTATATGTAAACCATAAAAAAATGTTCAAAAGTGGACATGTGCTTTAAGAATTAATTTTAGATTTTTTTTTTTTGTATAGTAACTCTTAGCTACATAGGATATTTATCTACATAAGATGTGTCCTATCTTAAAAGTTCACAAAGTGCATCACTGCTTCTGCAGCCTTGATCTTGAAAAGATAGCCACTGAGGTATAGCCGAGAACTTCTTAAAGTTCACACCATTTCCATGGGTGTGTTCTATGTATCCAATACTATGCACCACACATCCTCAGTAACTGGGTATTTCCAGGCACACGTATACGGACTCACTATCAGAAGTTCATGGAATAGAAGAGCAGCACTCTAATTGTAATACAATGCTTATTTAGAGTGGAGTAAAATAGATAGAAAGAATAGATAGAAAAAAATAAAGTGCTGTCTCTCAATATGCATTGTTGAACCAGTTGTGATGGGTGTATTGTGATTATCTGTTGTGATATTGTACTCAGTTTATGAGCACATTAAAGGCTATATACACTTTTGACATTGTTTTTTTTTATTCATTTTTTAATACAATTGTGTATCAGTGTGTTTGGTGCAACTTCCTAAATACACTTTATTAAAAATTATGTTTACTTTTTGAGGATACAGCTGCTTTGTATTCTGTATATAGAGCAGCTGTATCTTGCACTGAATCCTGTATTAGTCAGGTCCGCAGGACTGATGGGTTCAGTGACAGCGGATCCTGCATGTGTCTGACACAGGATTGAGCTGTTAACAATCACATCTAAGTTCGTAACTTAGAGGTGATTGATTACAGGTGGATCCTGCGTGTCAGAGACACGCAGAATCCACTGTCACTGAACCCGTCAGTCTCACGGACCTGACGGATTCAGGTCTTAGCGAACGATACATCGGTTCTATATATGGGATACAAAGCAGCTGTATCTCAAAAAGTAAACATCATTTTTAATAAAATGTTTTTAGGAAGTTGCACCAATCACACTGATGCACAATTTTATTTAAAAAAACCATGATGTCAAAGGCGTACATAGCCTTGAGGCCTCATGAACATGGCAAAGCTGTGTCCAGAGTTCTTGCACGACTCTCACAAGTCCCTGCAATTACATACTATAGAGCCGTAAGCACTCTGTATGGTACCATATGGGCCACTGTGCCTAATACAGCAGGCTACAGAGGTTACAGTTGAGGCTCACAGTAGGCTATGAACACAGTATTATTGATCAGTACAATATATATCTGAAATATGGTCATGAGGCATAAGCCTTATGAATGATAATCCTATGTTTTAAATGTTGATTTTCTTGTTGATTTATTATTCTGCATATGGAATATGTCTAAATAATCTTAATAAAATGCGTATAGGCATTTCTGCATTACAATTGAATCACCGTCTTTTCTGTATATTAGGTATCCAACCCCAGTGTAATATTTATAAACTAAAAACAAACTACTAAATACACTGTAGAAGTGTTTTATCTTATATGACCACGCTTTTAGCAAAATATTACAAGCAATTTATATTTTTCAAATACTGTTATATTATTAATCAAATATTGAGTATACTCTCTGCGCTGATTTGTAAACACAAGAAAGATGGTCTTAATATAAAACAGTAGACTGATGTTGATATTAAGTTTGTTGTAGCTGGCTAGACAAGATCTGTATGAAAAATTACCACTAAGTAAATCGTGTAGAGTGCTTAATTCAGAAACTGTTGAGATGTACATAAAAAAGAAGCGCTCTTCTGTGAATAGCTCTATTCCCCTCTGCCTTATTATTAAGCCACAAATCACAGGAAAGTTTTTATTTCCAATATATTTAAAGAAAAGATGTTCCTACCATTGAAATATGTGAGCAGCTCTTTATCTGGATTTGATTAAATCATAACAAGCAATATCCCAATATCCTTCTAAGTTTCACCTTGCTCTGGATTATGTGCATGCCACTTAGTGTATAGGATATGTAATATGTGTGTCTATTACTTTTGCTGTCTAATGCAGTTTGCATGTCCAGTTTCCTTACACTGTATAATTTTATGCCAGTCTTTTTCCCTTGTCTAGCCACAGTATGTTTTTACTTGATGTATTTTCTCTGTTCAATTTCTTGACTGTTAATCTATATCACTAGTGTGTTTCCTCTCTGACTTAGTATCCTATTTATATGTATACCTGTATGCCTGATGTCCAATTATTCTTGATACCTGTATGTATTTTACATTATTGTACCTTACTTATATGTTTATTTTCTGTATTCCGTCCTTGGTTGTCAATATATCCTATTTTCTGTCTCTCTATGTACATGTCCCAGAGGTGTGCCTATAATGAGGCAACCTGAGACAACTGGGTCAGACAGCAAGGATTTAAGTGATGCCAAAATGAAGGATCTTTTCTTGTTGTTGTTGGATATAATAATGCTCTGATCAGAATGGGTTTAGCTTTTCTTATTTAGCAAACAACGCATGACCATTGTTTGTAAAACTTCTTTTGACAGCCAACATAATATTTGCGCTGAAGTGGCTAACGTGGCCTTCAATTAATTTGTTGCCAGAAATCAACTTCGACTTGTCATAAAATTAATGTTAAAAAAAAAGGGTAATGATAATGATTGCTTACATTTGGCTCTACTGACAGTGATCTATAGAGCTAGACAAAAGAAACTTATAAAATTGTCATTGGCATTTCCATTGGGAGGAGTGAAAAGAAAGACAAGTTGTGTGTGTCCCCTGGATCAAACTGCATCAAGGTCACTGATAGTAGAGACATTCATTTAGTATTAAATTATTGTTATTTCAGATGTTGCAGGAGGCAAGTCAACCCTAGATACATTTGCATTGAAATGGATTAAAGTTATAGCATTTAACATATTGCTTATTGAAAACCATATACAACAATTCTCATTACACCTTCTGTGTGACACAATTCAAAATCCTACGCTAAACATTTCTTATAGAATCACATTAATTATAATGTTTAATGACATAAATAAAGGCCCAATTTACACTGGTCATTTATTGGTCATTTATTAGTGTTCTCAGCTCTATGTAGCTATATTTTCTAGCTCAACTTTATATGCATAGATTTGTTAAGCCCACCTCTAGCCAAAAATGAAAACTTCTCAGCCCTCATGAATCCTCATGTGCAGTAACTGTCTGAAATATTTAAGATTAAAGCTCATCCACTTGATATAAAAACCTCTCCGGTGATCTATATATGTCGATGAATCAGCTGTTTAATCCCTCAGTTCCCTGGGCTAGTACCTATTACCCTTTCCTCCCTCTTGTTGCCAGTCACTGTGTGTGACCTCTTCTGATTGTCAGATACCAGAGTCAAACTGCTACTATGTGTAAGGACTCTTAAGGATTGTAGTGAAGCTTCTTCTATTACAGTGTCTACAGAAAAAGATGGATCACAGCTCCTTGAACAGCTTTCCCCAGATACAGAAGAAAAAACAATCTTGATATATTTTTTTTGTACAAAACAGAATAATTTATTATGCATGCTGCAGCTCAGAGCCTTGTGTTTTCTTATTAAATACACAAATTTCTGCAGAACAAGGCTACCACTAGAGGGAGTAAATAGACGATTAATTTATAGATAAAATATGTATAAATCTATCTTCAGTTTGCTGCCCCCACTAGTGGCAGTTTTGTGGGGAAGAAATATATGAGGAGACTACTTTGATGGAGTTTGTGATCCCAGTCAGAAAGAGACAGTTTTCAAGCGTAGAATAGTTGCAAAATTGTTAAAAAAAAAAAGATGGCAAAGCTTAGAAGAAGAGGCCATGGCCACCCGTGGCAAATTTACTATAATTTATGCTAGAAACTGGCATCATTTATAGCGGGAATCTACGCCAGATCCTGGCTGGCATGGATTTCATTCAGTGGCGCACGGACAGATGGAGGTGCAACAATGTTATTAAAGAGGTTTCTGACAACTGATGACCTATTCACATAAATAGGAGCAGAGGTGCAGTACTGCAGCTCGGCCACTATTCTTTGACCGGAGTCATCTGCTTCCGGCAATATGATCCGGTGCCCGGAGGCAGCCGGAGTGGCGGATCGGTGCGGGGTATGGGTGTCGGACACACACCGATCATATACTGATGACCTATCTGGTGGATAGGTCATCAGTTGTCAGAACGTGGAAAACCCCTTTAAGAGGCATGCGCTTCTTAATAACTTGGTCGCATCTTACTCCTGCAGGTTTCTTAGTAAGACTGGTGTATAAAAGGCCAGTCTTAATAAAACTCCACCCAGTCTGTTTTGAAACAAATTAAAGTGGAGTATCTGGGCACGGCGGGTTTGCTGCAGAATTCCACTGCATACAGGCCACAGTGGAAATTTGCCGCAGACTTCTCTTTCTTTGGTTTCTATAGCTTCTTAGTTAAGTTAGTGCAGACATTGTGGAAGACAACTGTGCGGAAACTAGCTTGCAGTGGGGTATTTAGATTCGGCAGCATGCACAGTCTATTGCGGAGAAGAAGCGTATTCTCACTGCAAATTTCAAAGACTGAAATCTACAGCAAGCCTGTTGTGAAATTCGCCATGTCTGAACAAACCCACAAATACGCAAATTTTGCTGCAGATTCGTTGCGTATTTGCAGCAAAATTGCTGCAAAATCCGCAGCGGAAAATTTCTCTCACATCAGATTGTGCCCTTTTAACTTAGCTAATAATAGTACATTATAATCACAGTATGTTAGTACAGTACACGTATAAACTGAAATATAAATGATTAGCATTGCATGTATTCTTTTCTGTAGCACTTAAGTTTAAACTTTGAACTTTGGTGCTCATAAAATGGATCTGCAAATGTCAGTATGCTATATATTGGCCTCTATGGGCAACGTTTTACTTAAATATAGCTTGTGCAATCTTCTTTGCTTTCTTCTTCAACTCCCTAAGAAACAATCTACTGTCCTAATAAAAAAAGATACAGAACTATTATTTCTTCTGATTCTGCTTAGCTAAAAAAAAAGAAGAAAAAAAAAAGAGCAGAAAGTCATTACTCCCAATCCACTTGAATATGTTGTGCGGTTGTAAACTAATTTTTACATGCGTATCTGTGCTCTTCGAAGTCTCAACAGAAAATAAATTTCTTGTATTTATACATGGTGTAATCAGTTAAAGTTGTCAGCATTCTCACTTCAGTTTCTTATCTGTATCTTATGATAAATTGCACTATAAATCCATGTCACCGGGCATTTAGCAGACGTAGATAACATTAGGATCTATTTAGCTGTGCTTATGCTGCATATATATTTTCATTAAAAGTTTGGAAGACAAAAGAGTAAAATATGTCCAAATTAGCAAAGATTAAATCTTAGATTTAGCTAAATTTATATTTCAATGGCAAATGCCAAAACAATACTGCTGACAATCATTAAAAAACAAATATGTGTTTACAGATCACCAAAATCAATTGCTAATTAACTTCACCAGACAGAAATGGATTTCTGTTTAGTGCTGTGTTTACACACTTCCTTTCTTTGACATTCAAAAGCCGAGTGTGTGCCATCATCATCGCCCTTCTGTCTTTGCTCTGGAACATTCTCTTTTCCGATGAACGTTAAAGTGTTTTATAAAACAGCCAATTAATTCTAATTATTAATATTGATGAGAGCAATCACCCCATCAACGAGACAAAAAGTTTCAGACAAAATAACAGAATTTTAGATTATGTTCAACTCATTTGTAGATGACTTGAAGGAACAAACAATGATCTGAAATGTAAACTGCGGAAAGAAAAATAAAATAAGCTATTAGAACATTTCAAAGCCCTGTTCACATGTCGTGTATTTGATGCGTATTTTGGCATGTTTTACAACCCGAAATATGTGTCAAATGAAGCTTCCCATTCAAATCAATGGGAAAGCGCGCTGTTAGTACATACAACACCTTTTTTTTATGAGAGCATATTTCAAAAATGTGTAATGTAAAACGCAATTAAAACCTGCCAAATGTTCCCATAGTCATTAGGAGTCCTAATTACACGCCCAAAAAATGTGCAGACAGCGCACATAAAATGCATAAAAAGACACGCCAAAAACACCAGTAATTTTAAAAGCGCTTTATAAAAACGCTAGCGTAATTTGACATTGTATTTTCTGAACATGCCCTACCCTAAGTGAACTTTATGAAAATGGAAAAAACCAATGGGCTAATTTATCCATCTTTCTATGCCACTTTTCTAAGCATTTTCTGGCGTGGAAAAGGTGCAAAATGGGCCGAAAGAGGGCCCATAAAAGGCCCAAAGAGGGCGGTGCAAATTGTGAAATTTGGCCTTTTTGCGCCTCAGCAGCCCGACAAATGTATCATAATTTATGCCAGGAATATCACATAAATTATAAATAATATAATAATGGAAATCTATGCCAGCTTCTAGAAGGTGTAGATTTCACTCTATATTTCGCTCCTCTTCTCCCCTATGGGTCCCCTCATCATTCCAGCATGGCACACACAACATACTGATGCCAGGCAGTGTCAGGACATTGTATGCGATGCAGCAGTGATGACATTCAAGTGCTGTGTCGCATTTAAGGCTTTAAGGCCCTGACGCTGTGTCAAGACCTTGTATGAGCCATGCTGAAGTGATACAGGGTGCCTAGAGGGGAGAAAAGAAGCATTAATGTGAGTATGTGTTATGTGTTTTTAATTTTATGGCTAATGTCGGGGAAAGAATGGTGCATAGACCATGCTTTCGCCTCTTCATAAGTGTTGTAGTTTACTCCAACTTTTCTTACTAAATTTCCCCCTCCCCAAGTCTTTGTTCAATGCACTAAATGCAAATCTTCATATAGAGACTCAGACAGGGTTTATATAAGATGATATGGGGACATGAACATGGGTTCAAATGGGTCAATTGCAAAGATGCTCCATGGCACATTATATTTTAATCAGTTAACCTTACATAGTTACATAGTTCGGTTGAAAAAAGACACATGTCCATCAAGTTCAACTAAGGGATGGGAAAAGGGAAGGGAAACATTTCTACACATAGGAGCTAATATTTTTTTGTTCTAGGAAATTATCTAAGCCTCTTTTAAAGCCATCTACTGTCCCTGCTGTGACCAGCTCCTGCGGTAGACTATTCCATAGATTCACAGTTCTCACAGTAAAGAAGGCTTGTAGGCGAACCTTTTTTTTCTCCAGACGGAGGAAGTGCCCTCTTGTTTTTTGAGGGGGTTTTACATGGAAAATGATTTCACCATATTTTTTGTATATCCCAGTAATATATTTATATAAATTAATCATGTCCCACCTTAGTCGTCTCTTTTCAAAGCTAAATAGGTTTAATGCTTTTAATCTTTCCTCATAACATAGATTCTCCATGCCCCTTATTAGCTTCGTTGCTCTTCTTTGTATTTTTTCCAACTCCAGGGCATCCTTTCTATGAACTGGAGCCCAGAGCTGAACTGCATATTCTAGATGAGGCCTCACTAATGCTTTGTAAAGTGGTAATATTATATCCCTGTCCCGTGAGTCCATGCCTCTTTTATTACACGACAATATCTTGCTGGCCTTTGAAGCAGCTGATTGACATTGCATGCTGTTATTTAGTTTATGATTTACAAGTACACCCAGATCCTTCTCAACAAGTGACTCCCCCAGTATAGCTCCCCCTAGGACATATGATGCATGCAGGTTGTTGGTACCCAGATGCATAACTTTACATTTAGCTACATTCAATTTCATTTCCCAAGTGGATGCCCAAACACTTAGTGTGTTCAAATCAGCTTGCAATTTACGAAAATCTTCCATAGACTGAAAAATACTACATAGCTTGGTGTAATCTGCAAAAATAGAAATGGTGCTATTAATCCCATCCTCTATATCATTAATAAATAAGTGGAATAATAGTGGTCCTCTCACGGTACCTTGAAGTACACCACTTATAACCGGGGACCATTCAGAGTAGGAATCATTGACCACAACTCTCTGGATACGGTCCTTGAGCCAATTCTCAATCCAATTACAAACTATATTTTCTAAACCTATAGTCCTTATTTTACCCATTAGACGTCTATGAGGGACAGTGTCTAATGCCTTTGCAAAGTTCAAAAACACTATATCCACAGCGGCCCCTCTGTCTAGGCTTCTGCTCACCTCTTCATAAAAACATATCAGGTTAGTTTGACAACTTCTGTGCTTAGTAAAACCGTGCTGGCTGTCACTTATAATACTATTTATTGTCACATAATGCTGTATATAGTCCCTCAATAGCCCCTCAAACATTTTCACCATGATGGATGTTAAGCTTACTGGTCTATAATTACCCGGGGAAGACCTAGAGCCCTTTTTGAAAATAGGCACCACATTTGCCCAGCGCCAGTCACTTGGCACTCTACCGGGAGTGTTCCACACTTTTCACACACCAACTATGTTCGTTCTCCTCACCAACGAGTTTACTATTAATACTTGATAAGCTTTTGGGCTTTACCACAGCTTTCACTGATCCCTTAATAGGATATTATTTTCAGTTCTAATAAGATGGGCCTAGCAAACCTAAATAGGGCAGCATATTCTGACAGTTTCACTTTCATTTGTCTTAGCATTCTTTTTTCATACCTTAAGGCTTCATTTTTTTGTGATGTTTTCCTTTTCCTTGTAAAAAAAACGCCATCAATACAGATCTGTACACCCTTAACTTTTCTTGAATTGCGTTAAGTAATACATTTTGTCATGATACCAATTCAATACAATCTAATTATCCATTTAAAAAAAAGTATATGGTAACGCATACATTTAAAAAAAAAAATAGGAGTCTATGGATAAAGGATGGCCCACACATGGCATGCGTCTGTGGTATCCATCAGAGGTATACATTTTTGTTTTACATGTTTGTTTAACATCTCATGCCACACATCTCGGGTTATGTGGGGTTTAGGCCCCTTTTACACTGTGTTTTATCCCTACGTTTTAATGTGTACGTTGGGAAAGCTACCGATGTATGTACACATTAAATTTGTCCATAAGGTTCCATTAGCCCGAATGAGGCCAAAAGTGTACTTTTTGGCCTACGTTGGGCTGGTGTACATTAGTATCCCTTTTTAGTAGACTACACTTTTCAGTCCTGTCGGATCTCGCAAAAGAATATATGCCGTTCGGTATACTTTTTTTTAAACATGGAAGCCTATGTGTAACGGATGCCACTGTATGGCATCCTTCACAGGCCTCCATTAAACGTATGCATCGGGTAGCTCCAGTGACGTAATGGTTTATATAGGGACAGTTATCGCTGGAGCTTCCAAACGCAGCAAAGCCTGCCCTGTCCATCCTGCATGAAGGTTCTATCCCTTGCAACCGCAAGGCCTTTACAGTCTTGACATAGATTCACTGGGCAGATATAGCAGTTGGAACTCAAGCTACTTGAAAGCAGTTGGGTACTCCAGCTGATTTAAAGTTCCTGCATTCGCGGAGGATATTGGGCTATCTGGAGTGCTCTGACGCAGGACTCTGTCATCTGGTAAGCTCTTGACATCACAGTTCATATACAGACTGTGAAGTCAGGAGCTTGCTTGGGACACTCTGGCCGGGGACTATGGTGTTGGCATCACTGTTCATATATGGATAGTGACATCAGGAGCTTCCTCAGGGCTGGAGTTTTTTCAGGAGTTTTTTTAATTTCCTATAGAGAAGCCTATGGAAAAATGACTAAACAATATGCCATAGCTAGAGCCTGCTTAAAAAAAGAAAGAAAAACACAATAAAAGTGAGTAAAAGTAGCAGAAAAAAGTACTGTTTGTAGAGCATTTCATATTTGGCTATAGGCTTTCAGCAAATATCTGGCCACAGAATTTAAAAAAAAAAACACCAGGAAAAAGACAAAAACTGCAGCATTTTACTTAAAAACACTATGTGTGAAACGCTCCTAATAGTAACTATGTACGTATTATGGTAATTCATTACTTGAGAAAATAAAAGGTAATATGGAGAATATAGATTTTGACACATGGAGCAGAGCTATCTAATCATTCATGATTCACGCTAAACCGGTTCTATATATAATTTTATTTCAGCTTTAAAAACTATTTTAAAGGTCATATTAAAATTCATAGATAAAATGAAAATTGCTCATTTACTCTCTTGAATATAATACAAATAGAAAGATAGGGCAGGTAGCTTTATTACATAGAATATATATACAGTATAATATTTATCTTTTTGTTAGATTTTAAACACTGCTTGGTGCTTGAAACCATAAGACTACAAACATAGCAGATTTAAGCATGAAAATGTCAGGTAAATTTGTATTCTCTTTATTTCTATGAAGATGAAAGGTTACTTGCTCTTGCAAAGAAATTTGTCCTTGCCATAAGGAGGTACATTAAATTTGTTAGAAAAAAAATTCAACCATTTTCGAACATTAATTATTCAGAATATTAGCATATGCATATTTTAAAAGTGCCCAAAAGCACTGAATATTAATTGCACCTTCTAATTAGCTATATAAAATATAGCAATTTCCTATGAAGGATTGCGCAAATTAAGCTTGCTACAATAATAAGCCTATGAGCATGCATGCAGCTATTAAAGGGTAACTAAACGTTCAACAAACTTCTGACATGTTATAGTGACATGTCAGAAGTTTTGATTGGTGGAGGTCCGACCACTGGGACCCCCACCAATGGCTAAAACAAAGCAGCAGAAGCGCTCATGTGAGCGCTGAGCCGCTTCGTTTCTGTTCGTTTTTTTTCCGAAAATTGATGTAGAAGTGTACGGGCTTAATAGAAAGTCTTTGAGCTCGTGCACCGCTACATCGGCTTTAGAGAAAAAGCCGAACAGAAACAAAGCGGCTCAGCGCTCACACAAGTGCTTCTGCCTCTTTGTTTTAGTGATTAGTGGGGGTTTCAGTGCTCGGACCACCACCAATCAAAACTTCTGACGACATGTCACTATGACATATCAGAAATTTGTTGAACATTTAGTTACCCTTTAAAGAACATTTACCAGTAACCAATAATTTCATGCAACACCTGTATGTATACTATACTATATACACCAGTCCACTGGAATATATCCAGGTTTCCTGGCTATGATCCACTTACAGACTAACATTACATACAAACTTGTATAAGGGCTCATCCACACACATCTTTTAGCAGTATGTATTAAAAAATGAATACTGATGTATTTTGTTAAGTCCCTTATCAATGCATACGAAGGGTAGAAAGAAAATTGCAGTATTTATGGTATCGGCACCAGGCAGTTAATAAATAATGATGATGATGACAGATGTTTTTTCTTTAGAAGGAATTTGTTCTTTATTCAATGGACGACGTGTTTCTAGACCACATTTGCACGTGTATAGTGCTAGGTTATATCTTGTTCAATACACACCAATGATTAAAAATTACTGGTTTGTATTGAACAAGTGTATAACAAGTGCTCCCCCTCCCTCCTCCCTTCCCGTACTTTTTCAAAATATGTGAAACTATGCCTTTACACCGATCTTTCCCGGTCTTTTCCATTATATAACCTAGCACTATACACGTGCAAATATGTACAACAGACCTGATGAAAAGACT
The DNA here is from genome assembly GCF_050947455.1 of Rhinoderma darwinii. NCBI lineage: Eukaryota > Metazoa > Chordata > Amphibia > Anura > Rhinodermatidae > Rhinoderma > Rhinoderma darwinii. The sequence continues at coordinate 139,146,333 of NC_134688.1, forward strand.
GGTACGGTCCAGAAACGTGTCGTCCATTTAATAAAGAAAAAATTCCTTCTAAAGAAAAAACTATCTGTCATCATCATTATTTCTTACCTGCCTGGTGCCGATACCGTAAATACTGCAATTTTCTTTCTACCCTTCATACCATTTTGATTCCTGCAAGGAGGATTCTTCCGCCCAGGGAAGGCAGCGGGTGGCAGCCGGCTTTGACATAGAACGACACTGGTCTCGGAGGAGCGGCATGTCTCATTATTTTCTTCATATTTCCTATATTATCAATGAATAGGATTTTTTGATAGATCTGTTATGATCAGATGTTTTTCCAAAAATCTAGTACGTTCAAAACATTTCTGTACACTCCAACATACACTATATGGACAAAGGTATTGGGACACCTACATACATATTACATATACAGGAGATTTTTTGACATCCCATTCTGAATCCATGTGCATTAATATGGCGTTGGTTCCCCCTTTGCAGCTTAAACAGCTTTTTTGGGGCGTGTCTGGGAAATTTTGCCCATTCATTTCCGTTTTAGTTCATCCCAAAGGTGGTCCTGTTTTGCTACTAGTACTGTCCTCTCAAACCAGATACAGTTCACAATAAAGACTTGACAGTAGAGTACAGTGGATCCACATGGCATGCCAGGAACGCACAGTAGCCAAATTAGAGCTCAGTGTTAGGCTTAGTTTAAAACCAATAATGCTATCAAGCCCAGCACCGAACGTGGTTCACGTTGATATATGCCCTGTATTGGGCTGAGCTTCTTGCAGTGGAAATAGTCATAATGAAAATTTACTTCAGATTTGTTGCGTAATTGAGGCAAATTTGTGGCAAAATCCGCAGTGGAATAGTTTCGCCACCTCTGAACGTGCCCTATTTGCTACTTGTTAAACTGTTTCATAATTCTAATATTATTTCTACGGACTGACTGACTCCTAACTTTATTGATGCAAGTGTTGCAAAAAAGTTATGTTTACCCCTCAGTAAACTACAGATTCCTGCCTGTGTTACTGCTGTTGATTTCCCCCTACTAGCTCAGGAAAGTATTGAGTTTCTTACCCCTGAAATGTCCGCGTTGAAACCATGTAATTTGCTGTTTTGAATGCTCTCTGCTCTTCTTGTGTTTTGTTTACCCTGGTTACGTAAGCACAACCCAGTGTTAGACTGGCGACAATGTATAATAAATGGAATTGCAGAAGTCTGGGATTGGCTGCAGCGGTCACATGCGATGAAACATCATTCCAGGAGGGCGGCCTGGACGAAGAAGCAAAGAACTCTGGGTAAGTATAAACCTGCAACAAAAAAAAGCAGTGATTATGCAAATACACGCTGCGGAATGAAAAGAACGCACCGCAGGTCAATTTCTGAGCGTTTATTCCACTTATCATTTGCGCAGCGTGTGGATGAGAATTGTTCAAATCTGATCCATTCTACTGCTACTGTACTATGCTGCGGATTTCCCACAATGAAATACATTGTGGAAAATTTGCAGTATTTACGCTACATGTAAAACTACCGTTACTGCTGAAGTCATTGCCAAGCAATGCTTTTAAGTTTTATTATTTCCAGTCCTTTTTTGCTTCCTGAGCGTAAGAAGAGTTTTCTGGAGGTATTTCCTGCCAAGATGGCTGGTAATATTGTATATATCAAGACAATTGCCCCTGTCTCAGTCCAAACTGATCCTTGGAATTCCAGTTCTGAGGGTCCAGGGGACTCTATCAGGAGGGTGGGTACTGTAAAGTTCTCGCCTGCGCTGTCATCCTCTGCCAGCCGCTGTTTCAGTAAGTGTCGCAGCCGGGCTGGCAAAGATGTCTAGCGTCACATTCGCGGGTTGCATGGTCACTTGATTAATTAGTATACTATCTGGCTATCTGGCCAATCAGAACACATTTCTACCCGGCCAATCAGAGACCATGAGCAAGTGGCCAATCAGAAAACTTTGCAGTCTTGCCAATCACAGGGCTGGGATCTTTTTATGAATCTTCAGTGTTCTCCACTCTTTCCCAGTTATTAGGTGTTTGTCACTGAACTCCGGTCTGTGTGCATTCCTTAACCTTCTGCTTGATTCCCCACTGGAATTATTGAACTTTGTACTCACCTTCTGTATGTCTGCCTGACCTCTGGTATTCCAGACTATGCATGCTGCATTTTCCTTTGGATATCATGCCTGGAACCTGTAGTACTACACCTGATTTTGTTCTGTGGACTCCTTGTTTCTATGTCTGACACTTGTAGTATTACTCCTAGTAACAGTACCATTCTACCCTCTGTCTTTGTGTCTACTCTACCTGCCCGCCGCCAGTCAGCGATTACTTTGGGGACCGTGACCTGGGTATTACTGCAGCAAAGTCCGTACAGAGGTTAAATGGCAAAAAAAGAGATTCCTTAGACTCTGCACCCCAATTTAGCAAGCACCAAGCTGACTGCATTTTTTGCCATCTCAGGTGAGCTAACATAAAGATCAGCTAAAGAAAGTTGTGTCCCTCCAAAATGGGCATAGCAATTGCTCCGTTTTTAAGGAGAACTGTGGTAACCAAGGTTAGGGCTAGTCATAATGACAATTTGGGCCGCAAGTTAGATGTTTCAATCGTAAGATAACATTCAGGATGGCGTTCCAAGGGAAACATTTCTCAAAGCTACTGCTTTATTTTGTTATGCTACCACTCCAGCTGGTATTATGGCTCTTCCATCTGCCAGTCACTGAGCTGTCTAGTTGAAGCCCCGGGCAGCTGACATGACATCAAAGATTGTGCAATGCGCTACGAAATATAAACCTGGTTTGTTATTTTAATCTAAATTAGGCAAACTGATACAAGGATTGTCTGATAATAAGGGTACATTCTTACGCTCTATAACAATAGGTCCACAAGAAGTACTCAAAGTACTCAAACTCGGGAGCATGATGAAGGAATAGGAGCAAACAAAGGGGAGTTCCTTATAGACACAGAGATAGGGGGAAAATAATTTGCTTTTCCACATCCTATAATTTCTGCCGCCTGGTGTATTCCAGTGAGAAGATTGGTGGTCTTTGTACAAGACTGGATTTCGAAAACACAGAAAAAGGCCATACTTACAAATGGACACAGCCAGGTCAGAAACGCTGATGAAGGAATGAGCAGGTGCTTTAAATAATAATAGCCACTCCCGACTGGATTTCGGTTCATCTAGATCAATGAGGAAAAGTTATAATTTCAAATGATTATTTGATTGACTTTGTTTCTCTTCCAGAAATAAAATTCAAAGTCACCAGAGTTAGAGGAGCCTGCAAAATCGGCCTTACTGAAATCCAGAAAAGAGTAGTAGAGAAAGTTTCTTCCTGCTCAAGGGAATGCAGTGACTACTCCAAATTCCCCAAACCAGACGGAAGTTTCAGAGTCCTCTTGAATCTGAGATACTTAAATTCCTTTAGAAGAAAAGAAAGGTTTTGCATGGAACCCATAAGATTTATTCTAGAACTTATGGTGACCATAAATCTGAAGGACAACTACTTACACATGCTGATAAAAACATGCTTTGATGGTTCCTGAAGGTTGCCTTCCCATTGAGGGACATTCTGAAAAACGTTCAGTTCAGATGTCTTCCATTCATGCAGTCATCAGTGCGAGGCTTTTCACAAAGACTGTGGAGTCCTTAACAGTGGTCCTTAGATTAAAAGGTATAGTTATAATTTCTTATCTGGACAACTAGTTGATGAAGGCTAAATCAGCTCGTACACTGCAGAGGCAAATGCAACAGATCTTTGACTTTCTGACTAACGTAGGTTGGTTGATAAATTTTAAAAAATCAAACATCCAGCCAATCAAGAGATGCTGATATTTTGGATTTATTCTAGATACACTGACGATGACTGTGTCCCTCAAAGAGGAGAGAATCTTATATATAAATCGGCAAGGACGTGGTGTCCGAGGTACAGTTGAGAGGACACGTGACATCACGTGAGGGGCGTTCCAGCCATTCAGGAAGAGGTGCGGACGGTGGAAGAGAGCCCGGAAGTTGAAACAACAACACCTGGTGAGCCGCAGAGGGGGCCCGGGGCCCATAGTGAATTGTACTGTGCTGTCTGTGTTTGCGGTGGGGAGAGGACAGCACAATACAATACATTACAAACTGTGGGTCATGACCCCCTGGGGGAGTCGTGTGAAGACCTCCAGGGGGTCGGAATCCACTCACCGAGGTTCCTGTTCCAACTGTGTCCACGTCATCAGGATGCAAATATAGTTGAATTCAATGCTGGAGCAAGGAGCTGACGGCCCCTTGCTCCAGCATTCACTGTGCCGTGAGTGGCTTGGTGCAGGCAGGCGCGATGTAGTGACTTCATTGCGCCTGCCTGTACCGAGTCACTTACAGCACAGTGCAGAGGACGAGAAGATCCTCCACCCGTCGGCGGAACGGAGATAGGTAAGTAATTATGTTATTATTTTCTATAAGCCACATATGGGGGGCATTACACTGGGTATGGGAGGGGGCTGTCTGATATGATGGCAGCTATAGGGTTGCATTATACTGTGGGGGCATTATACTGTGTGGGGCTGCTATGGGGGGCATTATACTGTGGGGCAGCTATGGGGAGCATTATACTGTGTGGGGGCAGCTATGGGGGGCATTATACTGTGTGGGGCAGATATGGGGGCATTATACTCTGTGGGGCAGCTATGAGGTGCATTATACTGTGTAGGGACAGCTATGGGGGCATTATACTGTGGGGGCAGCTATGGGGGCATTATACTGTGGGGGCAGCTATGAGGGGCATAAAACTGTGGGGGCAGCTATAGGGGGCATTACACTGTGTGACGGCAGCTATGTGGGGCATTATACTGTGTGGGGCAGCTATAGGGGCATTATACTGTGTGAGGGCAGCTATGTGGTGCATTATACTGTGTGGGGCAGGTATGGGAAGCATTATACTGTGTGGGGGCAGGTCTGTATTTAGGAGGTCTGGTGTGGGGTCTGTATTTAGGGGCCTGGTTTGGGGTCTGTATTTAGGGGGTCTTGTCTGTATTTAGGAGGTTTGGTGTCTGTATTAGTTTAAAGGGGTCTGTGGTCTGTATTTAGGAGGTCTGTATTATTTTAAGGGGTTTAGGGTCTGTATATTTAGGGGTCTGTTAATTTAAGGGGTCTGTATTTAGGGGGTCTGTATTAGTTTGGGGTCTGTATTTAGGGGGTCTGGTCTGGGGGTCTGTATTAGTTTATGGGGTCTATTTAGGGGGCCTGTTCTAGGGTTTATTAGTTTAGGGGTCTTTATTTAGGGGTCTGTATTTAGGGGTCTGGTCTGGGGTCTGTATTAGATTAGGGGGTCTGGTCTGGGGTCTGTATTACTTAAGGCAGTCAGGTCTGGGGTCTGTATTTAGGGGGTCTGTATTAGTTTAAAGTCTGGGGTCTGTATTTAGGGGATCTGGAATCTGTATATAGGGGTCTGGTCCGGGGTCTGTATTAGTTTATGGGGTCTGTATTTAGGGGGACTGGTCTAGGGTCTTCATTAGTTTAGGGGTCTTTATTTAGGGGTCTGTATTAGTTTAGGGGTCTGGTCTGGGGTCTGTATTAAGGGGGTCAGGTCTGGGGTCTGTATTTATTTAGGGTGCTTGTTCTGGGGTCTGTATTTGTTTAGGGGGGTCTTGTCTGGGGACTGCAATAGTTTAGAAGGTCTGGGTCTGTATGTATTCTATGATGTAGTCTGGGGTCCAAATTTATTAGTAAAAGGGCTTGTCCAGGCACATCGATAGGTCATCAGTATAAAAAATGGTCTGCGCCCGGACAACTCCTTTACTGTTTGGTTCTGGGCCTTGGTGTCTAAATTTGTGTGTTTCTATAGAGGCAGGAAATGGCTGCAGAAGTGAGGAGCAAAAATGTCTCATCAGGAGAAGTCACCATAACGGTCTGCGTCAGATGGAGAAGAAAAGAAAACGACTCCCATCAGAGAAGACATCACCTGTGAGTCACTGGATCTATAGGGGAACTGTCCCCTCTCCTGACATGTCTGTTGCAGGTAATCCTTGTATTCTACATATCTTTGCGTATCCAGGACTGATAGACAAATGTGTGTTACCATTCCTGTTGTCAAGAGGAAGTGTCCCTGAACAGTGTAATACAGTCAGCGAAGGTTGGAGACTGTCAGTATGTAGTGACACAGTCCTTTGACAAGGGGAATCGTAACAACCATTTGTCAATGCTCGCACAGAAAGGTGGTGTTCACTATAAACATGGCAGAGCGGCGGTTTGTGGAACAGCCCAGGGCCTATGGTTTACTTAATCCACCACTGCCAATACCTTACACGAAAGTAACAGCGTTTTAAAGTACAAACAAAAATGTAATTAACGAAGAGGCTGCAGCGCTCATATGAGCACCACAGACCCTTAAAACAGGTGATTGGCGGGGGGTGCCGAGAGTCAGACCCCCACCAGTCTAATACTGATGGCCTACTTTAACCTCATTGTTTCTGTGCTGCTGCTTGGACTACAAGAAAGATAAATAGCGTAATTCCGTTTTTGCAGTTTGGTGTGATGATTACAAGAAATGGTCTGAGGAATAGCATAGCAGACTGTACCCTTCACCCTCTGTTCTCTGCTCACCTTAGTGATACCTTACCGCTTTCTCTCTGCACACTTACCAGCAGACCCTTCAGTGTGCTTCTTTCATGTCTGCTCAAGATTAGGAGTTCCAGATTACATACATAAAGACATCTGATTCCCTATGCAAGAGAAATAGGATTCTTGTCCTTATCATTTAGGCTGGGGTCTCCACACACTATGCAGTTTAAATCAGATTTTTGAGCCAAACACAGAATTAGACTTAGGTCTTATTCACACGAGAGGGTCCGAATGTCGGCCGATAAAAATGGCCTAATTGGGCCATTTTTCCCGGTCGTTTTGCATCGGTTTTGCATCCGTTTCGATTCCGTTCCGTGTCGTGTTGCCGTTTTTAACGGACGATTTTGACCTGTTTTGCAGCCGTTTTTTTCCCTGTCCGTTTTTAAATTGAATTCATTTCATTTGTACATTTTTTGCCACACACTTCCCTCTGTAGATTATGCCACACACTGCCCTCTGTAGATACTGACACAGCCCCCCTGTAGGTAGTGCCACACAGCCCCCTTGTAGGTACTGCCACACAGCCCCCTGTAGGTAGTGGCACACAGGCCCCTGTAGGTAGTGGCACACAGCCCCCTGTAGGTAGTGGCACACAGCCCCCTATATGTAGTGGCACACAGTCCCCTGTAGGTAATGCCACACACCCCTCTGTAGGTAATGCCACACAGCCCCCATAGGTAATGCCACACAGCCCCCATAGGTAATGCCACACAGCCCCCTGCCTACCTGTCTGTAGATAGCGCCACCGTTGCAGGAGAAGTCCCTGACTTCAATGTCCTTCAGAAGTGCCTGATGTCACTGTGTCCATATATGGACACAGTGAAGTCAGGGACTTCTCCTGGAGCGAAATCCCCGGCCACATCGCCGGGGATTCCGCTTCAGGAGTCCCTGACTTCATTGTGTCCATATATGGACACGGTGAAGTCAGGGACTTCTGCTGGAGCAGAATCCCCAATCCCCGGCCACAGCATTGCTGAAGCTCCTACAGGGAGCAAAAAACATACGCTCCTCCTCCTCCTCACATGCACTTCGCACTGTGAGGAGGAGAAGGAGAGAGCGAGTAAACGGAATACACGGCCGGCACTTGGAGCACATTCAAGTGATGGCCGTGTATTACCCGGCCCCATAGACTTCTATGGGAGCCGGGCGGCCAGGAGAACGGCCAAAAATAGGGTATGGCCGACAAAAAAATGGTCGGGTGAATAGCCCCATTAGTGGTCTATTGTTCCTACTGCAGCCGTGTGACGGACGTTTTTTGAACGTCCGTCACAGGGCTGGGAAACCCTGTGGTGTGCATAAGGGCTTAGGCTCTATTCACATGACAAGTTCCTAGTGTCGGCTGATAAAAACGTCCATTTTGGTCCGTTTTTCTCGGCCGTTTTGCATCCGTTTTGCATCCTTTCCCTTTCCATTCCAGGCCGTGTTTCCGTTTTTAAAGGCCGATTTTGACACGTTTTGCATCAGTTTTTTCCCTGTCAGTTTTAAAAACGGATGAATTACATTTGTAAAGGTTTTGCCACAGACTTCCTTTTGTAAATAATGCCACAGCCCCCCTGTAGGTAGTGCCACACAGCCCCCTTGTAGGTAGTGCCACACAGCCCCTCTGTAAGTAGTGCCACACAGCCCCTCTGTAAGTAGTGCCACTCAGCCCCCTATAGGTAATGCCACACAGCCCCCTGTAGGCAATGCCACACAGCCCCTTGTAGGTAATGCCAGACAGCCCCCTCTAGGTAGTGCCACACAGCCCCCCGTAGGTTATGCCACACAGCCCCCCGTAAGTAGTTCTACACAGGAACCTTTTACATAGCACCCCCCCCCCACCACCACCACCGTTCCAGGAGAATTTCCTGACTTCAATGTCCAGATATGGAGAGTGAAGTCAGGGACTTCTCCTGGAGTGGAATCCCCAATGCCCAGCCACAGTGTTGCCGAAGCTGTGGCCGAGGATTTAGGATTCCGCTCCTACAGGGAGCAAACAAATACCCTCCTCCTCCTCACATGCACGTCGCACTGTGAGGAGGAGGAGGAGGAGAGAGCGAGCGACGGGAGACACGTGTATTACCCGGCCCCATAGACTTCTATAGAAGCCGTGCAGATGGGAGAACAGCCGAAAATGGGGCATGTCCCATTTTTTGACGACTGGGTTTCCCGGGCCTTCAAAAAATCGGTCATATGAATAGCCCCATTTGGGGTCTATTGTTCCTACTGCGGGCATGTGATGGCCGTTTTTTGAAGGCCGGGAAACCCTGTCGTGTGAATAGGGCCTTACCGAACAAAGAAAATGCATCTGTTTTCTTTTTAATACCCTTTCTTTATTTTAGGTCTCTTTCTAGCTTTGGTAAAAACAAAACTGAGCCAAAAGCTGCACCAAAAACTACAACACAGTGCGCCTAAAGGAGCACAGTAAATACAGCATGTTAACTTTATTCTGCGGGTCAATACGATTACGGTAATACCAAATAGGCATTTTCGGCCGTTTTTTGGCGCATTTTGCGGTGCGATTTTCACGTAAAAAAAATCGTTAAAAAGAACTCAGTGTGAACCAAGCCTGAGGCCCCATGCACACGACCGTAAAAAACCTCTGTTTTTGCGGACAGCAATTGCGGTCCGCAAAAATGGACCCATTCACTTTCAATTGAATGCTGACACCTTTCCGTAGCGCTACGGATGGGTTCCGAAAATTATGGAACATGTCAGTTTTTTTTGCATTTTGCGGGCCGTGCTCCCATACTTTGTATGGGAGCACGACCCGAAAATGCGGGTGGCAGTTGGCAGCCGGCCGTGCCCGCAATCGCGGGCCGTGATTGCGGGCACGATCGTGGGCAGGGGGCCTGACATATAGTATATTTCACAGAACTATACAATGAGGGAAATTATCATACATAAAAAAAGTGACAATGTAAAACATAATATAATAATGTCGCTTAACATAAATAACAAAACACTCCAGAATCACTTCATTAAATTATGGAAATATCCTCGTAATAAACAAGCAGTCTTTGTTACATATGTAGCCGTCTTTACCTTTACTTTTAACGCATTAAATACACCGTGGCAAGATTCTTTATCTTGAGTTTTTCAATGACTTTTCAATGTCTTTTGTTTTGTGATATCACGCTGCAGCATGTTATCAGAGTCAAGATAAAGATGGCTACATCCGTATGTTTCAGTGAATCCTCTGCTTACAACCCTTATGTGGACCTTTATATATGATCCCAGGCTTGTGAATCTGACCTCTGACTTGTCCTGACCTCGAACTTAATTACATCATTTCTAGCATTTGGCTTATCTGACTGCTTTATTACCATGTGCCTTAGGGCCTGTTCACACCAGCGTTGGGTTACCTTTCATCTGTACCGTTCAACCGATCAATGGTAATGCTGCCATTTTAGTATGTTTCCATTCCGTAAAGTTTCAGTTTTTTTCAAAAAATAATAAAAAATAAAAAATTTGCGCCTTAACCCCTTAATGACCAGCCTATTTTAGACCTTAATAACCAAGCTATTTTTTACGTTTTTGAATCGTCGCATTCCAAGAGCTATAACGTTTGTATTTTTGCGTCGACATAGCTGTATAAGGTCTTGTTTTTTGCGGGACAAGTTGTATTTTTTAATAGCATGATTTTGAGGTACATATTATTTATTGATTAACTTTTATTAACTTTTTTTGGGGGGGGAATAGAAAAAAATCTGAAATTTCACCACTCTTTTTTGCGTCCTAAATCGACGCCGTTTACCGTGTAGTATAAATAACACGATAAGTTTATTCAGCGCGTTGTTACGATTGCAATGATACCAAATTTGTATAGTTTTTGTATGTTTTACTACTTTTACACAGTAAAAACGCTTTTTTTTTTCAAAATTATTTGTTTTTGTGCCTCCTTATTTGAAGAGCCATAACGTTTTTATTTTTTTGCCGATGCAGTTGTATGAGGGCTTTTTTTTTGCGGGAAGACTTGTAGTTTTTATTGGTACCATTTTTGAGTAGATGCGACTTTTTGATCACTTTTTAATCACATTTTTTTAAAGTCAGGATTCACAGAAAACAGCAATTTTTCCGTCGTTTTTTATTTAATTTTTTACGACGTTCACCGTGCGGGTTAAGTAATGTAATAGATTTATAGTCAGGGTCGTTACAGACGCGGCGAAACCAAATATGTGTAACTTTTTAACTGTATTTTGGTTTTTTAATAGTAAAGCAGTTTGTAAGGGGAAAAAGTGTGTTTTTCATTTTTTTTCACATTTTTTTTAAACTAACTTTATTAAACTTTTTTTATTACTTTTTTACTAGTCCCACTAGGGGACTTCACTATGCGATGGTCCGATCGCTATTATAATACACTGCAATACTTTTGTATTGCAGTGTATTATGCCTGTCCATTTAAAACGGACAGGCATCTGCTAGGTCATGCCTGCGGCATGATCTAGCAGGCATTCATTACTGGCAGACCTGGGGGCCTTTATTAGGCTGCCATAGGAGACACTGACACTCGGCGATCGTATCGCCGGGTGTCGGTGGGAGAGAGAGGAAGCTTCCTCCCTCTCTCCAAAACCACTCAGATGCGGTGCTCGCTATTGAGCACCGCATCTGAGGGGTTAAACGGTTGAGATCGATACTAATATCGATCTCACCCGGCAGAGCAGGGACTCTCCCAGCCCTCAGCTGCCTCTGGCAGCTGAGAGCAGGGAGATTTGACAGCTCCCGGCTCTGTTTACTTATTCCGATGCCGCGATGTAAAAAGTCTATGACATCGGAATAAGGCCCGTTAGTGACCGACGTAAAAAGACTATGGGCTGGTCACTAACAGGTTAAAGTCCCATCCAAGAAGTTTGCTCCCCGGTTTATAGGACCATACAAGGTCATTGAAGTCCTTAACCCCGTCTCCTTCCGACTGGAGTTGCCACCGTCTTTTCGAGTACACAACGTGTTTCATGCCTCCCTCCTGAGGGGGTAGAATTCGAGGTGGCCAAGATTGTGGACAGCAGGATGGTCCAAGGCTCCCTCCAGTACCTGGTCCATTGGAGAGGATACGGGTCTGAGGAGAGGACTTGGGTACCCGCCCGGGATGTTCACGCTGGGGTATTGCTCAGGAGGTTCCACCTTCGTTTCCCCAATAAGCCAGGTCCACCTAGAAAGGGTCCGGTGGCCCCTCATAAAAGGGGGGGTACTGTAAAGGATCTGCCAGACACAGCTTCTGTGTCGACGCCCGTGGGTAATCAGTCTGCACCTGCTGCTAGGTCTGTGAGACTGACTCCATCTTCCACCACTCAGGATTGCAGGCTTAGGAGTGGGAGAGCCTATAACAGCCTGGCCAGACGGAGCTAGCTCCCGCCCACTGTCTATTTATACCTGCCTTTCCTGTTTCCTCCTTTGCCTGTGATTCTGCTCTGCTTGTTTCCTGGCTCTGCTGCTTGAACTACTGATCCTCTGCTTGTTATTGACCTTGGCTTACTGACCACTCTCCTGCTCAGCGTTTTGTACCTCGTGCACTCCTGGTTTGACTCGGCTCGTTCACTACTTTAGTTGCTCACATTGTCTACGTGGGCAGCTGCCCCGTTTCCCTAGCTTCTGTGTACTCTTGTCTGCTTGTCTGTCGTGCACTTACTGAGCGTAGGGACCGCCGCCCAGTTGTACCCCGTCGCCTAGGACGGGTCGTTGCAAGTAGGCAGGGACTGAGTGGCGGGTAGATTAGGGCTCACCAGTCTGTCTCCCTACCCCGTCATTACAATACCCCCGGCCGCTCGGGACAGCGGGACAGCGTCCAGAATCCGGGACTGTCCCGCTGAATCCGGGACGGTTTGGAGGTATGCCCCAGGGGGTTGTGATATCTACAGGGGGATGTGTGTGGGGCGATATCCACAGGGGAGTTGCACTATCTACAGGGGGTTGTGTGGTCATTGCTCACCTACCACCAATGAACTGCACTCCTTCATGATGTCATGAAGGAGCGCCGGCGCATTCCTCCTTCGGCCAGCTATCTCCTCTCACGAGGGAGCTACGATGCCCTGCGGGCCGCAGATGACGGCCTGAGGGGCCGCATGTGGCCTGCTGATGACAGCCTCAGGGGCCGCATGTTGGCGGCGGGCCGCCTGTTTGAGACACCTATTATTGAGGATATTTTTCTGTATTCTGTCACTGGAGGATTGGATGAAATGCCATGATGTTTCCCTACAGTCCCTATTCTCTCTCCATTGACAGACTAATCTGTTGATTTTGTTTCTACATATTATGTAACATGTTTATGTTCTGACAATTTCTAACACTTTTAAAAACAAAAATAATTGTCGGCAGTAAGGCCTCATGCACCCGACCATGCAGCATTTACGGTCAGTAAATACTGCACGGAAGCGCGGCGGAGTGTCAACCGCATTTGCGGAACATTCTCACAGTAATCAGTACAGGAGCATGGTCCATAAATGCAAAAAATAAGAAATGTCCTATTTTTTGCGGGTCATTTCTATGGCCCGGACACACATCCGTAAGTATACTGGAAGGTGTGCGTCGCCGATAGAAATGAATGGATCAGGATCAGTATTATATAAAATAAAAGTTGTGTTTCTTTTATACAATTACATCAGAGTAAAGAAATAACATCACAAATCTACATAAATACATAAATAAGTGCAGATTTATTAGAACCAAGGTTGTTAGATGAGTTTGTTACCTGGCTCAATATGTCACAATATGTTATTTATGGATTTCAGATGAAACTACTGCATTATGTAAATTTAGGCCAATCAGGACCCATTTAAAACATGCCTCAGACATATGCAACTGCCTCCTTGGTGTGCTGTAAGAGCTTTATGCCTGTTTCACACCCAGAAAATGTATTGTGTTTCAAACTGCATCAAAAAACGCTTCTAAAAATGTTAGCGTAATGAAACATGCATTTTTTGAAGACGTTTTTAAGTGGCATTTTTCATTTAGTGTCATTTTGTATATGCTTTTTTTCTGAGAAGTCTATGGGAAAAACACCTGAAAAAATGCCATACCCAGGGCTTGCTGCAGTTTAGAAAAAAAGTGCCACGGACCACAAAATTGCCTCAAAAATTCCACAAATCAGAAAGCAGTTTTGTGTAGTGCATTTGATAACATATGGCCGCTCAAAAAAACGCCATTGAAAACGCAGCAGGACGCACCTAAATGTTGTGTGTGAATTCGGCCTTAGTGTGTACTCTGACGAAGATGTCTCCCCCCCATGAAATCTCTCACACAGGCTAAGGCAAAGAGGCTGTAAAAATAAACCCCTTCCTCCCCACAGCAGAGAGATACTGAGATACCGCTGCAGCTTTTCCCTCCTTAGGCTGGGTTCACACGACCTATTTTCAGACGTAATGGAGACGTTTTACGCCTCGAATTACGTCTGAAAAAACGGCTCCAATACGTCGGCAAACATCTGCCCGTTACTTTCAATGGGCTTCACAATGTACTGTGCCGACGACCTGTCATTTTATGCATCGCTGTCAAAAGACAGCTCGTAAAATTACAGCTTTGTCAAAAGAAGTGCAGGACACTTCTTGGGACGTTTTTGGAGCCGTTTTCTCATAGACTCCAATGAAAACAGCTCCAAAAACGTCCGTAAAAAACGCGAGTTGCTCAAAAAACGTCTGAAAATCAGGGACTGTTTTCCCTTGAAAACAGCTCTGTATTTTGAGACGTTTTTGACTCTACGTGTGAACATACCCTTACTGTCATCTATTTAATGTAAGAGTATGTTCACACGCTTAACAAAAAACAGCTGTAAAATACGGAGCTGTTTTCAAGGGAAAACAGTCTCTGATTTTCAGCGTTTTTTTAAGCATCAAGCGTTTTTTTATGCGTTTTTACGTCCGTTTTTGGAGCTGTTTTTCTATTGACCCAATGAAAAATGGCTCCAAAAATGGCTCAAGAAGTGACATCCACTTATTTTTTACGGGGCGTTTTCTTATGCGCCGTTTTGAAAAAAGGCCGCGTAAAAAAACACCCCGTGGGAACGGAACGCCGTTTTTCCCATTGAAATCAATTGGCAGATGTTTGGAGGCGTTCAGCCCCCGTATTTTTAGCCATCTTTCTGGCCGTTTACGGGCTGAAAAACGGCTGAAAATAAGCCACGTGAACATACCCTCATACTGAAGACAGATTTTTTTTTTTAGTGAGTGAGGAGTTTTGTGAACATTAAGGGTATGTTCACACGGCCAAATTTCAGACGTATACGAGGCGTATTATGCCTCGTTTTACGTCTGAAAATATGGCTACAATACGTCGGCAAACATCTGCCCATTCATTTGAATGGGTTTGCCGACGTACTGTGCAGACGACCTGTTATTTACGAGTCGTCGTTTGACAGCTGTCAAACGACGACCCGTAAATTTACTGCCTCGGCAAAGAAGTGCAGGGCACTTCTTTGCCACGTAATTTGAGCCGTTCTTCATTGAAATCAATGAAGCACGGCTCAAGGTTTACGAGCGTCTCAGAGGCCTCGTAAATTACGAGGAGGAGCATTTACGTGTGAAACGAGGCAGCTGTTAACAGTCTGTCTTTTCACACGTAACTGCCTCTCAGCGTGTGAACATACCCTTACAGGTATCCAGTAGACAGAAAACGGGGATCTAAAGGTTGATGGAAGATGCCACTTTCCCCTATTAAGATATTTTACAAAATTCATACATTATATTCACATGGACTACCAATTTATGCAAAAAAAAAAGTATAATAATACTTAGGGTATGTGCACACACAGTAATTACGTCCGTAATTGACGGACGTATTTCGGACACAGTGCAGGGAGCCGGGCTCCTAGCATCATAGTTATGTACGATGCTAGGAGTCCCTGCCTCTCTGCAGGACAACTGTCCCGTACTGTAATCATGTTTTCAGTACGGGACAGCAGTTCCACGGAGTAGCAGGGACTCCTAGCATCGTACATAAGTATGATGCTAGGAGCCCGGCTCCCTGCACTGTGGTCGGTCCGGTACTTGAGGCCGAAATACGTCCGTCAATTACGGACGTAATTAGTGTGTGTGCACATACCCTTACACTTTAAGCAGCCCCTGCAATAAGCCAAATATACCTAATTACCAGAAATTAAGCTTCTTACATGGCATTTCTGCATTACCTAAATATACCCAATTATGCCACATAAAGTGTGCCATCTAGTGGCAAAAATATTGAAATTGATGCTTTTGGCTGTGAAATATTGCATTGCATTCTCTAGTTCTCAATATATTGACAAAACAAAGGGGATATTGCTCTGCCTTTATGTTTGAGGTTAGGCACTGTTCACACCTGCGTTTCGGTTTCCGCTGAAATTTGTCATATGGTGGATACCATCAGCGATCAACGGACCATATAAACTTATAATGGGGGCTGTCAGGTACTGCCGCATGCAGCATTATTCGTCTTGTCAAATCTGACAGAAGCAGAGCCTTTTTATCCTTCAGGAAACTAATCTCTCAGATGGTACGATCTCTAACCGACAGTATTATTTGTGTTCTCTCTCCATGTGTTTTGCTGCTTTTAGTTGTATTTTTACCATCTTGAGCCATTCTGAGTTTGCTGCAAAAAAAGCATCAGTTCTCATGACTGTCTTTTTCTTTTTATATGTGTCAAATATTTATTTACTTAAAAGGAATGTATCATCAGAAAATGATAAATCAAGTGTTTATGTTGAACACGTTTATGTTTATGGTTTGGTTTTTTATCTATAAAAACGAAATCTAAAATATTTCAACTCTGGCTTGGAGCTCAAACAAACGTTCCTGTCATTTTTCGGTTTGTGTTGCGTTCTCTGGGTGGTAGGGTCAGTCAGCATCTCATTATCAGAGGGCTGGGTTAACAAACCTCTATAATAAATAACACCGTATCACACCATTGAAAAGAGGTGATGGCGACAGCTCCGCTCCTCCTCGCTTCTCTTCATGAATGACCTCTACACATGTCACAGAGCATTCCCACAACACTCCCTCATAGATCTTAGTGTCAGAAGAAGCTCTGCTCACTGGACTGTTGTCATCTACTATTGAAAATGAAGGTCACAGGGAGAAGTATGAAGCCTCAATAAATCCTATGTCTAACAATTCACACCAAGGAATGATGCCTTAAGTATTGCATAACAGATGTTCAGAGTTTAGATTGTATACAATCCTCAAGAGAATGGAAACTTTTTCCTGTAACCTTCCTAACCTTTGTAAGTGTAATGTACAAAGTAAAATCCAAAACTATATTTCAATATTTGAATTGATTACTATGTGCCCAACAAATATTCTTTATGCAGCATATTCATTAGTAAGGTAGTAAATCTATTTAAATCTGTTTGTCACCAGGTGGCACTGTTGCTCTTCATATCATTTAAAGAGCCACTGCAGAATTTTTAGGCGCAACATTTAGTTTTAGAACAAATGTCTGCAGAAAATAAATGCTCCAGCTGCATGCTGGTAGTGATAAATAATTAGAAGAATGCTTATAGTCTTAAACATGTAGTTCTGTGTGCATTTCTCAAGTATACCATTGATAATGTGAGATTATACACCGCATCACGTACGTTTTCTAACACATTAACAAGGTACAGGTACGTTCAATATGAAATGCAAACAATTGTGAATCATAATGTATCTACCAGTGTATTAAAAAAAAAAAATAACTATGTTACATTTCTGCACTAATTGGTCATCAATTTTCTCATGATTTAAGTAGAATAAATATGTACAAGTACTGTAAATGTTTATTTCCAGAATATTATTATTATTATTATTATTATTAATATGATTAGTATTTATGTTTCACATTATAATATCTACATCTATACTTGCTAAACAGTAGGGGCATGTTCAGGCGTGGCAGAATTGCTGTTGAATTCTGCTGTGGACAATCCGCAGGGGAAATCTGCAGCAGCCGTTTTTTTCATTGTTTTCTATAGCTTTTTAGGTAACTTAGTTCAGATGCTTCGGAAAATAACAGTGCGGAATCTCATTCCGCAGCATGCTTGGCTGCCAGTGTAGAAACAGCGAATTTTCACTGCAGATTTCAGCCTTTGAAATGCAAAAGCTGAAATCTGCAGAAGGTCCGCAGTGATATCCGCAACATCTGAATTACCTGTCAAATATGCAAATGCTGCTGCAGACTCGTTGCATAATTGCAGCAACATTTTCAGCAGAAAAATTCCTGCACGTCTGAACATGCCCATAGGGCATGCCCCCACGTGGCGGATTTCCTCCTCAACTGTCCGCATCAATGCCACACCTAATCCGGGTTGCGGATTACGCTGCGGATCTGCCCAAAATGTGCAGTAAATTGATGCGGACTAGCTGCTGCGGACTGCGGAAAAAGTGCTTCCCTTCTCTCTATCAGTGCAGGATAGAGAGAAGGGACAGCACTTTCCCTAGTGAAAGTAAACGAATTTCATACTTACCGGCCGTTGTCTTGGTGACGCGTCCCTCTTTCGGCATCCAGCCCTACCTCCCTGGATGACGCGGCAGTCCATGTGACTGCTGCAGCCTGTGATTGGCTGCAGCCGTCACTTAGACTGAAACGTCATCCTGGGAATTCTCGGTAAGTATGAACTTCTATTTTTTTACAGGTTGCTGTATATTGGGATCGGTAGTCACTGTCCAGGGTGCAGAAACAGTTACTGCCGATCGCTTAACTCTTTCAGCACCCTGGACAGTGACTATTTACAGACGTCTCCTAGCAACGCTCCCGTCATTACGGGAGCCCCATTGACTTCCTCAGTCTGGCTGTAGACCTAGAAATACATAGGTCCAGCCAGAATGAAGAAATGTCATGTTAAAAAAGCAAGACGCATCCGCAGCACACATAACATGTGCATGACAGCTGCGGACTTCATTGCGGAATTTAGAATCTCCATTGAAGTCAATGGAGAAATTCCGCCATGAGTCCGCAACCAGTTCGCCACTGATCCGCAACAGACAGAGCATGCTGCGGACACCAAATTCCGCTCCGCAGCCTATGCTCCGCAGCGGAATTTTACTCAACGTCTAAACGAACACTTCTAAATTAAAGTGGAAGTCAATGGAGAAACGGCTCCGCTGCGGATTAACGCTGCGGAGTGTCCGCAGCGGAATTCAAGTGAAATTCCGCCACGTGTGAACCCAGCCTTAGAGTGACTGTAGTCTTATAATTAATTTAACATATTTCAGAGGTGCAATGCAAAAATGGCTGTTCAAGCAGGTTGGCAAAAGTTTAAAATATAACCCCACTATATACATTAGCGCAGCATCGTTCTAGCGCCATTTGTGTACAGCAGCTCAGGCCAGTGTTCCGTAATCGACCATATAACTTCCTGTCTGCTTTGCTAGTAGTACTGCACTACTATTCTTTGACTAAAATCCAGATTTTTACCACTAGTGTACAGAAAGGCAGCACAACAAGTAACAGCAATCCTAGATCCCCAGCCATATATAATTCTATTTACATCCAGATACATATACTTACTGATGTAGCATCTTTAGCTTGATTCTGATAACTTGCTTCAGCGTGATATCACACAACAAAAGCCATTGAAAAGTCCTTGCAAACGTCAAGATAAAGGATCTTGCCACTGTGTATTTGATACGTTAAAAGTTGAGATAAAGACGGCTACATCTGTACACACAGTAGAAAAAAAATAAAATATGTATACACACACACACACACACCCACACACACACACACACACACGCACAAACTAGAGTATATACACACAATATAGATCTATGTATATATCTATATCTCTGTATATCTATCCTTATCTATCCATATCTATACACACACTATATAGACAAAAGTATTAGGACATACCTCTTCATCATTGAATTCAAGTACGTCATTCAGTTCCATTGCCACAGGTGTATAAAATCAAGCACCTATCCATGCAGTCACCTTTAGGGCATGCACAGACGTGGCAGAGTTCTTCCGCCACTGTCCGCATCAATGCCGCACAGAATCTGTGTCGCAGATTCTGTTGCGGCTTTGCCTAAAATGGGCATTAAATTGATGCGGACTAGCCGTTGCGTATTGAGGGGAAGAGGGCTTTCCTTCTCTCTATCAGTGCAGGATAGAGAGAAGGGACAGCCCTTTCCCTAGTAAAAGTAAAAAGAAATTCATACTTACCCGGCCATTGTCTTGGTGACGCGTCCCTCTTTCGCCATCCAGCCCGACCTCCCTGAATGACGTGGCAGTCCATGTGACCGCTGCAGCCTGTGATTGGCTGCAGCTGTCACTTGAACTGAAACGTCATCCTGAGAGGCCAGACTGGAGGAAGAAGCAGGGAGCTCTCGGTAAGTAGGAACTTCTATTTTTTTTACAGGTTGATGTATCTTGTGATCGGAAGTCACTGTCCAGGGTGCTGAAACAGTTACTGTCGACGCTTAACTCTTTCAGCACCCTGGACAGTGACTATTTACTGACGTCGCCTAGCAATGCTCCCGGAATTACGGGTGCACACATGTAGTCACCCGTAATTACGGGAGCCCCATTGACTTCCTAAGTCTGGCTGTAGACCTAGAAATACATAGGTCCAGCCAGAACGAAGAAATGTCATGTTAGTAAAACCAATACGCTCCGCAGCACACATAACATCTGCGGACTTCATTGCGGAATTTTGACTCTCCATTGAAGTCAATGGAGAAATTCCGCAATGAGTCTGCAACAAGTCCGCTACACGTCCGCAACAACCATTGTATGCTGCGGACACCAAATTCCGCACCACAGCCTATGCTACGCAGCGGAATTGTCTGCAACGTGTAAACGAACCCAACCACAAAGCTGTGGAAGGCAATGGAGAAACGTGTACGCTGCGGATTTCCGCTGCGGACTGTCCGCAGCGGAATTCCAGAGCAATTCCGCCACGTCTGGTCATGCCCTTACAAACATTTGTGAAAGAATGGGTCATTCTAAAAAGCTCACTGAGGTCCAGCATGGTACTGTACTAGGGCGCCACCGTTGCAACAAGTCAGTTTGTGAAATTTCTACCCTCCTAGATTTTCCACGATCAACTGTGAGTTGTATTATTGCAAAAAATAAAGGATTTAGGAACCGCAGCAACTCAGCCATAAAGCGGTACACCACGTAAAGTTACAGCATGTGGTCACCGAGTGCTGAGGCGCATAGTGCATAAAAGTCGCCAAAGCTCTGCTGACTCAATAACTGCAGAGTTTCAAACCTCCTCTGGCATTAATATCGGTGCAAAAACTGTGCCTGGGAGCTTCATGGCATGGGTTTCCATACATCACCAAGCACAATACCAAGCGTCAAGTAGAGTAGTGTAAAGCACGCCGCCACTGGACTCCGGAGCAGTGGAAACGTGTTTGGTGGAGTGACAAATTACCCTTCTCTATCTGGCAATCTTATGGATGAGTCTGGGTTTGGCAAATGCCAGGAGAACATTACCTGCCGGACTGCATTGTGCCAACTGTAAAGTTTGGCGAAAGAGGGATAATGCTACTGGGATGTTTATCAGGGATTGGCCTAGGTCTCTTCGATCCAGTGAAGGGAAATCTTAATGCTTCAGCACACCAAGACATTTTGGACAATTGTATGCTTCCAACTTTGTGGGAACATTTTGGGGATACCCTTTTCTGTTCCACCATGACTATGCCTCAGTGAACAAAGCAAGGTCGATAAAGGGATGGTTGGGTGAGTTTCGCGTGGAAGAACTTGACTGGCTGCACAGAGCCCTGACCTCAACCTCATCGAACAACTTTTGGATGAATTAGAAAGGACACTGCGAGCCAGGCCACCCGTCCAACATCAGTGTCTACACACACACACACACACGCACGCACACACACACACACATATACATACATATATAGACAGACACACAGGCACACTCATACATGCACAGAGACACTTATACACAAACATACTTGAACATATACACCCATATATACCCACACAGGCACATATATGCACACAGGCACACAAACACACAGATTATATATATATATATATATATATATATATATATATATATATATATATATGTATATATATATATATATAGAGAGAGAGAGAGAGAGAGAGAGAGACATGTACACACACACAAGCATATACAAGTCCAAAAGCAAATATAGACACACATGCATATAGACATATATAAAGAGAAATATATAGAAACACAGAGACACATATACATGCACAGAGACATATATGGAAACAGAGATACATATACAGGCACAAATAGAAGATAGATTCTCCATTAGGCACTTATCTTCTTCCCTGCTGACAGGTTTTTTGCAGGGGCGGGCTGTGGGCAGAGCTTCCTTCTCTCCTCTTGCTGTCTCTGCTCCTGTCTCCTCCGTGTGTGTAACCAGGACCAGAGGATAAAGAGCTCATCAAATGGCCTGCCCAGTGGCGCCCCCTACAGGCAGGGAGTGTGCAGTGCCTGTACACTCACACAGGCTGCACACCCCTAAGGCCGGTCCTGACTCTGGAGATGGGAAGTTGATTCAGGTATTAATTCTGGTTGCCATATTCGGAGTCAGGGAGGATTTTTCTTTCCCCCTAATGAGGCAATTGTGATCCGTCTCATAAGGGTTTTTGCCTTTCTCTAAATTCACACAGTAGGATTATTGTTTGTAGTTGATGAACCTGTGTCTTTTTTTCCACCTTATCAACTATGTACAGTAACTATGCTACTATATTTGTGGCATTTTAATGGCACTTTTGGTGTTAGTGTTTTTTTATTGAAACACAACTTGCTCTAGGTATGGTGTATTTTCTGCCTAAAAAATGCCATAAAAAACAACTGTACAAAATAACACAAAAATAAATGAAACACCACTAAAACACGTGTAAAATATCACCATTAAAAAACTTTTTAAACTGCAGGCATTTTTTACATGCATTGTAAATGCAGAAACCAGACACTGTTTCAATGAGGCTGGAACATGTATAAGGCTTTATTCATGATATAATAGGAAATTAAAACCCAACCTCACATTTAAAATTTGAATACATTTTCTGTCTTCTTTCACTGAATATCATTAACTAAGTAGTTTTTGTTTTTTGCTATACCATTCTATCGTGCGATGGATCTGGCACTTCATCGTGGTTTGTGTTATCAACAGAAACCACCAAGCAGATGTGAACAGAGCCTTAGTCATGTCGAGTCATTAAAATAGAATGGATTCTATTATACTACAGAGGGATTTAGAGAAGTTGCCAGGTTGGCTGGAAAAGCAGTAAATTAAGTTTAATGTTTTTATTTGTGCAGTTATGCACTTGGGACAGCACACATTTTTACCATTATACCTTAAATACTATAATAATTAACAAATTGACATGGAAAATAACGAGAAAATATCAGTGGATCTTAAAATAAACTGTAGCAATAAGTGCAAGGCAGCTGGCACCAAAATGTAAATGCATTAAAAGTGGCATGGATGAACAGTATGAAAACATAGAGGCAGATTTATCAATGTACTTACGCCATTTCCCGGAATAAATACATTGAAAATGTTGGTGTTTGAGCCAATGACCCTGACTGATTCATGGGGTGGTTTTTGGTTAATGCCAGATTCCTCAACAGGGAGTGCAAACTTAAGATTATTTAGTTTAAAGGCTATGTACACCTTTGAAATAATTTTTTGTTTAAATGAAAATGTCTAGAAGTGTGTTTCAAAATACTTTTTATTAAAAAATATTTTTACTTTTTGAGATACAGCTGCTTTGTATTCTGTGTACAGAGCAGCTGTATCCTACACTAAGACCTGAATCCGTCAGGTCCGTGGGACTGACAGGCTCAGTGAAAGCGGGTCCTGCATCTGACACACAGGATCCACCTGTAATCGATCACATCTAAGTTATAAACTTATATGTGATCAATAGCCGCTCGATCCTGTGTCAGAGATACGTAGGATCTGCTAACACTGAACCCATCAGTCTCGCGGACCTAACAAATACAGGTCGCAGCTCTAGATACAGCTGCTCTGTACACAGGATATAAAGCAGCTGTATCT
Organism: Rhinoderma darwinii; assembly: GCF_050947455.1. Classification (NCBI taxonomy): domain Eukaryota; kingdom Metazoa; phylum Chordata; class Amphibia; order Anura; family Rhinodermatidae; genus Rhinoderma; species Rhinoderma darwinii. The sequence continues at coordinate 139,169,855 of NC_134688.1, forward strand.
CAAAAAGTAAAATAAATATTAAAAGTTAAAAAAAAAAACTTGAATAAACTTTTACAAATTTTATTAGTCCCCCTAGGACACTTGAACCAGCGATCGTCAGATCGCTGGTACAATACACTGCAATACTAATGTATTGCAGTATATTATAATTTTTACAGGCTATCATATATATGTATAGATAGATAGATAGATAGATAGATAGATAGATAGATAGATAGATAGATAGATAGATAGATAGATAGATAGATAGATAGATAGATAGATACAGTGAAGGAAATAAGTATTTGATCCCTTGCTGATTTTGTAAGTTTGCCCACTGTCAAAGACATGAACAGTCTAGAATTTTTAGGCTAGGTTAATTTTACCAGTGAGAGATAGATTATATAAAAAAAAAAAACTGAAAATAACAGTCAAAATTATATATATTTATTTGCATTTTGCACAGAGCAATAAGTATTTGATCCCTTTGGCAAACAAGACTTAATACTTGGTGGCAAAACCCTTGTTGGCAAGCACAGCAGTCAGACGTTTTTGGTAGTTGATGATGAGGTTTGCACACATGTTAGATGGAATTTTGGCCCACTCCTCTTTGAAGATCATCTGTAAATCATTAAGATTTCGAGGCTGTCGCTTGGCAACTCTGATCTTCAGCTCCCTCCATAAGTTTTCGATGGGATTAAGGTCTGGAGACTGGCTAGGCCACTCCATGACCTTAATGTGCTTCTTTTTGAGTCACTCCTTTGTTGCCTTGGCTGTATGTTTTGGGTCATTGTCGTGCTGGAAGACCCAGCCATGAGCCATTTTTAATGTCCTGGTGGAGGGAAGGAGGTTGTCACTCAGGATTCTCCCATTGATGCGGTGAAGTAGTCCTGTGCCTTTAGCAGAGAAACACCCCCAAAACATAATGTTTCCACCTCCATGCTTGACAGTGGGGACAGTGTTCTTTGGGTCATAGGCAGCATTTCTCTTCCTCCAAACACGGCGAGTTGAGTTAATGCCAAAGAGCTCAATTTTAGTCTCATCTGACCACAGCACCTTCTCCCAATCACTCTCAGAATCATCCAGATGTTCATTTGCAAACTTCAGAAGGGCCTGTACATGTGCCTTCTTGAGCAGTGGGACCTTGCGGGCACTGCAGGATTTTAAACCATTACGGCGTAATGTGTTACCAATGGTTTTCTTGGTGATTGTGGTCCCAGCTGCCTTGAGATCATTAACAAGTTCCCCCCGTGTAGTTTTCAGCTGAGCTCTCACCTTCCTCAGGATCAAGGATACCCCACGAGGTGAGATTTTGCATGGAGCCCCAGATCATTTTGTATGTCTTCCATTTTCTTACTATTGCACGAACAGTTGTCTCCTTCGCACCCAGCATCTTACTTATGGTTTTGTAGCCCATTCCAGCCTTGTGCAGGTCTATGATCTTGTCCCTGACATCCTTAGAAAGCTCTTTGGTCTTGCCCATGTTGTAGAGGTTAGAGTCAGACTGATTAATTGAGTCTGTGGACAGGAGTCTTTTATACAGGTGACCATGTAAGACAGCTGTCTTTAATGCAGGCACTAGGTTGATTTGGAGCGTGTAACTGGTCTGGAGGAGGCTGAACTCTTAATGGTTGGTAGGGGATCAAATACTTATTTCTCTGTGCACAATGCAAATAAATATATATAATTTTGACTATGTGATTTTCTGTTTTTTTTTAAATATAATCTATCTCTCACTGGTAAAATTAACCTAGCCTATAAATTCTAGACTGTTCATGTCTTTGACAGTGGGCAAACTTACAAAATCAGCAAGGGATCAAATACTTATTTCCTTCACCGTAGATAAATAGATAGATAGATAGATAGATAGATAAATATATTTATATATATATATATATATATATATATATATATATATATATATATATATATATATATACACTACCGTTCAAAAGTTTAGGGTCACTTAGAAATTTCCCTATTTTTGAAAGAAAAGCACAGTTTTTTTCAATGAAGATAACATTAAATTAATCAGAAATGCGCTCTATACATTGTTAATGTGCTAAATGTAAATGACTATTCTAGCTGCACACGTCTGGTTTTTAATGCAATATCTACATAGGTGTATAGAGGCCCATTTCCAGCAACCATCACTCCAGTGTTCTAATGGTACATTGTGTTTGCTTACTGTGTTAGAAGGCTAATGGATGATTAGAAAACACTTGAAAACCCTTGTGCAATTATGTTAGCACCACTGTAAACAGTTTTACTGTTTAGAAGAGCTATAAAACTGACCTTCCTTTGAGCTAGTTGAGAATCTGGAGCATTACATTTGTGGGTTCGATTAAACGCTCAAAATGGCTAGAAAAAGGGAGCTTTCATGTGAAACTCGACAGTCTATTCTTGTTCTTAGAAATGAAGGCTATTCCATGCGAGAAATTGACAGGAAACTGAAGATTTCCTACAACGGTGTGTACTACTCCCTTCAGAGGACAGCACACACAGGCTCTAACCAGGGTAAAAAGAGAAGTGGGAGGCCCCGCTGCACAACTGAGCAACAAGACAAGTACATTAGAGTCTCTAGTTTGAGAAATAGACGCCTCACAGGTCCTCAACTGGCAGCTTCATTAAATAGTACCCGCAAAATGCCAGTGTCAACGTCTACAGTGAAGAGGCGACTCAGGGATGCTGGCCTTAAGGGCAGAGTGGCAAAGAAAAAGCCATATCTGGGACTGGCTAATAAAAGGAAAATATTAATATGGGCAAAAGCACACAGACATTGGACAGAGGAAGATTGGAAAAAAAGTGTTATGGACAGACAAATCAAAGTTTGAGGTGTTTGGATCACACAGAAGAACATTTGTGAGACGCAGAACAACTGAAAAGATGCTGGAAGAGTGCCTGACGCTATCTGTCAAGCATGGTGGAGGTAATGTGATGGTCTGGGGTTGCTTTGGTGCTGGTAAAGTGGGAGATTTGTACAAGGTAAAAGGGATTTTGAATAAGGAAGGCTATCACTCCATTTTGCAACGCCATGCCATACCCTGTGGACAGCGCTTGATTGGAGCCAATTTCATCCTACAACAGGACAATGACCCAAAGCACACCTCCAAATTATGCAAGAACTATTTAGGGAAGAAGCAGGCAGCTGGTATTCTATCTGTAATGGAGTGGCCAGCGCAGTCACCAGATCTCAACCCCATAGAGCTGTTGTGGGAGCAGCTTGACCGTATGGTACGCAAGAAGTGCCCATCAAGCCAATCCAACTTGTGGGAGGGGCTTCTGGAAGCATGGGGTGACATTTCTCCCGATTACCTCAGCAAATTAACAGCTAGAATGCCAAAGGTCTGCAATGCTGTAATTGCTGCAAATGGAGCATTCTTTGACGAAAGCAAAGTTTGAAGGAGAAAATTATTATTTCAAATAAAAATCATTTGATAAATATAAGTGTGAGTTTTCATGGAAAACACAAAATTGTCTGGGTGACCCCAAACTTTTGAACGGTAGTGTATATATGTGCATATAGTATTATATTTACTGCATTTTTTTTACCAAAATACCCTTTGACAGCATTGCAGTTTCCAGCAATTACCACATACAATTATGCAATGAAGTTAGACCCGGGGCAAACATTCATTTTGTCCTCTCACCCGACCTCTTTCTCAATATCTCACTCCCCCTCGCCATGTTTGCTTTCCCTATCAATCTATGTCATTTTTTTCATTTTTTTTTAAGTAACTCGAGCATAAAACCATTTGTACATTTTGCAAGCAATATAGTTATATAAGGTAGTTAGCAAAACAATAAATTAAAATAAAGAGGTCAGTTTGTCTGACTAAAACAGATTGTATAATGGAGGCTAATGAGACTATATGGTGACATAATGAACAACCTCCTCTTGTAGATAGTGCCACACAGCACCTCCTGTTGACAGTACAACACACTCCCCCCTAATAGGTAGTGCCGCACAACCCTCCTTGGCTTCTCCAGGAGCGGAATCCAGGAGTCAGCAACACTATGGCTGGGGATTCCGCTCCTGGAGGAGTAATCTCACGCCAGTGTCCATATATGCTCCCTGTAGAAGCTGAAAACTTTGGGCGGCATTTACGCTCCAGGAGAGCCCCTGATATCACTGTCAATATACAATTGAATACGGCAGGTGCCGGCACACGTTCGGGACAGTATTTTGCCAGCAATGTCTCCATAAACACTGTTGGCAACTATGCCCGTGCTGCCGGGCCCTGCACCCCCCCTATCTTGCATCCTATTTGCACGCGGGTATATGCCCACCCGTAGCAACATCCCTAGATAGATAGATAGATAGATAGATAGATAGATAGATAGATAGATAGATAGATAGATAGATAGATAGATAGATAGATAGATAGATAGATAGATAGATAGATAGATAGATAGATAGATAGATAGAAAGCAGCCCCAAACAGTGGGTATAAAACTTGGCCTGCTTCAGATGGCCATGTCGGACGTATTTTCTTGACTGAGCACCGTTCAGAGAGCCTGACTCCTAGCATCATAGTCATCCATAATGCTGTAGTCAGTATGGAAAACATAATTGCACTATGGGACAGTATTCCCATGGGGAGGCATGGACTCCTAGCATCATAGCATCAAAGGAGTCCGACTTCCTGAACTGTTTTTGGTCCGCGAAATACGGCCTACATACGGTCTGTATCTCAGGGACCGAACATGGTCCTGCGAAGCAGGCCTATATCGGAGATGAACAAATCTTTCAGGCAATACAAAATTGTGCACTTACATCTAGCCACTGTTCAATTTGTGATCAATTACTAGGACGTGTATTGAAACTGACAGATTAATACATTATAGAGAACTAATATCCCTTATAAAAGATAACTGCAAACTCTAGTAGATTGGCGCAGTTTAAAATAAATAAAAGTAAAAAATACATTTAACTTCCGTTAGATCGTTTACAGGCTATATTCAATATAATGTCAACTGGCTGTGAGGTAATCCTTTCTAGAGTGCTTCTTAAATAATCTATAATTTATTACACTATTTGTATGATAAAAGCTGAGGTGTATCATTAATATTGTATAATGATTTTATGAATGCTGTTTAATGGTTTAATGTTATTGATATATTTTTTGCTAATCGATAAGCCAATGAACTAAGACAACTGCGAAAGTGGAAATAGTTTAATAATGCATTGATATATCTTTGTTCAAATTACTATCTCATAAATATACATATTTCCAACATATGGATGTCCGCCGGACGGATTATGAGATTTACCCACACAGTATTTAACGGTATTTAAGCATTCTAAGGTTATTATAACCATATTATTTCAATAAAAGTAATTTATACCCAAAACTTAAGTATAAAATGTGTGCTATGTTTTATTTTTGCACAGTCCCGCGTGTAATCGAATCAGCAAATTTAGTTTTAAAACAATCTCTATGCTAATAATACGGAACTGAGCCTAGTACATTTCTTCTCCTAGCCTGAAAAAACACCAGTGCATGTCTGTCAATGCTATGCGAGACCTACTCTATATCTGAAACTCTGTTTCCCAAAACTGATCTCTTACCTGTGTCTTCCTATTTGTTTAATCCTGATGTTTCTATTGTTATAGTATATGTTACACTACATTTTTAATCAGCAGAATTTCAATGTCTTTATTGTCTGTTTTATGGCTTGCTAGTGAAAGGCTTGGTCACTAGTGGGATTTTTCCCTTATAGTATATTTTGCTGCTTTAGCACCTGTCTATTAAGTGCTGACTAACTGACTATATAAATTTCACTGTATTTTTAGGGCATGCCCAGACGTGGCGGAGTTCTTCCGCCACTGTCCGCATCAATTGCAGATTCTGTTGCGGCTTTGCCTAAAATGGGCATTAAATTGACGCGGACTAGCCGTTGCGTATTGAAGGGAAGAGGGCTTCCCTTCTCTCTATCAGTGCAGGATAGAGAAAAGGGACAGCCCTTTCCCTAGTAAAAATAAATTCATACTTACCCGGCCGTTGTCTTGGTGATGCGTCCCTCTTTCGCCATCCAGCTCGACCTCCCTGGATGACGCGGCAGTACATGTGACCGCTGCAGCCTGTGATTGGCTGCAGCCGTCACTTGGACTGAAACATCATCCTGGGAGGCCGGACTGGAGTAAGAAGCAGGGAGTTCTCGGTAAGTAGGAACTTCTATTTTTTTTACAGGTTGATGTATATTGTGATCGGAAGTCACTGTCCAGGGTGCTTAAACAGTTACTGTCGATCACTTAACTCTTTCAGCACCCTGGACAGTGACTATTTACTGACGTCGCCTAGCAACGCTCCTGTAATTACGGGTGCACACACGTAGTCACCCGTAACTACGGGTGCACACACGTAGTCACCCGTAATTACGGGTGCACACACGTAGTTACCCGTAATTACGGGAGCCCCATTGACTTCCTCAGTCTGGCTGTAGACCTAGAAATACATAGGTCCAGCCAGAATGAAGAAATGTCATGTTAGTAAAACCAATACGCTCCGCAGCACACATAACATCTACATAACATCTGCGGACTTCATTGCGGAATTTTGACTCTCCATTGAAGTCAATGGAGAAATTCCGCAATGAGTCCGCAACGAGTCCGCAACAAGTCCGCTACTCGTCCGCAACAACCATTGTATGCTGCGGACACCAAATTCCGCACCGCAGCCTATGCTACGCAGCAGAATTGTCCGCAACGTGTCAACGAACCCAACCACAAAGCTGTGGAAGGCAATGGAGAAACGTGTACACTGCGGATTTCCGCTGCGGACTGTCCACAGCGGAATTCCAGAGCAATTCCGCCACATCTGGTCATGCCATTAGGTGTGGTGAGCCTTTGTCGTGTATTCATCTCAACTGTCCAGGGCTATTTTTGTTAATCCGCTGCCACTCCAGCGCTGCCACTCCTGTGCTCCCCGACGGACTCCCCACTGGAGCCAGTGATAGGCAGCAGTGGTCACGTGTGTCGATGTCACATCATCTCTGCAGCCACGGTAAACAGAGACTGGCGGGGAGCACCGGAGTGGCAGCGGTGGAGCGGCAGGGGATTTAACTGACAAATAATGCTTCTTTTATTATTCGATGGCAGTTCCCCCTTCTTGGCCCATTTTTTTGGGTGATCCCGGACAAACTCTATATTTACAGTACACTGCTAGAAGCCTACGTGTATTACCTTTTCCTCTCCACCAAAAACGTAGTTCAAAACTGCATGTGTGAATCCAGCCTTCACTCCTTAATCCATCAGGACGTAACTGTACGTCATTGTTTGACTTACATTAAGTTACCATGATGTTCAGTTACATCATTGTGATAGCGCAGGCACAGGACAAATCACCACGGGAGCCTAACGCTGTCTGACAACTGGCTCAGCATGCCACATTTAATAGCAACTGCAGCATTTATGATTTGACAGGGGGAGGGGCCAAAATCAAGTTCATTCATACAGTCAACTAAAGGATTATCAAACCCATCTTAGAAATGAGCTAGAATCAATATATTGAATAAACTACTCATACAATGAGTGATATTTCAAAATGAAGGGGTATGCTAGTTTTGTGTGTTTATGGAAAAAATAAAGTTTTCTTTAAATTCACAATTTTTTTTTAAACATTGATTTAAAAAATATTATCATCCGCATTATTAATAGCGGGAGCATCCCGTGGCAAGAATGGTGAGATTCACCTCAATTAACCATTTTTTTCTGTATAGCTTCAAGGCTATGTAAATGTTTGAAATACATTTTATATATAAACGATGGAACCCTTGCTCAACGGAGGCAAACGGAAACCATTTGCACCGGATCCGTCTACATTGAAATAAATGGTGATGCAAACGGAAACCTACGGTTCCCGTTTGTTTCAGTCAGGGTTCCGTTCTGACGGAAAGCTCAGATGGAACGTCAGAACAGAGCCCTGACGCAGATGTGAACGAAGCCTTAGATGTGATAGATTACACGTGGATATAGGGCAGTGCAGACAGTCCGTGAGTTTTGCGCAGCGTGAGTCCGCTGCGAAAAACTCAAGACATGTCCTATATTTGTGCGTTGTTCGCGCATCACGCACCCATTGAAGTCAATGGCTGCGTGAAAACCACGCATGTCACATGGAAGCACTTCCGTGGGAGAAGCGTGATTCGCGCAACAGCACTGAAAAGGATGAATGAAAACAGAAAAGCACCACGTGCTTTTCTGTTTACAAACATCCAAACGGAGTGTCATAATGATGGCGGCTGCGCGAAAATCACGCAGCCGCGCATCATATGGTGATGACACATGGAGCTGTTAAGTGCCTTTTGCGCATGCAAAACGCCACGTTTTTTGCGTGCGCAAAACGCACACGCTCTTGTAAACCCGGCCTAATAGTAAAATAAAGTAAAATTACATAAATTCTCAAATAAACATTTGGGGGGAATTTACTAACACTGATGTTTCATATGCATGTCTTAAACTCTAGTGTGCAGGATTACAATGCAGCAAAACTATTAAAGGGGTTGTCCGGTTTTGGTGTATCTTTGGCTGTCCGTGCACCAGAAATTGAAATCTATCCCTGCTGTAAGCACAAAAAAAATGTTGTTTCCATCTATTGATAGGTTTCATTAAGGTATTTTTTTTTAACATTTTGCCTAATGAAACTTTGCTTTCCTAGAAATTTTAGTTAAATTTTACTTGATAGAACATTAGGTGTTAAGGATTGCCTCTACTCAACTAAAAAAGTGGATAAATGTAATACCGTATAACACAAAAATAAAATATTTCTAAATAGTGTTCCTCAAATCCTCTGGCCATGCAGTTAAACCTATCACATTGTACCGGAGGATATAACTATTCAGCAACAGAGACATGCATATGACAACCTGGTATGAAAAAAAAAAAAAGTGCTTATTGACTTAATATTTATGTGCATGTTGGATCTCAATAACAAGTATAAATTACCTAACCAATAAAGCAAGCTTTTTTTAAAATATATTTTTAATTAAAGTTATATTAAAAATGAACTGTTATTATCTAACTTTATATACTCCAAATTATTATAAAGATCATTAAAAATATACATTATGAAACACCACCTCCATCCCCCCATATAGCAATGGGAATTAAAAAAAAACAACTGACAAACTTGAATTTAGATTGACAGTGAAGGTCAAACACCATTTCGGTTCAAGCTGCTTTAATTTTTATTACCTACAAAGTACAAAATAGGAGAATAAACAACAAGAATACCAGTAACGTTGTTTGCTAAATGGCCAAATTAGCAGATAAAATAAGACGTGAGTAGATATACTTTGCAAACACTATTAATTAGGAGTCATAAAAGTATGCGCATTATAGCTGCAGTAATACAGATCTTAGAAATTGCCTTTGAATTTTATGTCCTTTCTCAATAAAGCTGAGCAATTAGCCAAATGTTCACTAAAGTAAGTCATTGCGACAATAAGGACCGCAGTAATGTCCCCCTTTTCAGACAAAAGCAACAGGCTGAACATATACTGTACCAAAAAATGGATACAATAAAAAATATTTTTTTACTAAGACAAGCATAATAGCATAATCAACCAAATACTCTACATGAACATAAGCTTGTGAGATTTTATAGGCAGATGGAGTCATAGCACCACAGAAGAGGAACATTAAAACATGTTTTGGGTAATATAGGAGTGGCTTTAAATTTACTTTAAGCAATCTGGAATTATCATGGGGTTGTACAGTATTTGTTCTGCTTTTTGCTTTCTTCCCATTATTGAGTAAAGGGTTTCAAAATGACTTCATATTAAAATGTATCAAAGGTGTAATAACACTAATAATTAGAATATTGTCAACCAGCCAAACATTTCTACTTAATGAAACACTCCAGGCAAAACTGATACACTGTGATATACCTAGTGCAGAGCCTAAGGAGGCAGTGCATGAGACAGGGATTCAAACATTAAAGAGAACATCCCTGTGTAGTGTCGTAACTATAGGGGTCACTTCGGTCGGCCTAAAGGCTCCCCTCACCACACAATGGCTGTACTCTTTACATCAGGTCCCAGCACACAAGATCCTGACACAGCACACAACGTCCAGCGACAGGACGTTGTATGTGTCGAAGCACACAACATCCTAACGCTGGACGCTTTGTGCTACGTCGCATACACATACTAGTGCTGTTTGGCATCAGGACCTATGTGCCACACCACAGACCTTGTATGCCAGGGTTTGAAGTGGGAGCCTGTGGGTATCTGGGGCGAATGGACCCTGAATACAAACCAGGGGCCATTAGAAATGTGTTTTTTTTTTTTTGTTCTATACCTGATTTGGGGTCTGATTTATGGGTTCATGCTGGGAGGGTATGGTCCAAGCTAGAGGGGTTCATGCTGGGGGGACATTTTCAAAAGTGTGGCATGGGGCCCCACATTCTCTAGTTACACCCCTTGCCCTTTATCATGCACCACACCCAGTAGCTGCCCCAGGCATGACAGAGTGGGTTTCATTTATCAAAGCTGTCTAACAGAAAAACTGGCATATAGCAACAATGAACATTACAGTTTTCATTTTTCCAGGTTAAGGGTATGTTCACACGGCAGCGTCCGTAACGGCTGAAATTACGGGGCTGTTTTCAGGAGAAAACAGCTCCGTAATTTCAGCCATAATGGCATGATGAGACGCTTTTTGCTGCGTCTATTACGGACGTTAAATGGAGCTGGTTTTCCACGGAGTCCATGGAAAACTGCTCCATTTACGTCTGAAGAAGTGACAGGCACTTCTTTGACGCGGGCGTCTTTTTTACGCCCCGCCTTTTGACAGCGGGGCGTAAAAAAAAAGACCGTGTGTACAGAACATCGTAAGACCCATTCTAATGAATGGGCAGATGTTTGCCAACGCTATCGAGGCGCATTTTCGGACATAAATCGAGGCGTAAAACGCCCGAATTACGTCCGTAAATAAGCCGTGTGAACATACCCTAAGTAATTAAAAGCTGATTTTTGATTGATTACTTTGAGAAAGAAGGCCAGTTTTCCAGAGTTAGCCCCCATGCACACGACCGTAAAAAGCCTCCGTTTTTGCGGACCGCAATTGTGGTACGCAAAAATGGGCCCATTCACTTTCATTGAACGCGGACACCTTTCCGTAGCGCTATGGATGGGTGTCCATGCCAAGGAAATGTTCCTGAAAATTATGGAACATGTCCGTTCTTTTGCATTTTGCGGGCCGTGCTCCCATACTTTCTATGGGAGCACGGCCCGAAAATGCGGGAGGTGGCCTAAGTTAGGCTCCATGCACACGACTGTGCCCGCAATCACGGCCCGCGATTGTGTGCACGGCCGGCTGGCACCCGCATTTTCGGGCCGTGCTCCCATAGAAAGTATGGGAGCACGGCCCGCAAAATGCAAAAGAACGGACATGTTCCATAATTTTCGGAACATTTCTATGGCACGGACACCCATCCGTAGCGCTACGGAAAGGTGTCCGCGTTCAATGAAAGTGAATGGGTCCATTAGACAGTATTAATACATGAGGCCCGTCAAGTGTAAAGCCCACTCATTTATGGACTATGAAATGTAAAAAACTAGTAGTACAAAATGGTAGTAATATATAGTTAATCCTTTCATGACCAAGGTCTTTAGATGACTGAATGTTCACAGTGCAATTTCACCTTCTGAAATTACACATTCCAAAAGTGAATATTTTTGTTTATTTTTCTACTTTAGCTAAATATGTTTTTCCTTTTTTTGCGGCACTGGTGGGGCTTTGATGTGGTTCAAAAACAATTAGAGTATCTTAATTTTTTTATTTGTATGAAGGGCAAAAATCTAAAAAAAAATTGAAAAAAAATAAAAATTGGCTTTTTTGTTGTTTATTTAATTTAATTTAATTACTTTACCCAAAAAACTTTACATTAAAACATTATCCTCTAACTCTCACATGTATTACAATACCAATAATATGTGCTTTGCACAACATAAATAGTTGCTAAAATGCCCAAAAACAATCGTTCCCATATTTCTTCTAGCTTTCCTCCAGCGTTAGCTGGTATATGGGATCTGTAAACTAGTGCAAAGTACCGGTGTACAAAACATTTTATTTAAGTATTAAAAGCAGTTACAACCAGACTAGAGAGAATTAAAATTGTAACTGTTAATTATTTGTGTAGATTTGGGGTAACATATTTTGCATAATTTGGATGCATTATTACAAGGGTGCAAGACGCCCATGTAATGTACTTCCATTTAATAGAGTATGAACAGGTGAGTTAAGATGATGCATTTTTGTTTTTTATTATTCATTTTTTACATTTCTTAAAGTTTTTACAGATTTTTTTTATTTCACACTTTAAGCTGGGATGACATAATCTGTTTCCTCCCAGCATCCCTTAGATCACATAACTTTACAATCAGGGAAATTATCGTACATAAAAAAGTGACAATGTAAAACATAATATAATAACGTAACATAACATAATATAACAAAACACTCCAAAATCAGTTCATTAAATTATGGAAATCCCTAAATGTATCAGCCTGTTTCTCCTGTGTTCAAAAATATCCCCATTGTGGCCCTAATGCGTTTCCTGGACACACGGCAGGACCCAAAAGGAAGGGATCACCCGTAGGCTTCCAGGACACACATTTGGCTTGAAAATGTTTCAGGCCCCATTACACATTTATAAAGGCACTGAGCTGCCAAATAGATAGAAACCCCCTATAAATGACCCCATTTTGAAAACTAGACCCCTTAAAATATTCATCTACGGGTGTAGTGGCCATGTTGATTGTAAGCTTTATATCACGAGATAAGGTGTAGAAATATGTGTATGTTTATATATATATATATATATATATATATATATTCAAATAGTTCATTTTTATCACATATTTATGACACAGTGCATGAAACTGGTGAAGTACGCCTTAAAGGTATTACTACTGTATGCCTTAGTATAGAAATATGCCGCATACTCATCATTGGGGGACAAACAGCAGGAGAAGTGAAGTGGATTTAATGATTTTATAACTTTTTTTTGGAAAGGAGAGGATTCTACTTTTTTAGATTGAGAAATATATGTCCCTAACAGTTTCTACACCCTATGACTATGTCGTGCTAAGAAAGCAGCTGTCCTGCAATCATGTCAGTCCATAGACATTATGTATATCAACTCGCTCTGATATATAGTAAGATAGAGTGGGGAAAATAATTAAACTGCGTTGGAGGAAAAGGCAATATATCCAAAAAAAGGAGGAAGAATGTATCCAGCTATGTGGAAAACTCGGGCATGTTCACAGGTTGAAAGAGAACTTGTAGGGCTGTAATGACTTTATTATTCAAAGTGACTGGTCGCATGACGTCTCTTTAGCCCCATCAATCCCTATATAAGGGACAAATGTGCCAAGCGACGCAGTACACCATAACAAGCCCCTGCCCAGCAAGGTAGGAACTGAAATGTGCGCAAAACAAGCAATCACCTGCAGAAAATGTAAAGGGGAAGTGTCCAATACCGTCTAGAGGGACAGTGTAGAACCACTATTCCCCAAATTAATGTCGGTATTTCTAGAAGTATTGTCGGGTGTAAGAGGTCCACCAAAAACCCAAACAAAACTGTAATAAAGCCCATAGTGTATTGATAAGGACAAAACAGGGACTTATGCATAGACCAGGGTTGGAAGGACAAGCGGAACAATAATATCGTGACTCACTTCGCTGTCCTCGTTTGCTGCAGACCCGACACCGTTTTTTGGGGTATTTTTGGTTAGATGTTGAAGGGATGGGGTGTAAAAAAGGTTTTTCAACAAGTCGGTGTACATCCTCTGACTCATAGACTACTCTCTGGTCTGCAGATTGAAATAGGAGATCTTCAATCACTTTCTCCTGAAATTCAAAGAATGTAGCCCTGCCCTGTGATTTTTTTGTACAAGACAAATGCATTGTGCATCGCTATCTGGATGAGGCATATTGCCACTTTCTTATACCATGTTCTGGTTTTCCTCTTAACCAGATAAGGTTGTAACATCTGGTCGCACAAATCTACCCCACCCATGAATTTGTTATAGCCGATGACACACACAGGCTTTTCTCTATCTGCAGAGGCCCCACGTTCTCTAATAGTTGCTGTTGCACTTGAATGGACAGTGCTGATCATGTAGACGTCCTTGCGGTCATGACATTTTAAAGCCAGCATCTTCTCAATTTGAAAAGTGCATGACTCCCCCTTTGGTTGTTTTTTATTCACAAGTTGACGTGGGAAACCTTTGCGATTCCTGCGTATTGCGCCACAGGCTCCGCTGTTGGCACTATGAATGGCGCTAAACAATGGCACACTGGTATGAAAGCTGTCAGTGTATACATTATACCCTTTGTGTAGGAAATGGTCCATTAAATCCCACACGGTCATTACCCTCGTAGATCTTAAAAACACACGTGTAGCCAGAAGTACTTTCACATAACTTATAGATCTTTACCCCGTACTTTGCGCCTTTTGAGGGTATGAATTGGCGGAATGAGAGACGCCCTTTCAAATTCATTACCGATTCATCCGCTGCTAAATTTTGTTCAAGGGTATATGCTCCTAAAAAGGAAGAATTAAGAAAATTTCACAGAAGCCCTAATTTATACAGCCAGTCACGGCTTCTGTCGCTGGAAGGGGGTGCTTGTAGGTTGTCACTAAAGTGGAGAAATGACATAAGTATTTCGTACCTGCTGCGTGACATAATGCCAGAAAAAATGGGGGTGGCATGTATAGGGCTTGATGGTCAATATGACCTAATAGGGTTTTTTTTTTTATAATAATATTGGATAATAATTATATACAGAAAAATCCGTGATATTCTTCGTCTGTCGAGGTAATCTTCAAACAAGTTCAAAAGAATGCTCTAAAGAAAAATAGAGAAAAGTAAATATCAATATTTCAAACAGGTAATAAAACCAATAAGTATACATGTTAATAATTACTGATAATAACATCAAGTGTATCAACACAATGGGGCATGATGGAAAGAGGAAGGAAAATCTCTCACATTACTCCACTTAACGCATAATCGACATTGAGCCCATTCGGTTTAAGGGTATTGACCCAGCAGGCATTCATTACAGGCAGACCTGGGGGCCTTTATTAGGCCCACCGCTGCCATCGGAGAAACAGACACACGGCGATCTTATCGCTGGGTGTCAATTGGATGAGAGGTAGCTCCCTCCCTCTCTCCAAAACCACTAGGATGCGGTGCACGCTATTCAGCACCACATCTGAGGGGTTAAACGGGTGAGATCGATACTTATATCAATCTCACCCGGTCGAGCAGGGACGCCCCCAGCCCTCAGCTGCCTCTGGCAGCTGAGAGCAGGGAGATTTGACAGCTCCCTGCTCTGTTTACTTTTTCCGATGTCGCGACGTTAAAATTCTATGGCATCCGAATAAGGCCCGTTAGTGACTGACGTAGAAACACTATGGGCCGGTCACTAATGGGTTAAAAACATAAAAGTAATGAAAAGTAAGTACCTACAGTAGCTTAATATCACTCATCACATTATCTGGGGAATTGATTTTTAATTTACATATTGTTGCAGGTTTTTGCTGCTTAATACTGATTGTCTTTGTTTATTAACAGCATACTGTATATGATTACTGCTAGTATTACTGCTAATAAGCATAATAATGTGTAAATATAATATCAATCCTTCAAAATAATTACTAAGTGCAGAAACTTATGTAAAGCCGTATTATCAAAGTTCCATTTTTCAAATATATTGAATTAATCCACTTGCAGAAAAGTTGAGCATTTTTTGCACAATTTTAAAAAAAAGTACATACAGTATTCAATAGTTCCTACAGTCAAATTTATAGCAACCAATGCTGATAGCAAATATATTTTCATTAAAAAATAATCCGTTAGTTACATTTTTCAATCTAACCTTTTTAGATAATTTGCTATGATAGTCATTTAACAACATTCATTTACCATAACTTAAATGTAATCAGGCAAGGCAATTACAGTTGTTCATAGATAATAACACAGAAGGTCCATGGAGACAAAATCTAATTTTGAAATAGAAAATTAATGCTATAAACATTCAGAATGGAAGCATGGAGAGGAGGTTTTGTATTAGTACAATGTTCCTGGAGTTGACAGTATTGGAAAACAGAATCTACTATACTATAAACTGTGGGGAATACTGAATCTCTGACATCTTTACCAAATATAATATAACTGCCAAAAAACAAATAAATACTCACTGACAGTAGATTTGTAAACGTTTTTTCTTTTCCACATATGGTTGGCCTGGTACATCACTAGATGCAATAATAAAAATTAAAAAGCTATGCATTTCCACAGTACAAATGGCAAAAGACAAATTAGTTATGTGAAATACATTGTCGACTAAAAGGGTAACTAATCTTTCAAAAAACTTCTGACACATCATAGTGACATATTGGAAGTTTTGATCGGTAGGGGTCTGAACACTGAGACCCCCACCGATCGCTAAAACGAAGCTGCAGAAGCACTCAGATGAGCGCTGAGCCACTTAGTTTCTGATTGGCTTTTCTCAGAAAGCCGAGCAAGTAGTATATGGGCACAATAGAAAGTCTATGAGCCTGTATACCACTTGCTCGGCTTTCCGAGAAAAGCCAATCAGAAACTAATCGGCTTAGAACTCACCCAAACGCTTCTGCCTCTTCGTTTTAGCAATCGAAGGTGGTCTCCCTGCTTGGCCCTCGACTGATCAAAACTTCTGACATGTCACTATGACACGTCAGATTTTTGAAAGTATAGTTACCCCATAACATATATGCCTGGTAGTTGATATCAGTGGATAATGTACTGTTTGATGGAGATTCCTAACTAGGGATCCATAGGAAAGTGTTACTGTTTCTTTATGACTGCTGATGCATGGCATAATATAAATCTCAGTCACCCAAAAGCACTGGGATTTTTGGCAGGGTGTTCGGTATGGGGATGGGCAAATGGGTCAATGTCTCAGTCAACCAATAGCAGTAATGGAAATTTGCTAACTTCCTTTCTTCCCCAATGTCAATGATTATTAAAAAAGGTCAGCATTTTTTTCTGAAAGCAGCACCACATGTATCCATGGGCTGTGTCTGGTGATGTAGCTTATCCCCATTCAAATGAATGTGACTGAACAGCAATACCAGACTCTTCCTATGGACAGATATGGCACTGTTTCTGGAAAAAAAAAGCAGACTTTTTTTTAAAATTAAAAATAGCCAATCCCTTTATATATATATATATATATATATATATATATATATATATACATATATATATATATATATATATATATATATGTATATATATATATATATATATGTATATATATATATATATATATGTATATATATATATATATATATGTATATATATATATATATATATATATGTATATATATATATATATATATATATATATATATATATATATAAAAAAAAGGGATTGGCTATTTTTAATTTAAAAAAAAAGTCTGCTTTTTTTTTCCAGAAACAGTGCCATATCTGTCCATAGGAAGAGTATGGTATTGCTGTTCAGTCACATTCATTTGAATGGGGATAAGCTATAATAAGTATTTGATCCCTTGCTGATTTTGTAAGTTTGCCCACTGTCAAAGTCATGAACAGTCTAGAATTTTTAGGCTAGGTTAATTTTACCAGTGAGAGATAGATTATATTTTAAAAAAAAACAGAAAATCACATAGTCAAAATTATATATATTTATTTGCATTGTGCACAGAGAAATAAGTATTTGATCCCCTACCAACCATTAAGAGTTACACGCTCCAGATCAACTTGGTGCCTGCATTAAAGACAGCTGTCTTAAGGGCATGACCACACGTGGCGGATTTCCTCCGCAACTGTCCGCAGATTCTGCTGCGGATCTGCACAAAATGTGCAGTAAATTGATGCGGACTAGCTGCTGCGGACTGCGGTAAAAGTACTTCCCTTCTCCCTATCAGTGCAGGATAGAGAGAAGGGACAGCACTTTCCCTTGTGAAAGTCAAAGAAATTCATACTTACCGCCCGTTGTCTTGGTGACGCGTCCCTCCTTCGGCATCCAGCCCGATCTCCCTGGATGACGCGGCAGTCCATGTGACCGCTGCAGCCTGTTATTAGCCTGTGATTGGCTGCAGCCGTCACTTAGACTGAAACGTCATCCTGGGAGGCCGGACTGGAGACAGAAGCAGGGATTTCTGGGTAAGTATGAACTTCTATTTTTTTGACAGGTTGCTCTATATTGGGATCGGTAGTCACTGTCCCGGGTGCAGAAACAGTTACTGCCGATCGCTTAACTCTTTCAGCACCCTGGACAGTGACTATTTACTGACGTCTCCTAGCAACGCTCCCGTCATTACGGGAGCCCCATTGACTTCCTCAGTCTGGCTGTAGACCTAGAAATACATAGGTCCAGCCAGAATGAAGAAATGTCAAGTTAAAAAAGCAAGACGGATCCGCAGCACACATAACATGTCCATGACAGCTGCGGACTTCATTGCGGAAATTAGAATCTCCATTGAAGTCAATGGAGAAATTCCGCCATGAGTCCGCCACTGCTCCGCAACAGACAGAGCATGCTGCGGACACCAAATTCCGCTCCGCAGCCTATGCTCCGCAGCGGAATTTTACGCCTCGTCTAAACGAACACTGCTAAATTAAAGTGTAAGTCAATGGACAAACGGCTCCGCTGCGGATTAACGCTGCGGAGTGTCCGCAGCGGAATTTAAGTGAAATTCCGCCACGTGTGAACCCAGCCTAAATGGTCACCTGTATAAAAGACTCCTGTCCACAGACTCAATTAATCAGTCTGACTCTAACCTCTACAACATAAGAAAGACCAAAGAGCTTTCTAAGGATGTCAGGGACAAGATCATAGACCTGCACAAGGCTGGAATGGGCTACAAAACCATAAGTAAGATGCTGGGTGAGAAGGAGACAACTGTTGGTGCAATAGTAAGAAAATGGAAGACATACAAAATTACTGTCAATCGACATCGATCTGGGGCTCCATGCAAAATCTCACCTCGTGAGGTATCCTTGATCCTGAGGAAGGTGAGAGCTCAGCCAAAAACTACACGGGGGGAACTTGTTAATGATCTCAAGGCAGCTGGGACCACAGTCACCAAGAAAACCATTGGTAACACATTACGCCGTAATGGATTAAAATCCTGCAGTGCCTGAAAGGTCCCCCTGCTCAAGCAGGCACATGTACAGGTGCGTCTGAAGTTTGCAAATGAACATCTGGATGATTCTGAGAGTGATTGGGAGAAGGTGGTGTGGTCAGATGAGACTAAAATTGAGCTCTTTGGCATTAACTCAACTCGCCGTGTTTGGAGGAAGAGAAATGCTGCATATGACCCAAAGAACACCATCCCCACTGCCAAGCATGGAGGTGGAAACATTATGTTTTGGGGGTGTTTCTCTGCTAAGGGCACAGGACTACTTCACCGCATCAATGGTAGAATGGATGGAGCCATGTACCGTCAAATCCTGAGTGACAACCTCCTTCCCTCCACCAGGACATTAAAAATGGCTCGTGGCTGGGTCTTCCAGCACGACAATGACCCGAAACATACAGCCAAGGCAACAAAGGAGTGGCTCAAAAAGAAGCACATTAAGGTCATGGAGTGGCCTAGCCAGTCTCCAGACCTTAATCCCATCAAAAACTTATGGAGGGAGCTGAAGATCCGAGTTGCCAAGCGACAGCCTCGAAATCTTAATGATTTACAGATGATCTGCAAAGAGGAGTGGGCCAAAATTCCATCGAACATGTGTGCAAACCTCATCATCAACTACAAAAACCGTCTGGCTGCTGTGCTTGCCAACAAGGGTTTTGCCACCAAGTTATAAGTCTTGTTTGCCAAAGGGATCAAATACTTATTTCTCTGTGCACAATGCAAATAAATATATATAATTTTGACTATGTGATTTTCAGTTTTTTTTTTAAATATAATCTATCTCTCACTGGTAAAATTAACCGAGCCTAAAAATTCTAGACTGTTCCTGTCTTTGACAGTGGGCAAACTTACAAAATCAGCAAGGGATCAAATACTTATTTCCTTCACTGCATATATATATATATATATATATATATATATATATATATATATATATATATATATATATATTTACTACCAGAGGATCTTAGAGTACCAGGAACAGAAAAGAATATAAACAGATGAATCATCAACCAAATCAGGCCTAACCATTCACTTGAAGCACACATTTCCAGACTGAAGCTGTCTTATTTTGAACATATTATGAGAAGACCAACTTCCCTAGAAAAGACAATTATGCTTGGAAAAGTTGAAGGGAACATGAATGAGCATAGCTGTTTTTCTACTAGACAATAAGATGTTATAGGGTTACTTTGTCTGGCAGCACTGTATCTGGATATCACCAATCTGTAAGCACTGTGGGCCTCATTTATCAAAACTGTCTAACAGTAAAAATGGCCTTGACGTTAACAATAACCAATCACAGTGAAGTATAAGAAAGGTACAATGCACACCAAAAAGTCGTTATCCAACGATCGATTTTTAATATTCGTAATTATGCCAGTTTAAGTGCGACGTTTCGGTCATCTCTGACCTTCATCAGGCATTGTAGTATCCTTGGTTCTTGCAAGCCGCCATACATTAAGCGCCATTACGCAGAACCCAGGATATTACTAGTTGCCCACTAATGTAGGGGGTCCTACCTGATTTTATATACATTTGTGATTGTCTTTTTATGGGACAGCATTTTATTTCCTTGCCTGATATTTGCATTATGCACTTTACTTTGTATATATACTCCCACATATGTGTGCTTTCCTACATCCCGTAGGTCTCATCCCAGGCATGTCGTTCTATTTATTGTGTGACTCATTTTTATCTGCCTTATTTGTGTATTAATAAAGTATTTTTGATACTTTCATTAATAATGTTGCCCAGTATTATGGTTTTGTAGGTATATATGCCATTATTGGTGAGATGCACCATTTCATAAATCCATTCACACTAGCATACTTACCATATGTTTAATCACGATACATTCAATGACTCTTATTTAGTATATGTATGCTTTCTGTGATCAATATTTGGGAGCCTATGACCTTGTTAACAGTTCACCATTTGTCCCTCCTGGGACCTCTTTTGGTTGGTACTAAACATTGGAACATACTGGAAAAATTCCACAAGACCTGCCGTTATGGAGATGCCCTGACCCAGTCATCGATCCATCACAACATGGGCATTGTCAAAGTTTCCCATATCTTTACGCCTGCCCACTTTTTCTGCTTCCAACACATCAACTTCAAGAACTGACTGTTCGCTTGCTACCCAATATATCCCACTTCTAGACAGGTAGCATTGTAATGAGATAATCAATGTTATTCACTTCACCTGCCAGTGGTTTTAGGCTGGGTTCACATGGTGCATTTTTGTTGCATTTTTAGATTGCATTTTTGGGTTTCAGTAGATAAATTCCCAAGTCTCTCAATGAGAGTACATCAACCAAAACAAAAAGCACATGCTTAACATGTAACAAAAACGCACCATGTGAACCCAGCCTTAAGCCCAATTCACACAGTGTTTTCTACACTGATTTTGACGCAGAAACCACGTCGTAATCAGCTGCAAACAAGTGTCTGAAACTGCCTCCCAATGATTTCAATCGGAGGGGGAGGCGTTTTTTTTTCTGCAGCGGTTTTTCAGTCAATGGGAGGCAGAGAAAGTGTTTCATGCAGCTTTTTCTTCCCACAGCGCTCAATGGCCTCGGGGCAAAATTGAGGCAAGAATTTGCAGGCAGATCTCAACAAAAGTGTGAACAGGGACTTAAGGTTAAGGCTGAACGGTGTATATCTCAATCAGCCAGTGCAGCCTCCACTCACCATATATATTCCTAGCATGTAAACCCCTTGCATGTAAATGCATTAGTGTCATTTTATAATATAAGTTGTTTTAGGGTAAGGCCACAAGGAGCGGCCCCGAAATGGTCGCAATGCGGCCAACAACTATGTAGGTTCGGCTGTCAAATACCTTGTTAAGCGGTATTCTGGTTACGTGCTCATGTGCATTCTATTCATTCTCTATGGGAGCGCCAGAGATAGCAGAGTGCAGTGTTCGGCTTTTCCAGCACTGCCATAGAGAATGAATAGGGGGTAACTTGTTGTAACCTGCAAAATCGTGCGGCTATAAAGGGTGTATTAATTCATGTCCGCACGATTTTGCAGATAAAGGGACGGTTTACCTGCTTTAACATCCGGCCACTAACAGGCTGTTTGACAGCCGCACCGAACATGGTGCCGGCGCGGTTCTTAGCCGCGTTGCAACCATGTCAGGGCCGCTCCGTGTGGCTGTACCCTTAGAGTTCTGATCATCTCATCAATAAATACAATGCTCAGCAGGAATTGTTGTAGACAAATTTTGTGTTGACTTGCACTATTGCTCTTTTTCTTACAAACGTGACATCCGCTGTATATTAGAATTATCCAAAATTATATTGTAGCCTTCAACAGACTGGTATTTTTGAAAATATACCGATCAACATATATGGTATAAAAAAAATAGCATAAGGTTTTAAAGGGATAACTTATACAGTAGCATATGGAGATGGCTTGAAACCTTCAAGTTTTACTACCAAAACATCAACATTTGATTTGATTTATTTATTTACAGCCTTGGATATTCTGGTCCACGTGTCCTTCTAAAATCTTAAGTCATATTTTATGAAATAGTGAATCAAACCTTCTTGCATTTATTGCTAACTGGAATGGCAGTGGCATCTGGCCCAGCCTACCCTTTTGCCCGTTTGTCATCATAAATACTCACAGCCACCAGCTTGTGACATATGTTTCCTGTTTAAATTTATTCTTAAGATGGCTGTCAGAGCAGAAAGTCAACTATTACTCATAATATTTTTGCACATTCTGGTCACTAGGCATTTTCCCAATCCAAACCTAACAACATAATGATAGAGGTTATAAGTTTCTGGCTCAGCTTACACATGCTTTCATTTCCATTTTTATAGACTTGTTAGATTGCTTTGCTATCTATGTCTGCATTCCCTTTCCTTCTGTGTGCAGTTATACATTTCCTCAAACCAAAAGGAATATACAAGTAAATGGTCTTTTTTAATCAATATTAAAATGAGTGTCCAATTGCTTTGAGCCACAACAGTTCAATTATTGCATCATAATGAAATGTCCCCTTCCTCCTCACGAATAGTTTCTTGGTACACACATAAATACATTATACATATACAGTGGAGGAAATAAGTATTTGATCCCTTGCTGATTCTGTAAGGTTGACCACTGTCAAAGACATGAACAGTCTAGAATTTTTAGGCTAGGTTAATTTTACCAGTGAGAGATAGATTATATAAAAAAAAAAAAAAAAAAATCACATTGTCAAAATTATATATATTTATTTGCATTGTGCACAGAGAAATAAGTATTTGATCCCCTACCAACCATTAAGAGTTCAGCCTCCTCCAGACCAGTTACACGCTCCAAATCAACTTGGTGCCCGCATTAAAGACAGCTGTCTTAAATGGTCACCTGTATAAAAGACTCCTGTCCACAGACTCAATTAATCAGTCTGACTCTAACCTCTACAACATGGGCAAGACCAAAGAGCTTTCTAAGGATGTCAGGGACAAGATCATAGACCTGCACAAGGCTGGAATGGGCTACAAAACCATAAGTGAGACGCTGGGTGAGAAGCAGACAACTGTTGGTGCAATAGTAAGAAAATGGAAGACATACAAAATGACTGTCAATCGACATCGATCTGGGGCTCCATGCAAAATCTCACCTCGTGGGGTATCCTTGTTCCTGAGGAAGGTGAGAGCTCAGCCGAAAACTACACGGGGGGAACTTGTTAATGATCTCAAGGCAGCTGGGACCACAGTCACCAATAAAACCATTGGTAACACATTATGCTGTAATGGATTAAAATCCTGCAGTGCCCGCAAGGTCCCCCTGCTCAAGAAGGCACATGTACAGGCCCGTCTGAAGTTTGCAAATGAACATCTGGATGATTCTGAGAGTGATTGGGAGAAGGTGCTGTGGTCAGATGAGACTAAAATTTAGCTCTTTGGCATTAACTCAACTCGCCGTGTTTGGAAGAAGATAAATGCTGCCTATGACCCAAAGAACACCGTCCCCACTGTCAAGCATGGAGGTGGAAACATTATGTTTTGGGGGTGTTTCTCTGCTAAGGGCACAGGACTAGTTCACCGCATCAATGGGAGAATGGATGGAGCCATGTACTGTCAAATCCTGAGTGACAACCTCCTTCCCTCCACCAGGACATTAAAAATGGCTCGTGGCTGGGTATTCCAGCACGACAATGATCCGAAAGATACAGCCAAGGCAAAAAAGGAGTGGCTCAAAAAGAAGCACATTAAGGTCATGGAGTGGCCTAGCCAGTCTCCAGACCTTAATCCCATCGAAAATTTATGGAGGGAGCTGAAGATCCGAGTTGCCAAGCGAGAGCCTCGAAATCTTAATGATTTACAGATGATCTGCAAAGAGGAGTGGGCCAAAATTCCATCTAACATGTGTGCAAACCTCATCATCAACTACAAAAAACGTCTGACTTCTGTGCTTGCCAACAAGGTTTTGCCACCAAGTATTAAGTCTTGTTTGCCAAAGGGATCAAATATTTATTTCTCTGCGCACAATGCAAATAAATATATATAATTTTGACAATGTGATTTTCTTTTTTTTTTTATATAATCTATCTCTCACTGGTAAAATTAACCTAGCCTAAAAATTCTAGACTGCTCATGTCTTTGAAAGTGGGCAAACTTACAAAATCAGCAAGGGATCAAATACTTATTTCCTTCACTGTATACAAACATACATACATATATATATATATATATATATATATATATATATATATATATATAAAATTATATGAAAAAGTATGCTATGCCATAGTATTCTTTATATTTCTCCTCATTTAGCACCCTATAGTAGCAACCAAGGGATCTGGGGATGTGGAGCTTCCACAAGACGCACAGAACTCTGACCCCTATTGCTATGTATTAAGAAATTTGCAAAAATTATGATTTTTCTCATTTTAAATGTATCTGCTTGTAAAACAGATAGTAATACCACACAAAATAGTTACTATTTCCAATATTCCATATGTCTACTTTATATTTGCATCGTTTTTTGAACATTATTTTATTTTTCTAGGACGTTACAAGGCTTAGTACTTTACCAGCAATTTCTCACATTTTCAAGAAAATTTCATAAGGCGATTTTTACAGCGACCAGTTCAGTTCTAAAGCGGCTTTGAGGGCCTTATGTACTAGATAGACCCCATAAATCACCCCATATTAAAAACTGCACCCCTCAAAGTATTCAAAACAGCATTCAGAAAGTTTCTTAACCGTTTAGGCGTTTCACAGGAATTAAAGCAATGTAGAGGGGAAATTGACAAATTTAATTTTTTTTGCTGCAATTCATTTGTAATATATTTTTACAGTTTTACCAGAGAAACGCAACACAATATTTATTGCCCAGATTCTACAGTTTTTAGAAATATCCCACATGTGGCCCTTGTGTGATAATGGACTGAAATACCGGCCTCAGAAGCAAAGGAGCACCTAGTGGATTTTGTGTCCTCCTTTTTTTAGAATATATTTTAGGCACCATGTCGGGTTTGAAGAGGTCTTGTGGTGCCAAAACAGGGGAAATCCCCCAAAAGTGACACGGTTTTGAAAACTGCACCCCTCAAGGAATATATCTAGGGGTATAGTTAGCATCTCGACCCCACAGGTCTTCTGTTATATTTATTGGAGTTTGCCTGTGAAAGTGAAAATCAACTTTTTTTCTGAAAAAATATAAAAAAAAATAATATTTGCAAGGAATAAAGAATAAAAAGCACCCTAAAACTTGTAAAGCTACTTCTCCCGATTACAGCAATACCCCATATGTGGTACTAAACTGCTGTTTGGACCCACGGCAGAGCTCAGAAGGGAAGCATTTGGATTTTGAAGCGCAGATTTTGCTGGATTGGTTTTCAGTGCCATGTCGCGTTTGCAACGCCCTGGAGGGAGCAAAACAGTGGAAACCTCCCAAAAGTCCCTTTAGGGGACTGGAATGAGCAATCATTAGGTCGCTGGTACAATACACTGCAGTACTAATGTATTGCAGTATAATATCATTTTTACAGGCTCCTGTAACAGCGCGATCGCTGTTCCTGTCCATTAGTCCCGGGTGTCGGCTGTAATACACAGCGGACACCTGCAGAATATGGAGCGGGCGCAGCACATGAGCCTGCTCCATATATAACCCCCCCGCACCACGACATGCTATTAAGTCGTGGTGCGCGAAGGCGTTAATGCGCAGCGGATGGTGCAAAGTGAAAATTTAAATTTTCCACTGATATGCCATTTTAATGCACAATATTTTGTGCCACTGAAGACAAATACCTCATACAATGTTGAGCGGGTTCTCCCGGATATAAAATATCATATATGTGGACGTAAACTGGTGTTTAGGCACGCTGTGGGGCTCAGAAGGGAGGGAGCGCCATTTGGCTTTTGGAGCGCAGAGTTTGCTTGGTAACTGTTCTGTTTGGGGTTTTGCTGGTATTTCAGTTTATGATATGGGGGTATGTGGAAATTGGGCAGAGTACATCAGGACATAATAAGAGGGTATAATAATTCGGTAAATAAATAATAATCCGCAGATATGTGGACAATGTCGCACTGATAAATGGCGCCCGATCTTATCAGCTTTTGGACACTGCACAATTTCTGTCGCTATATTCTGAGAGCCGGAACTTTTTTTATTTTTTCTTCACCGGAGCCGTGCGAGGACTTATTTGTTGCGGGACAATCTGTAGTTTTCATTGGTAACATTTTAGGGTACATGTGATTTTTTTTTTATCACTTTTTATTAGATTTTTTTTGGCAAGCAAAGTGACAAAAAAGCAAATTCTGACAATGTTTTTTGTCTTTTTTTTTTACACTTTTCACCGTGCGCTATAAATGACATTTTACTTTATTCTGCGGGTCGATATGATTACGGCGATACCAGATGTATATAGTTTTTTTTAATGTTTTGTGGCATTTGCACAATAAAATCACTTTTCGATAAAATTATTTATTTTTTGTGTCGCCATATTCTGAGAGCCATAACTTTTTTTATTTTTAGTCAAAAAAGCTGTGTAAGGGCTTGTTTTTTGCGGGACGGATTGTCGTTTTTATTGGTACTATTTTAGGGTACATGCGACCTTTGGATCACTTTTTATTCTATATTTTTGGAGGATTGATGACCAAAACAATAGTGATTCTGACATTGTTTTTTAATTAATTTTTTTTGCGCTGTTCACTGTGCGGGAAAAATAATATTATAGTTTTATAGTTTTAGAGTTTGGGTCGTTGTGAACGCGGTCATACCAAATATGTGTACTTTTTTTTAACATTTTCATTTTCTTCCTATAATAAAAGACTTATTAAGCATTTTTTGTTTTTTTAACTTTTATAACTTGTTTTTACACTTTTATGAAACATTTTTATTACTTTATTTTTTACTTTTTACTTGTTTTACTTGAAGACTGGCAGCACTGATTGCTGCTATAATACTTTACACTACCTAGGTAGTGTAACGTATTATAAACTGTCAGTGTGATGCTGAGAGTCACACTGACAGGAAGCTGGTTCTCATAGGCTGCTATGCATGGCAAACCCGGGGGCCGTTGTATGGCCTCCGTTTCTGCCTTATAACCGATTTCAGCACCTGCAATCGGTCCCCGGGAAAGTTTGTTGTAGCAACAA
Organism: Rhinoderma darwinii; assembly: GCF_050947455.1. Classification (NCBI taxonomy): domain Eukaryota; kingdom Metazoa; phylum Chordata; class Amphibia; order Anura; family Rhinodermatidae; genus Rhinoderma; species Rhinoderma darwinii. Next base: position 139,197,602 of record NC_134688.1, read on the forward strand.
ACTTTCCAGTTTGTTGTAGTAACAAACTTTCCAGCTCGTTGCTACAACAAACTTTCCCTGCGATCACATGACCGGGAACTGCTACTCTGAGACACCCGGATCGCGCTTTTAACACCCACTGTGGGCGGTCGGGAAGCGGTTAAACCTTTTTTTTTTAAGTGTCGTTACTTATTTCTATTATATTTTTTTACGTTTTGCTGTATTTTTTTTTTTTCTTCCATATGGTGGAAAGTATTCAAAATCAAATAATAATTTGTCATGTTTTCCTATGTTGGCCACCAGGGGGAGCACTTCCCAGAATTACAGCAAGTTGAATAAGGCAAAGCAACCTGACTCACAGCTGCTGTAAATGTGGGAGGGAATCTCACCCGCCCCTCCCACAAGCCAGGAAAAGGTGTCTTCAAATTGCTAAGCAATGTCCGGCAGCCATTTTGGGTGTGATTCTGCAGCTGGCAGAAGTTATAGGACACACCAAAAGGCTAAGGGTATGTTCACACGCTTACTAAACAAAGGAAAACCAGATCCTGATTTTCAGCCATTTTTTAATCAAACTCGAGTTTTTTAACGGCCGTTTTTGGAGCTGGTTTTCTATAAAGTCAATGAAAAACGGCTCCAAACACGTCCCAAAAAGTGATGTGCACTTCATTTTGGTGGGCGTCTTTTTACGTGCCGGTTTTGGAGAACGACCACGTAAAAAATGCCCTGCCAGAACAGAACTATGCACTGTAGCTGCCGTATTCCATCTCTGTATGTGTCGTTAATCGACACATATAGAGATGAAAAACAAAATGGCAGCCCACATAGTGAAGTAAAAGTTAGAAAAAAAAAAAAGTAAAACACAAACACACAAATAAATCAAATTTATTTTAATAACATACTAAAAGCAATATTATATAAAAAAAAAAAAATTCTGCGACACCCGTCCTATAGGCCTGATTTACACAAGCGTGTGCGTTTTGTGCACGCAAAAAATGCGGCGTTTTGCATGCGCAAAAGGCACTTAACAGCTCCGTGTGTCATCAGCGTATGATGCGCAGCTGCGAGATTTTCTCGCAGCCGCCATCATTATGACACTTCGTTTGGATGTTTGTAAACAGAAAAGCACGTGGTTTGACAGCTGTTGTGCGAATCACGCAGTTCGCACGGAAGTGCTTCTGTGCGGCACGCGTGGTTTTCACGCACCCATTGACTTCAATGGGTGCGTGATGTGCGAACTGCGCACAAAGATAGGACATGTCGTGAGTTTTTTTCAGCTGACTCACGCTGAGCAAAACTCACTTACTGTGAAAAGCACGCTCGTCGCACGCACGTATATCACGCTCTTGTAAACGAGGCCTTAAAGTAAGACTGGAATCACACGAGCATGTTCGGTCCGTAAAGGACGGAACGTATTTTGGCCGCAAGTGCCGGACCGAACACACTGCAGGGAGCCAGGCTCCTACCAGCATAGTTATGTACGACACTAGGAGTCCCTGCCTCTCCGTGAAACTACTGTCCCATACTGAAAACATGATTACAGTACGGGACAGTTGTCCCGCAGCGAGGCAGGGACTCCTAGCGTCGTACATATCTATGATGCTAGGAGCCCGGCTCCCTGCAGTATTTTCGGTCCGAAACTTGCGGCCAAAATACGTTCCATCCTTTACGGACCGAACATGCTCGTGTGAATGCTGCCTGAGGCTGTGTTCACATGACCTATTTTCAGACGTAAACGAGGCGTATTATGCCTCGTTTTACGTCTGAAAATACGGCTACAATACGTCGGCAAACATCTGCCCATTCAGTTAAATAGGTTTGCCGACATACTGTGCCGACGACCTGTAATTTACGCGTCGTCGTTTGACAGCTGTCAAAAGACGACGCGTAAAATTACAGCCTCGTCAAAAGAAGTGCAGGACACTTCTTGGACCGTTTTTGGAGCCGTTTTCTCATAGACTATATTGAAGACAGCTCCAAAAACGGCCGAAAAAACGGCGCAAAAACGCAGCGAAAACGGCACGAAAAACGCAGCGAAAAACGTGTGTTGCTCAAAAAACTTCTGAAAATCAGGTGCTGTTTTCCCTTGAAAACAGCTCCGTCTTTCAGACGTTTTTGGCTCAGCATGTGAGTCATTTCTTAATTTCTGGCATTGTTGCAACATATGGCCAAATTACAATATCTAGTATAAATATGAGAAATACATAACAAAACATTACAATTATTATTTTTCAGCATAACATGTGCTGTTTCCATCCCTGATAAAGGATGAAACGTGGTTATAAATCATATGAAATGCAAATATAGTTTTAAACAGCTTTAACATTTATTTTATTTTTTTTTAAATAACATTTTCTATTAAAATTTGGTATCAATTCTACTCTTTCTGACATAATAATAATAAAAAAAAAAAAATAACACCGGAAAATCACATCCTACTGGTTCTGTCCTTTATTGGTTTCCAGATTGAAAAAAGATTACATTTTACCACCTCTCATTCCTTGCTTTACTTCTTCATGCATCTCCCAGTTCTCTTTTAATCAGTCTGGCAACACATCCTATACAATCAAAATCCAAATAACTTTGTGTTTGCTCAGGCATAACTTGATGTTGACTGAACTTTTTAACCTGTTCATTGTCATATGCACTTAGATGCTAGGGACACCGTTGTCATGGAAAAAATGATTTTTATAAATATGTTAGTGGTTACCTGGAGTTAAAAGAATGCTCCACTAATTTCAAGGCCCTGTTCACACGGCGTGTATTTGACGCGTATTTTGGCTCGTAAAAACGCATCAGAAAACACATGATTTAGACTTACAATTGACATCAATGGGAAAGCGCGCCGCTAGTGCGCACAGAACCTTTTTTTTTATGCGCGTGTTTAAAAAATGTGTCGCGTAAAAAAGAAGCATCGGTCAATTCTTTGCTGCGTAAAACACTGCAAAATGCGCCTAATTATCACAGTCAGTGGGAGTACTAAGCGCACACAAAATGCATGAAAAAAGTAGTTTAAAAACCGTTTGACACGTTTATGCGTTGTTTTTTTTTAGCACCGTGTGAGCAAGGCCTAAGGCTGCAATCTCCATTTCTTAATTAATTCTCACACCCTCTGATGGTCAGTTTGCAACCGGCTACAAGTGTCAGACTTTTTGTCATGTGGGTGTAGGAGTTCTGTGACTCCAGGATGCTGCTGCCTATTCTAGCTAAAATGAACAAATTCCATACAATATTGCGACATACTAGTAAACCCTTGAAAGGCTGCAGTGCACATCACAACCACTAGGTGGCAACACATGGACAGATATAAATGGACAAAGACATTTTGCGACAAAGTAAGGAAAGACACATCTGTAGGAAGCAAATGAACAATAAAAAATGTTTTATACTGTGTGTGGCCCTTAGGGGGCATAATACTGTATGGGCACAATTAGGGGACAAAATACTGTCCTTGAAGGGGTTATAATATATTATATTATTATACTGTATGGGGGCACTAAAGGACTGAGTGGCGGGTAGATTAGGGCTCACTTGTCTGTTTCCTTACCCCCATCATTACATAATCACAAGCCCATATACCTACTCTACCCTGGTCCCTCACACTACTATGGACCCCCTTGAGACCCTGGTTCAGCAAATGCAGGGTCTCTCCCTACAGGTCCAGGCCCTGGCATAGAGGGTCAACCAGCCTGATGCTACTATGGTAGTGCCCCTCACCTCACCTCTTGAACCCCACCTCAAGTTGCCTGACCGGTTCTCAGGGGACCGGAAGACTTTTCTCTCCTTTCGGGAGAGTTGTAGGCTCTATTTTCGTTTAAAGCCCCACTCCTCAGGTTCTGAGAGCCAGCGGGTGGGTATAATTATGTCCCGGCTCCAGGAAGGGCCCCAAGAATGGGCCTTCTCCTTGGTTCCTGACGCCCCTGAACTTTCCTCCATTGATCTTTTCTTTTCTGCTCTCGGACTCATTTATGACGAGACTGACAGGACTGCCTTTGCCGGGAGTCAGCTGGTGACCTTACGTCAAGGTAAGAGACCTGTTGAGGAGTATTGCTCTGACTTTAGGAAGTGGTGTGTAGCTTCTCGGTGGAATGACCCTGCCTTAAGGTGCCAGTTTAAGTTGGGTCTGTCGAACGCTCTGAAAGACCTGCTAGTTAGCTATCCCTCTTCTGACTCCCTAGACCAGGTTATGGCTTTAGCGGTACGACTTGACCGACGTCTCAGGGAACGTCAACGTGAAAGTTTTTGTGTTTTCTCCTCTGACTCCCCCATGATGCCTCCCGAGGTTCCGTTGCTTCGTTCTTCCACGGAAGACTCGGAGGTACCTATGCAACTCGGGGCCTCCGTGTCCCCCCAACAACGTAGAGAGTTCCACAGGAAGAATGGTCTCTGCTTCTATTGTGGGGATGACAAGCATCAAGTGAACACCTGTCCTAGGCGTAAGAATAAGCAGCCGGAAAACTTCCACGCCTAAGTGATCATCGGGGAGGTCACTTGGGCGCACAGGTATTTCCCGTAAATATGAAACGTAATAAAATCTTACTTCCCTTTCAGGTCTCTTTTGGTGGTAGGTCTGCTACCGGCAGTGCCTTCGTGGATTCAGGGTCGTCTGCTAATATCATGTCTGTGGAATTTGCTATGTCTCTAGCTATGCCTTTGATTGATTTGCCTAAACCTGTCCCGGTAGTGGGTATCGACTCCACTCCTCTTGCTAATGGTTATTTTACACAGCATACCCCTGTTTTTGAACTCCTTGTTGGCTCCATGCATTTGGAGCAGTGCTCTGTACTGTTGATGCAGGGATTATCGTCCAATTTGGTTTTAGGCCTTCCCTGGTTGCAGTTGCATAATCCCACGTTTGACTGGAATACTGAGGATCTTACCAAATGGGGTAATGAATGCTTGACGTCATGTTTTTCTGTTAATTCTATTTCTCCCTCTGAGGAGGTAAACACGCTACCTGAGTTTGTTCAGGACTTCGCTGATGTTTTCTCTAAGGAGGCCTCCGAAGTGTTACCTCCTCATAGAGAATACGATTGCGCTATCGATTTGGTACCAGGAGCTAAGCTCCCTAAGGGTAGGAAATTTAATCTCTCTTGTCCCGAACGTGAAGCCATGAGAGAGTATATCCAGGAATGCCTGGCCAAGGGTTACATTCGCCCCTCTACTTCTCCGGTAGGTGCTGGCTTCTTCTTCGTAGGGAAGAAGGATGGTGGTCTTAGGCCATGCATTGACTACCATAACTTGAATAAGGTCACTGTAAGGAACCAGTATCCCCTTCCTTTGATTCCTGATCTCTTTAATCAGGTTCAGGGGGCCCAATGGTTCTCTAAGTTTGATCTACGGGGGGCGTATAACTTTATCCGCATCAAAGAGGGGGATGAGTGGAAGACTGTATTTAACACACCCAAAGGTCATTTCGAATACCTCGTCATGCCCTTTGGGTTGTGTAATGCTCCCGCGGTCTTCCAGAATTTCATAAATTAGATTTTAAGAGATTACCTGGGGGTATTTCTTGTAGTGTACCTTGATGACATACTTGTGTTTTCCAAGGACTGGTCCTCCCACATTGAGCATGTCATGAAGGTGCTCCAGGTCCTTCGGAAAAACAAACTGTTTGCGAAGACCGAAAAATGTGTGTTTGGGGTGCAGGAGATACCATTTTTGGGTCAAATCCTCACTCCTCATGAATTCCGCATGGACCCCGCCAAGGTCCAGGCTGTGGCGGAATGGGTCCAACCTGCCTCCCTGAAGGCGTTAAAGTGCTTCTTGGGGTTCGCTAATTATTACAGGAGATTTATTGCTAACTTCTCGGTCATCGCTAAGCCTCTTACGGACCTCACTCGCAAGGGTGCTGATCTCCTCCACTGGCCTCCTGTCCAGGCTTTTGATGCCCTTAAGAAGTGCTTTATCTCGGCCCGGGTGTTGCTTCAGCCCAACCAAATGGAGCCATTTATCGTGGAGGTTGACGCGTCCGACGTGGGAGTGGGGGCTGTCTTGTCCCAGGGTACTAGGTCCCTCACCCATCTCCGTCCCTGTGCCTACTTCTCCAGGAAGTTTTCGCCCACTGAGAGTAACTATGATATTGGCAACCGCAAACTCTTAGCCATTAAGTGGGCATTTGAAGAGTGGCGCCACTTCCTGGAGGGGGCTAGGCACCAGGTAACGGTCCTTACCGACCACAAGAATCTGGTTTTCCTAGAATCTGCCCGGAGGCTAAACCCGAGACAAGCTCGATGGGCGTTATTTTTTATCAGATTCAACTTTTTGGTTACCTATAGGGCTGGGTCTAAAAATATTAAGGCTGATGCACTGTCGCATAGCTTCATGGCCAGTCCTCCTTCGGAGGAAGATCCTGCTTGTATTTTGCATCCAGGTATAATCATTTCCTCTATTGATTCTGATTTAGTCTCTGAAATTGCTGCTGATCAAGGTTCAGCTCCCGGGAACCTTCCTGAGAACAAGCTGTTTGTTCCCCTGCAATTCCGGCTAAGGGTACTTAGGGAAAATCATGACTCCACACTATCTGGTCATCCAGGCATCCTGGGTACTAAGCACCTCATTGCTAGTAACTATTGGTGGCCTGGGTTGCCTAAAGACGTTAAGGCCTACGTCGCCGCTTGTGAAGTTTGTGCTAGGTCCAAGACTCCCAGGTCCCGACCAGCGGGCTTACTACGTTCTTTGCCCATTCCCCAGAGACCTTGGACCCATATCTCCATGGATTTTATCACCGATTTGCCTCCATCTCAAGGCAAGTCGGTGGTGTGGGTTGTAGTAGACCGCTTCAGTAAGATGTGCCAGTTTGTGCCCCTCAAAAAACTACCCACTGCTGAGACGTTAGCTACCTTGTTTGTCAAACACATCTTGTGTCTCCATGGGGTCCCTGTCAATATTGTTTCTGACAGAGGGGTACAATTTGTTTCTTTGTTTTGGAGAGCCTTCTGTAAAAAGTTGGAGATTGATCTGTCCTTCTCCTCTGCCTTCCATCCTGAAACTAATGGCCAAACCGAGAGGACTAATCAGTCTCTAGAACAATATTTAACAGGTTCCCGACCGCTGGCCGTAAATATACGGCCAGCGGTCAGGGTCTCTAAAGTCCGGCGTATAGTATATATACGGCCGCACTTCAGAGACTGTGCACGCGGGATCGCGTGCACACAGCTCTATGCCCTGGCTGTTGCTAACAGCCATGGGCACTGGGCAGAATGTCAGGGGTCAATCTTTTGGCCCCTGAACATGTGATCGCTGTGACAACCAATCACAGCGATCACATGCATTTCTGCATAGAAAACAGTGTGCACGCGATCGCGTGCACACAGCCCTGTGCCCTCGCTGTTACCAACAGCTCTGGGCACTGGGCAGAGTATCAGGGACCAATCTGATGGTCCCTGAACATGTGGTCGCTGTGACAACCAATCACAGCGATCACATGCATTCCTGCTTATAAAACAGTGTGCACGCGATCGCGTGCACACAGCCCTGTGCCCACGCTGTTACCAACAGCTCTGGGCACTGGGCAGAGTATCAGGGACCAATCTGATGGTCCCTGAACATGTGATCGCTGTGAAAACCTATCACAGCGACCACATTTGTTTTATTTTGACTTTTCTGGCAGTAAATCTCCTGCCTCTTTTCTTCTCCTCAAACATTGTTTCAGTTTGAGGAGAAGAAGAGACTCGGGAGAATTGCTGCCAGAAGATTACAGTTACAGTTACAAAAAAATACAGTTACACTCTAAAACATTCTCTGTATAGATAGATTTCTATCTATCTATACAATCTATCTATCCATCTATCTTTTTTTCTATCTATCTACCTTTCTTTCTTTTATTCTATTAGAATAGGCAGGTAGGGAGTATATAATTATATATATATATCCACATATATATAATATATATAGCAATAGCGGTTTATTTTTTTGTTAGCGGTAGTGTAGATATATATAGCAGTTAGTTTGTGTGTTTTATTAAAAAAAAAAATTTGTTTAGTTAGTGTTAGTTACGTTATGGCGAGGAAGTTGTTTAGCGCCGAGGAGGCATACGCCATGCTGTGGTCGGAGTCGGAGACCGCATCAGAGATGGCGTCCGAGATGGAACCTGTTTTAGGTAGTGACGATGACAGCGTCACTTCAGGTTCATCTTCAGGGGACGTTGTCCCTGATGCAGTCGAAACTGCAGAACATGAAAGCGCAGGGCCAAGTAGCGCTGTAGCACGGGACAGCCTGGTCCCTCCAGTCCAGGCTCTTGTATGGGCACCTGCCCCATCTTTTGGGCCTAGAATCCACGGATTTACGGCCACTCCTGGCATAACCGTGGACAATACAAATTTTGTCCAAATGGATTACTTCCATTTATTTATAACGGACGACATCCTAAATCAGATTGTCCACGAAACAAATTTATATGCCACGCAATATATAAGGCAGAAACCTTCATCCACCCATGCCAGAGATTGGACGCCCACCAATTTGCAGGAATTAAAAAAAATTTTGGGGCTCACCCTAAATATGGGTATTGTCAAAAAGCCCTCCATTAGGTCTTACTGGTCAACAAGACCCGCCCAAGCCACCCCAGTATATTCTGCAGTAATGCCCAGGTCTCGTTATGAGACAATAATGAGGTTCCTCCACTTCAATGACAACGCACAGGCCCCCACAAGTACCGATGCAAACCGGGATCGGTTGTTCAAAATAAGACCGCTAATAAATTCCCTGAATAATTTATTTCTGCAACTCTACACCCCTGAGCAGAATGTAAGTGTGGACGAATCCCTCCTCAACTTTCATGGCAGACTTAGCTTTCGCCAATATCTACCTTCCAAAAGGGCAAGATATGGCGTTAAGCTCTACAAATTGTGTGAAAGCGGGTCAGGATATACCACCGCCTTCAGAATTTATGAAGGGCGGGACCGCACAATAAATGTTCCTGGATGCCCCCCTGATCTTTCCACCAGCAGTAAGATCGTGTGGGAGATAATGCAGCCTCTGCTTCACAAGGGGTACCACCTGTACTGTGATAATTTTTATTCGAGTGTGCCCCTGTTTAGGCATTTGCATGCTGCAAGGACTGGGGCATGTGGTACCATGCGCAAAAACCGAATTGGTTTTCCACAGCAATTAGTGGGGAAGCGCATGGTAAAGGGGGACTCCTGTGCTTATGCATCTGAAGAATTGCTGGCGGTCAAGTTCAGGGATCGCAAAGACGTGTATGTGCTAAGCACGATTCATACCGCAGGAACAGTGGCAGTGAGGGAAAGAGGGGCAACATCGGACAAGCACAAACCAGTGAGCGTGTCCGAATATAACAAGTACATGGGGGGGGGGGGTGGATTTAAGCGACCAGGTTTTACAGCCCTATTTAGTAAAACGCAAAACTAAAACCTGGTACAAAAAGGTGGCCATTTATTTGTTACAGGTGGCAATCCACAATTCATTTGTGCTCTACAAAAAAAAACAGAGGCAGAGACACATACCTGGATTTCCAGGAAAAAATTATTGAAGGCCTCATTTTTGATGTTCAGGACACCCGAGAATGCCCCCAGTCTGAGGATGTCACGCGACTGACTGAAAGACACTTCATCAGTCGGATTCCCCCAACAGCAACCAGAAGCAACCCCCAGAAAAAGTGCCGCGTCTGCAGAAAAGACGGGCACCGCAAAGATTCCCGATATTTCTGTCCCTCATGTCCCTCGCAACCAGGCCTGTGCATTGAGCCATGTTTTAAAAAATACCACACTGTTCTGAATTATTAGATTTTAGTTAATTTGTTGAAAATATATTTGCCCTACATTACGTTTTTATTTTTCCCATGATTTTACTCCAAGGCTGAGGGAGGGAATGGGTGGGGGGTGGATGTCATGTTTGATGTTTTCTAAAGTTCATCTGCTGGAGAGTCCATTTGCATTAACCTGCAATTTCTTATTTTAGAAAACCCCAAAAAATAAATTCCCATTATACCCCTAGATGAATATTTTGGGATTTCTGCTTCAAGAGCAGATATTTTGGAAGTGTTATAGAAACTCTGTTGAGTTTTGTAAAACCAGCTTTGAAAAAAAGCGATATGTGAAATAATCTTCTTCTATCCTCCGCCCTCCTACATCTCTATGTGATAAATAAGGCCACATATTTGGTATCCCCGTGCACGGGAGAAGTGGCAGAATGTGAACGGAGATTAATTTTGACCGTGGTCTATACCGTGTGTGAAAAATGCTGGTATAAACTGACGCATTTGCTAAAAAATTGCTAATTCTATTTTGATCCATCTTATTCAAGAAACTTTCAGAAGAAAACTGGACTGTCTAAAAATATGATAAACCCCTTGAAGGAAACCTTGTGGGGTCTACTTGTGTGAATGAAGTCATTTATGGGGTGTTTCTAATGTTTCAGCAGCATTAGGCCCCCCAGAAAACAGTATGCGGCTCTAAAATCAAATGCAAAATTCCTGGACCGAAAAGGCCAAAAAGCCTCCTTTTATGCCAAGCCCTGGCACATGCCCGCACAGTGAATAAGGCACACATATTTGGTATCCCCATGCACGGGAGAAGTGGAAGAACGTGAAAGGAGATGAATTTTGGCCGTGGTCTATACCGTGTGTGAAAAATACTAGCCTAAACTGACGCATTTGCTAAAAAAGTGCTGATTTTATTTTGTTCCATCTTATTCAAGAAACTTTCAGAAGAAAACTGGACTGGCTAAAAATATGATAAACCCCTTGAAGGAAACCTTGTGGGGTCTACTTGTGTGAATGAAGTCATTTATGGGGTGTTTCTAATGTTTCAGCAGCATTAGGCCCCCCAGAAAACAGTATGCGGCTATAAAATCAAATGCAAAATTCCTGGACCGAAAAGGCCAAAAAGCCTCCTTTTATGCCAAGCCCTGGCACATGCCCGCACAGCAAATAAGGCACACATATTTGGTATCCCCATGCACGGGAGAAGTGGAAGAACGTGAAAGGAGATGAATTTTGTCCGTGGACTATACCGTGTGTGAAAAATGCTAGCCTAAACTGACGCATTTGCTAAATTCTTGCATTTTTTTCCAATTTTGCCCACTTTAGAGAAAAAAATAAAAATGATATATACTAACAAATGCCACTAAAACAAAGCCCTATCTGTCCTTTAAAAAGAGTGTAAAATTCAAAGATGAACTTTATTCACCTGCAGCGTTATAGTCATCTAAAGAAGCGCATAGCAAAATTGTGAAATTTGCTCTGGTCATTTAGCTGTAAAACAGCCTAGTCCTTAACCGGTTAAGGTGTTTTATCTCTGACTGTCAATATGATTGGGTCTCATTCATTCCCCTCGCCGCATTTTCCCTTAATAACCGGGTCAGTAACTCATCAGGGGTCTCCCCCTTTTTCTGTAATTTTGGGTTTAATCCACGGTTCTCCTTCGTTTCACCTGGTAGTTACAACAATCCCGAGGTAGAGGTCGTTCATCGGGAACTGTGCACAGTAGGCAGGGACTGAGTGGCGGGTAGATTAGGGCTCACTTGTCTGTTTCCTTACCCCCATCATTACACAATCTGAATATAATTTGGCGATGTCCAAGTTTTCCCATCTCTAAGTCCAGAAATGCTAGATCTCAATGGGGGTAATTTATCAACCTTCCTACGCCAGTTTGCTGCCGTAGAAAAGTTGCAAAAGTGGCCAAAAGTCAATATTTTGCCTTTCTACCCTGCCCTCGCCACTTTTGTGTAAAAAGGGCATCGCTTGATAAATTGGTCAGCAGTCCAAATGATTTATTAAAATTTACCCCAGAAAACTGGTGTTAATTAAAGTGGAAATCTACCGATCAGATAACCCCTGCCCTCACCCCAAATGGACAGTTACATTTTAAAAAAATGAAATAAAAGAAAAAAATTCTCACCTCTCTGCTCCTCTTCTCCCCTGCGGCTCCCTCAGCCGGGCAGCATCAGGACATTGCATGAGACACAGCTCTGATAGCGTTAAAGTGCTCCATCGCAAATAACACTCAGACGCAGCTTGGTGTCGGTACCTTGTATGAGCTGCGTTGAAATGCTGAGGCTTCCCGGTGAGGTGAGTATGTTTTTTTTTAATTTCATTACCACTGTCGGGGTAATGGTTGGCACGTGACCGTGGTTGTTTGCGCCAAATTTGTGGTCCATGGCCTGTTTGAAAGATTCAACACATTTATTAAGAGGTTTTCGCCTCTTAATAAATGTGTTGCACTTTATGCCAACTTTTCATGTCTTTATTAAGATGCCAGTTTTAGTTTAAAAACAAAATGGGGGCAGTTTACTAAGTAAAGTTACAAGAAGGCAATACAATGCATTCCCTTTTTCAGTTATAACAAGAATTCCAAATCAGTTTAGAAAAGTCAATTTCAGAAGGTTTAATTTGAACTGTATAAATTGCATTTTCTTTAGTGAAAGACATGCTAAAGTGGAGGGTGATGGCAATGAAGGAGATATATTTCTGCTACATGCATATGACATTCAAGCAAAGTAAACATCCAAGTAAATAAACACACCTGATCTCTGATCAGTAATAAAAGAACATAGAAAACAGGGAAGCAAACACTTAGAAATGACTGGGAAATGTCAGGTGTCAATTTGCCATAAGTGATGAGCACAAGAAAATAAACTCTAATAAATACAAAAAAATGAAAAGACGAGTTCAAACCAGTGGACAAATGTATTAGCCATATACCAACAGATGCTGAATATAGTTGTTGCTGCAAGCAAAGATTGAACTTCAAGTAATAATAATATGAATTGATCTTGTAATTTTAAATGCACAAATAGAAAATATACTGTAAGATGCAGGCATTCCACTCTACCTCTGCAAAACACCATACTGAATACTAAAATAAAATTAAGTAGCACATATACAAATAAACATAGCTTTAAATTAGACTGTTAGCAAAACTCATATTTGAAGCCATGGCCATTTCGACCTTTCTATGCATATATAGAACTTTTACATTCCTAAAGTTGTAAATAGAGTCAGAAATACATAAACCAGGAGAACTTAAACTAGTTGTATAGATTTGAAGAGTTCTTAATGTATCGAGAATTAATTCTAAACAGTGTGAAAGGTTCATGGAGGATCAGTCTTACCCAGGGACGATTTTGGACAAATGTGGCCCTGGGCAAAATTAAAAGTGGGGCCCCAAATGCTGATTTATTGTATCAATAATGCAGTAAATTCAGAAAGCAGTGTGCAGAGAACTGCGTCACTGATTTCTAGCACATCTAGAATTGTTGCAAGCCCCAAAATATATGTCCCCCCTCTCACACAAAAAATGATCTATATACATATACAGTTAGAAAAATCATATCACTATACGCGATTGAATATTAGCTGCATACGTGAACACAAGTCCCTGTTATTAGACCAATATTACCAATAATAACAACACAAAATAAGGTCCAAATAATACTGCCACACCATAACCACATAGTGACTGAATAATACCCCCATAATGTTACTGAAAAATACCTCCACACCATAACCACATAGTGACTGAATAATACCCTCATACTGTAACTGAATAATACTGCCACACCATAACTGCATAGTGACTGAATAATACTCCCATACTGTTACTGAATAAAAACCACTATACAAAGACCACTATTACCACCATATAGTGACCATATAGTCATCATATAATGGTAGATGCCAGATATACACAGGAGCTCTGCAGATGATAAAAGTAATTACAGCACATTTATATCTAGTGACTCACAGGTGATATTTTCACGGATTAGAGTAGGCACAAATAGCACCCTGTAGATGGTGCCACACACAGCTCCCTGTAGAAAGTGCCACACAGCCCCCTTGTAGATAGTGCAACATACCCCCTCTTGTAGATAGTGCCACACATTCCCCCTTTGTAGATAGTGCCACACATTCCCCCTTTGTAGATAGTGCCACACACCCCCACTCCTTGTAGATAGTGCCACACATTCCCCCTTTGTAGATAGTGCCACACACCCCCACTACTTGTATATAGTGCCACACATTCCCCCTTTGTAGAGAGTGCCACACTCCCCTCTTGTAGATAGAGCCACACAGCCCCCTCTTGTAGATAGTGCCACACAGACCCCATTTTAGATAGTGCCATACACTCACCCTTGTAGATAGTGCCACACAGTCCTTTTTGATGATAGTGCCACACAGCCCCCCTCTTGTAGATAGTGCCACACAGCCCCCCCTCTTGTAGATAGTGCCACACAGCCCCCTTGTAGATAGTACCACTTACAGCCCCCTGTTGATAGTGCCACACAGCCCCCTTGTAGATAGTGCCACCCCCCTCTTGTAGAAAGTGCCACACAGCTCCCCCTTGTAGATAGTACTACACAGCTCCCCCTTGTAGATAGTGCCACACAGCCCTTCTTATAGATACGTATTGACGTGCATCCCCGTTTGTAGATAGTGCCACACAGCCCCCCTCTTGTACATAGTGCCACACACCCCCTCTTGTAGATAGTGTCACACATTCCTTTTTGTAGATAGTGCCACACAGCCCCCCACTTTTATATTGAAGTCAAAGGAGTACACATCGGACAGCTAATGCACATAAAAAATACAGATTTACACATCTATTAAAATATGTTTCCCAATTTCTAAGGGAAGTTAAACAGAAATGTTAATGTGAATGAGGCCTAATATAAACTTGTGGTTATGTATCGAGTGTCATAGGTCACAGTAACTATGTCAGAAAATTTGAGAAACATATTTACTAACATATTAGTCAAATTTAACCTCCATTACCGAAATACTTGACAATTTTGAAAAATGTAAGGAGAGAGAGGTCCTTGTAGCAAAGCTCAAAATGGGTTCTCCATTACTGTTCTGGGTTTTGCCACCAAGGGTAGAAGGGCATGGTGACTGGTTTTTTTTTCACACCTTTCCGTTGGGCCGCATATTTTCTAAAAATGTAGTTCATCTGGAGAGGAGAGTCCTACACAAGTTCATGCCACCCAATAGTTCCCAAAAGCAGCAGGCATAGTCTGCCACTATGGTATGCACATGGTGTAGTGTTGTGTGACTAAGCAGTTGCTTTATGACGATGTATGTATGGCAATATGTAGAGCAAGTAATGTCATACAGACTTTCCTTCAGTTCAGGTGACAAGAATGTGACCGTCCAACTACATGTTTATAACTATGCTGCAGATTAAGTGGCATTTTTTTTCAGAACATAAGTGTTGTACAAATAATTCTATTAACATATGAGCCAAATGTGGTAGAACAGTAATTTATAATTTTAGCATAGGCTTTATAAACTAAGAATGTCTTTGTAATAAAATCACAATATGGGTTTGGTATTGTCAACAGATAGAAAGTATCGAGGCACACACCGGACTTGCAACAAATTTCTTTATTCAAGATCTTGGTCAAGATGTGGAATTAGCCTTACTGCCATTTCATGGGCATACACGCCTTCTCAAGGCCCTGGCGTCACTTCCTCTACCTGCCCTTTTTATTCACAAATCAGTATAGATTGTTACATAACAAAAATAATAAAAGACAGGAAAATACACAATATATAATATTGGATGATACACCATAGTTATATCAAGCTAAAATAACGATATGTTTATGTTTATTCGGTACATTATTTTAAAACAACAATACTTATGTTATAAAGGCACTTAGGTCGTTTCGGTCGTTAAGACCGAGAGGTCCTAGCACCCCTGTCTTTGAGATTATCTCTGCCTCTTTTTGCAAAAGAGTTCTATGTCTATCTCCTCCGGACAATAGCGGCTTAATGTGAACTATGCCGACAAACCGCATACATCGTGCGTTACTTTCATGTTTATACTGCATATGTTGTATCAACCTAGGGCATCCCTCACCTGTAATTAATGATCTTATATGTTCACGGAATCTTATATACATTGATCATATCGTTTTTCCTATATAAAATCTACCACAGTTACAGATTACTGCATATACCACGTATTGAGTTTTACAGGTTATCAGCTCATTAATTTCAAATGCACAGCCCCCTAAATTAAGGTTCCTAATGCGTATAATGGAATTGCAACAATTGCATTGTCCACATTTATGATTCCCTTTCGGTCCTATAGCTGATAGCCAGTTCTCATTTCCCTTTTCTCTTTGCGAAAAACAGCCCTTGACCATGTATATTGAATATGTATTTTAAATTCCTACATCTACGAAAATATATTATTGGTTTTCTAACTGCGACCTCCATTAATAATGGGTCATTTTCAACTAGATGCCTATTCTTTCTAATGCTTGTTCGGATCACATCACTCATTGGACTATGACCAAAGGATAAAATAAACCGTTTGTCCTTTTTTACATAAAAAAAATGTCCTCTTTTTATTGTGTTGTAATAGAGATATCTGTTTGTTATTACTTGCCTTATTCAGTGCTTCCCCTACCAATTCTGACGGGTATCCCCTTAGTTCCAATCTTTTTCTCATCTCATCTGCCTGTTCATAAAATGTCATATCACTGCTATTAATTCTTCTTAAACATAAAAATTGAGCATATGGTAAGGATTGGGTTACATGTCTCGGGTGATAACTATCATACCGTAAAAGTGTATTAGTGGCTGTAGGTTTTCTATATACTTTTGTCTGAACCACACCCCCTTCTATCGTTACATATACATCTAGGAATTAAATTTCCTGATTACCAAACTTATACGTAAAACTCATATTCATAGTAGTTTAATTCAGATATTCTACAAATTTTAAAAATTACTCCTGCGTACCAGACCACACTACAAAAATGTCATCTATATAATGCAAATATAACTGCAAATGTTTAGCATAGGGATTAGATAGGTTATAAATAATTTGTTCTTCTAAATCAGCTAGAAATAAGTTGGCAAATGTTGGGGCCACTGGGGTGCCCATCGCCGTTCCTGATTTTTGACGATTCCAAATGTCATCAAACTGAAAAGAATTATGACTTAACACATATTGCAGTGCTTCACAAATTAAATCAATAAACATGGGATCACCTTTTGTATACTGTAATTGGCATCTAACTGCCTGTACACCTGAAGGATTGAATCACTGGAATAGGACTAGAGTTTCGTTTAAAATGTAACTTTTACTTGTAACATATTTAAAAAGTGTGTAAAACAAATGACACACCAGGACAAGACTGTTTACAAAAAAATCTTCCTTATAGTACAGGAGATATAGTGCTCAATGCAAAAAAAAGGTCAATTCAATATTGGTGATATCATCATTTCTTTGCAGAGTTAAAGAAAAATGCTCCAAATTGTTGCAAAAACATGTGAGTGATCTATTTCCCAGGAGGATATATATAAAACTCTGTGGGGTAATGACCCCTCCTACCCGTTCCGTAGTGTGTTAAAGTCCTGTTCCGTTCTTATGGCTGGGGACTGGGAAACCTCACTTGTTTCTTTTATATGATTTTAGGCAATCAATCATTATTTTCTCCCGACGCGTTTCCTTATGGCCAGAATTCCTCAGGGGAGATAAGGCCAGATAACCTCCTTGACAGGGGGCACAAATGAAGTTTACTCCAGCACGAGGAAACAAGTGCTCTGAGGAATCTCTGCCACTGCAGAAGATTGAAATTTCAATACAGCTCCAACTTCATTTGTGCCCCCTGTCAAGGAGGTTATCTGGCCTTATCTCCCCTGAGGAATTCTGGCCATAAGGAAACGCGTCGGGAGAAAATAATGATTGATTGCCTAAAATCATATAAAAGAAACAAGTGAGGTTTCCCAGTCCCCAGCCATAAGAACGGAACAGGACTTTAACACACTACGGAACGGGTAGGAGGGGTCATTACCCCACAGAGTTTTATATATATCCTCCTGGGAAATAGATCACTCACATGTTTTTGCAACAATTTGGAGCATTTTTCTTTAACTCTGCAAAGAAATGATGATATCACCAATATTGAATTGACCTTTTTTTTGCATTGAGCACTATATCTCCTGTACTATAAGGAAGATTTTTTTGTAAACAGTCTTGTCCTGGTGTGTCATTTGTTTTACACACTTTTTAAATATGTTACAAGTAAAAGTTACATTTTAAACGAAACTCTAGTCCTATTCCAGTGATTCAATTATTAATTATTGTAGAGTATACAAAATATCAAGTCCTGCGGTGGAAGGCTTCAAATATACCACTAACACCTTACACTGTACACCTGAAGGATGCAGGTGTATAGGCTTTCAACGTCAATACTAGCTAATTTAAAGCCCTGCTGCCAACCAAAACCCATCAAAATTGACAGGAAATCCTGAGTATCCTGTAAATATGAAGGAATATTTCTCAATAATGGGCGCATTACCCAATCCAAGTAGAGTGAAAGTGGCTCAGTAACTGACCCAATTCCTGCTACAATTGGGCGTCCCGGGGGAAATTCAATAGATTTATGTACCTTTGGGATGAAATACCAGTATGGTCTTTTTGGGAATGGTGTAATTAATTTTTCTGCAAAACTTTCCGAGAAAAAAACACCATCTCCCTTTCTTAATAATGATTTCAACAACCTTAGCTACAACGGTTGGTTCTTGTTTAAGAATTTCATAAATCATGCCATCATCTAATTGACGATGAGCCTCCTGTACATAATATTCTCTTGACAGCAGCACTATATTACCTCCCTTGTCTGCCGGTTTTAAAACAACATTTTTATTAGAACTTAACCATTTTAATGCCTTTCTTTCACCCACTGACAAGTTGGGAATGGCTGATGGGTAAATCAAACATTTAACATCACGTAAAACTTATTTTTTAAATAAATCCAGTTGTGTACCGGCAGGCAAGGGAGGGTTAAATGTAGATGGTATACCACCCTGAAATTTCTCAGTGTTCTGCAATTGTTGATCATAATCTATATCGATAATCCAATCGAACATCCATTAATATATGTAACATCTTTCTATCTTCAGCTGAAAAATTCATTTTTTTAAGACGTTATTTGAAAACACTCGATGTAAATTTATTTTACGTATTGATTTATAGAGATCTATCTCAGATTTAGTGAAATCGAATTCAGAATTAATGCAGTAATTAAAACCCTTGGAAAGCAGAGAAATGCAATCTGAGGTCAGTGTGAGATCGGAAAGATTAATCACAGTGACCTCATTAGTTGAATGGGGTACATCTGGACCAGACATGAGTCTGGTGCCATTGGAGGCACAATCTCTTATTGTCTCCAAGAGACCTGCTTTCATTTGACACCTGCGTTGTTGCCTTTTCTGCCTCTGGCGGCCCCTTCGGATATGCCTCCTAAAGGGTTACTATTCCCTTCAGTCATAGGACTGATGGAAATGTCCATCAACGGACCATGACTGGTCCCTTCTTCTCCATGGCTCGAATCTGATCCTGAATCGGTAGTCCAGTAATTGGAAGTTTTATGTTGAATTTTCTGGCGTCTAAACTTTCTGATTCTCCGATTACCCCAATTGAAGATATGGCCTTTGTCAAAGTCTCCTTTATCTCTGATAAATTTATATTTTTTTCGTTCCTTAGTTTCCAACTGGATAGGAATGATCTTTTATCCACTTTTTTAATAAACGTTAGGAATTGTGTTTCCGTCAGTCTCGTTTTCAATTCCATTTTTGCTTTTCTATGTTCCTCTTTTATCAATGCATATTCTTTTTCAGTACGGGTCAGTATCAACCCCGTTAAATTCAATGAGTGCTGTATGTGCAGTTTCCATTTTGTAGCAAATTCCACATCCTCCTGATATTGTGAGATCTCTTTATATGTGTGTAAACCTCTAGGTGACCTATTGCAGTCTTTGTAAGATTGTAAGGAATTAACAGTCCAAAATAGTTTCACTTCTTTTTCAGACAGGAACATAACCTTGTCCTCAAGAGCTTTTGTGCCCATCACCTGCAACTCATCCTTGAGATTGCATTTTGCAAAAAACGCATCCACATCTATACGACCTGCGATCAATGCTGCTGAATCCAAAGTTGCCATTGTCTCCTCAGAATTCACTGGATTGTTATCCATAGCTGATTGTCACAATGTGCTCTAGCCCATATACACTATGACATAAGTAAAAAGAAGGAAAAGGCTGGCACTGTTGAACCAGTGCAAATTTTTGATTGGAGTGTTTCAAATGGCTTTTTCTAATGGATTTCAGCAGTCAAGTTGCCCCGGAGGTGCTCATCAACAAGTACAGCACACACCAACTTAATATCAACAGACAGAAAGTATCAAGGCACTCACCGGACTTGCAACAATTTTTTTTATTTAAGATCTTGGTCAGGATGTGGAATTAGCCTTACGGCCATTTCGCGTGCATACACGGTGACTGGTTTTTTTTCCACAGCTTTCCGTTGGGCCCCATATTTTCTAACAATGTAGTTCATCTGGAGAGTGGATTCCTACACAAGTTCGTGCCACCCAATAGTTCCCAAAGGGGCGTGGCCAGCAGTCGATGGCGCCGGTCGCATAAACTGAGAGCTCCGCGCCCTGCCACGCAGATCCAGCAGCCTACAGCGGGGAAAGGTGCCTCATATGGGGAAAAAAAGACCCCAAGGGTCTAGACTCACCCCTGCAGCACAGCACCAGGTCGCCGCCGCTCCACCAACGATCGACGGCTACTTTCTTCGGCGGCAAGCCACGCCGCTCCCTCAGCCGCAGCCATCTTGGACAGCCTCGTGTCAGAAGGAAGGGGAGATGTCCGAGCAGGGAGAGGAGACAGTGCCCCACGTACAGGGTAAGCTGAATAGCCGGATGGCTAAAGTTCACCCTCCCAGCTCCCCTAAGCTGTCCTCCACCTCGTCCTGTGAACAGCAGGGAAGGGGGTCCCCTATCCCAGGAGCAATGGAGGCCAGGCCACGAGGAGCATCAGCTCAGTTAGAGGCCCCAGTACACCTGCTTGAACCACCAATGTCACAGCCCTCAGCACAAATGGCCCTACAGATTTGGCCTGCACCTAAACCTCAACGGCCCACGATCCAGCAGCCGGGGAGGAGAGACGATCTGGGGGATACACCATCTTTGACCCCCTATGCCCAGGCCCCGGTATATGCCTCAGATTCTGACCTGGAGGATTCAGCCTCACTTCCTTCAGATGTGCCCCCTATGTGGAGGGAATGTTTCTCACAGTTGCCCACTAAAGAGGACTTTAAGAGTATGATACAAGAAGTGAAGGCAGCTTTTCGTTCAGAATTGGCGGGGGTGTCGCAGCATATACAGCAGATTGCTACGAGGGTGGAGGCTCTAGAAGATGACCACGATGCCACTAGGCGCCATGTCTCTGTGATACAGTCTTCAGTGTCCTCCCAGCTGGCGTCCATTAGAGATATGCAACTGCATCTAGAGGATTTGGATAACAGAGGTCGCCGTCATAATATAAGGATAAGGGGCATACCGGAGCCCTCGGGGTCTGAAGATCTTCCCATCGTGTTAGAGACTATCTTTAACGACCTTTTGGGTGCACCCCCGTCTAATCGGATACCGCTTGACAGAGCGCATAGAGCACTGAAACCAAAATCCATTACATCTCAGCCCAGAGATATCATCTGCTGTGTCCAGGATTTCCGCACTAAGGAGGACATTATGCTTAAAGCCCGTCAGCGTAAAGACCTGGAGTATGCCGGTGTGCCGATTCAGTTATTCCCGGATCTCTCCTGGATTACGTTACAGAAAAGACGTCTGCTTCGTCCGCTTCTCGCAGCCCTACGGGACCACAATATTATTTATCGATGGGGGTTTCCGTTCTCCCTTACAGCCCGAAGAGATGGTGTTTCTGCAACCCTGAGGTACCCAGGGGATTTGCCTCATTTCTGTGACTCCCTTGGTATACCAACGCCCAAGATGCAGAATTGGGAGACTCCTTTGCCGCCTTCGTCTCCACCTCCAGTCTGGCAGTCGGTCCGAAATAAGCGGAGGACCTCTCCAAGACGACAGTCTAACCGAAGTTCACCAAGACCTGATTTGAATTGATGGACGCTGCGCAGATACACGGCACCTCCGTAATATATGTGAAGGAGCCTGGTCACCCATACCAGCTGCTCCCTTCGCCAGTTGCACTATCCTAGGCTAAAAATGCATTTAGGATTATATTTCTGATTTTATGTTGCTTCTCTTTAATTCGTTAACGTAAATTGTGGCAGGGCGCGATTGCCCGGGATACACTTGGCTCTTTCACCCCCTTTTTGTTTTTTCTCGGCCTGTACGTATTTATACGTACTTTTGTACTAGGTTCCTCGACTGTTGAGACCCGACCTCCTTTTTTGATAGGGGTAATTTGTTTTGCAGTTCTCCCTCTGTTTTTAGAGAGAGTTGCAAAGGGTAATATTGTATTACCAGTTTTCTTTTGCTTTAATATCACCCGCCCCAGGGTATAGTATTCTCCCTGGTAGTATTTTCTGAGTGTGTTTGAAATTCATTGATCTCATGCATTTCTCTTTGTTCTCACTGCAGATATGTGTATTGTCTCCCTGGTACGTCTTTACCCCAGTGTCTTTCCCTCCCCTCCTACTTTCATCCGAAATAACACTTGAGACGACAGTGAATCCTCCAAGAACCTCCAAGGTAGAAGGACGCCGTAGAACACTGCTTGCTTTGAAACCGACATGGGACTGGCCCCGACATAACTGTGAGCTGTATACATCCGCACTTTCCACATCATTCTTTGCTCTTTCATACATCTTTGACCATGGTTAAATTTGTCACACTTAATGTCAAGGGTCTCAACTCCAATGTGAAGAGACGCTTGCTTCTCAGGGAGTTGAAATCGCTTGGAGCGGAAGTTGCTTTTCTGCAGGAAACACACTTAGATTCATCCGGAACTTTCCAATTTGCCCGAGGGGCGTATCCTGCTGTGTACTCTGCCTCGTCAGGTCGCAAAAGGGAGGGGGTGGCCATTTTGATAGCAGCTTCCTGCCCCATACAAGTTCACACCTCACATCTAGATCCGAAAGGCAGATATGTTATAATAGAGGGGACTTTGCTTGGACAGCCCATTGTTTTATGTAACGTTTACTCTCCTAATACCGCACAGATTCCATTCCTACGTAGACTCCTTTCTAAACTCCAGAAGCTTCCTAGGGGGGCATGGCTGGTGGGAGGAGATTTTAATGTCCCGTTCTCCACGTCCATGGATAGGGTCTCTCTTACACACGCTACTCCGACGCCCACCCTTACAGGACTTTCTACACGTTTTAGGCAACTAATTAGAGAGCACCAGCTCTATGATTTGTGGCGAGTGGATCACCCAGGTGATAGGTCCTATACCTTCTTCTCCCATACGCACAGCACTCATACACGCTTAGATTACTTTTTTGGTAATGTCCCTGCCCTCCGTGCGCTCCAGGGGGCGAATATAGACCCCATCTCTTGGTCAGATCACGCACCAGTTTCTGTGTCCCTACAGATAGGGAAACCAAATACGAGAGTATGTCATTGGCGCTTAAACGAAACTTTGATTAAGTCCCCTTCTCTTAGGGACAGCCTGGCCGGACATATGCGGGAATTTTATGCACTTAATGAGGGATCGGTTCCTTCAGTATCCACTCTTTGGGAGGCGCATAAGGCGGTGATGAGAGGGCAATGCATAGTAATGGGATCTAGATTGAAAAGAGACTCTCGGGCCAAGCGGGTGGCTCTCCATCGGACAATTACTAAGTTGGAGAGAGAAATGGGGATTAAACCGGCGGTCCCGACACTACGGAAATTGATAGAGGCTAGAGCACAACTCAAGGACTTAGCTATAAAGGGGGTAGAAAAGTCATTACTATACACAAAAAGGAAATATTACGACAAAGGTAATAAGGCGCACTCGCTTCTGGCCAGACTATTGCGGGATCAGGCGACTGTTCGTACTCCACAGGCGGTTCGGGATAAGGCGGGCATACTCCAGCATCACCCAGACACGATAGCCACACTTTTTCATGACTATTATAAATCCTTATACCACCTGCCAAATACCTTACCACCTGATCCGGCTCGTCGGAGGGAAACGCTGCAAGCATATCTCTCTTCCTGTGCTCTCCCTAAACTGAAAGATGAGGAGCTTTCATCCCTGAATGCCCCGATCTCTGCGGAGGAATTGTTTGATATATTGAAGGACCTCCCTAGTGGTAAGGCCCCTGGACCAGATGGCTTTACATATGGGTATTATAAGACCTTTGCAGAGATCTTGGTTCCACGGATGGCTTCGTTATTTAATGAATTCCTACAGGGTTCTCCCATCCCTCAAACATTCCTGCATTCTCATATCATGCTGATCCCTAAACCGGGTAAAGACCACGCAGAGTGCTCCAATTACAGACCCATAGCCCTTCTGAATTCGGATCTAAAAATTTTCACCCGTCTTCTAGCTAATAGACTCAATGTTTGGCTCCCTTCTTTGATTCACAAAGACCAAGTGGGCTTTGTGCCTCTTAGGCAAGGAGGAGACAACACACGAAGGGCCCTTGACCTCATTGATGCCCTCCAAAAGCAAAAGGAATCGGCGATCCTTCTTAGTCTAGATGCAGAGAAGGCGTTTGACCGCTTGGGATGGCCATTTATGTTCGAAACTCTAAATTCATTTGGGATTTCGGGCCCTTATTTGACAGCACTGCGTGGTCTCTACTCCAAACCGACAGCGGCAATTAAACTCCCACACTCCACCTCCCCTCCGTTTCAAATCTGGAATGGTACACGTCAGGGGTGTCCCCTATCCCCACTTTTATTTGTGCTATGCATAGAACCTTTAGCAGCTCAAATACGGAAATCCAGGGATATAGCGGGGGTCCAGATACAAGATAAAGAGTTTAAGGTTTCCCTGTTTGCAGATGACGTCCTCTTGACTATCACTAAACCTCATACCTCCCTCCCTAACCTTACTACAGTTCTCCGTAGGTATGGGAGGCTGTCAGGATATAAAACTAATACATCTAAAACGGAAGCGCTCCCTCTTAATGTCCCACACCAGGAGCTCCAGCTACTCAAACACAACTACACCTACAACTGGAAGGAAACCTCCCTGACTTATTTAGGAGTTCAACTCACTCCCTCCTATACGTCGGTTTACAAGGCTAATTTCCCCTCTCTGTTTGTAGAGCTACGTCAGCTGATGGCCAGGTGGGATCCTCTTCCCATGTCATTTTTTGGGCGCATAGCAGCGGTCAAAATGACCTTGCTCCCTAAATTACTGTACTACTTTGAGACTTTGCCGGTAGCAGTACCTATGAAGGAATTGCGGGCCATGCAGTCTTCTATCCTCAGGTTCATATGGCATTCCGGCAGACATCGAATTCCGAAATCAGTTTTATTATCGGGTCGATCTGCGGGTGGGCTATCGGTCCCTGATGTGGTGAAGTACTACTGGGCGGCACACCTCCGTCGCATACCCAGCTGGGTGTCTTTAAGGGCGTACAATAAATGGACCGAAATAGAGAAGCTATGGATGGCCCCGGTCCACCCAAACTCCCTGTTATGGGGTGACCCACTGGTAATGCCGACTGCATCTTTATTGGGTCCCATGAGATTTCAAAGGGAGGTGTGGGAAACCTGTAAAAACCGCTTCCATTTGGCATCGGGTTGCCCGCCCTTGACTTCGGTACTCTACACTCCCACTATTCCGGGGGGCACTACCTCCCGAATAGTCCGATTGTGGACGGGAATTGAGGTATTTCACCTGGCTGATATGGTTGATCCCCACACGCAAGAGCTTCACCCGTTTTCATACTTTCAAAAACATCATAATATTCCCTCCGCTGCGTTCTTTCACTATCTTCAGGTTAGACATTACATGCAGCAAACTTTTAGATCCACGCGGGTTACTGCACCTACAAGCTTCGAAAGGTTATGTCGGTATGCTACCACCACTAGGGGGCTTATCTCAGCCATTTATGCATTATTGCTATCCCCGGAGGGTTCCCCTCCGCCTGGGCATAGATACATGTTGAAGTGGG
The DNA here is from genome assembly GCF_050947455.1 of Rhinoderma darwinii. NCBI lineage: Eukaryota > Metazoa > Chordata > Amphibia > Anura > Rhinodermatidae > Rhinoderma > Rhinoderma darwinii. Next base: position 139,223,433 of record NC_134688.1, read on the forward strand.
AGGCCTTACTGAATAAATCCATCCCGCTCTCATTGTGGCAGATTATTTGGTCGCAAGCAGCTAAAACCTCCATCTGCACTGCATATAAGGAAAACCAATATAAAATCCTTATGTTTTGGTACCATACCCCTGCCTTTTTGCATAGCTTCAATCCGGGTATTCCGTCGGATTGCTGGCGATGTAGAGGTCAGAGAGGTGATCTGTTCCATATTTTCTGGAGCTGTTCACTGGTACAACAGTATTGGTTGGAAGTTAAGAACTTGGCATTGGCGGTGTTGCAGCAGGATATTCCCTTAGACCCTCTTCATTACCTCCTAAATGTTCCCCCTAGGTCTTTGGGGAAATCACCAGCTCGACTCTTTCGACACTTTCTCACAGCCGCTAAGACGTTGATAGCGTGGAAATGGAGACAGACAACCCCTCCCTCCCACATCGACTTAGTAACTAGAATTAGGGAAATACGTACAATGGAGCATATGACGGCCTCTATTGACAATGAACTGGACAGGTTCAAAGTGGTGTGGGACCCGTGGGACAAGTATTGGATACAGGGAACTCAAGATTAGGTGGTAGGTGGAGCTCCGACTATCCCCCCCCCCTCACCCCCTTAAACCCCTGTGTTTTTTCCCAGATGTTTTGTCTGTCTATTGAAAGTTACTGTCTTACTATGTGAATTGCATGGCCCTTCATGCTGCTCTAAGTTATATGTATATTTTTGAAAAATGTTCAATAAAAACACAGTTGAAACCAATAGTTCCCAAAAGCAGCAGGCATTGTCTGCCACTATGGTATGCACATGGTGTAGTGTGGTGTGACTAAGCAGTTGCTTTATGACGATGTAGGTATGGCAATATGTAGAGCAAGTAATGTCATACAGACTTTCCTTCAGTTCAGGTCACAAGAATGTAACAGTCCAACTACATGTTTATAACTATGTTGCAGAGTAAGTGGCATTTTTTTCAGAACATAAGTGTTGTACAAATAATTCTATTAACATATGAGCCAACATATGAACAGTAATTTATCATTTTAGCATAGGCTTTATAAACTTAGAATGTTTTTCTAATAAAATCACAATATGGGTTTAGTATTGTACTCTCTAATACTGATTGTTTTATTTTCTTAATGTCATTATACACATAAATGTAATCTGGATAACGAATTGCAATGTTTATATCTTTAGTTTTGTTTTACCACACAATCCTTTCCCTTCATTACTCTGTAACTGCAACATTTGATTGTTGTTTTGTTTTTTTTGCATTACATTTTTACTTTTTAAAACCATTAATAAAAATGGAATGGAAAGAAAAAAAAAAGTAGAATTAACTTAAAAAGTGTTTCTTTAATAGAACATGAAATGAAGAAATTTAACATTCTGGTAAGCGCTAGAATTTCCAGTCTACAAACAAACACTTCAAAAAATACAAGCAGTATTCTGTGATTTATGTGTCTTCCTATGATTTATACATTACATTATCTGATGTGTAAAAATAATTGGCTGCATTCTGGACAGAATAATTGTACTTGAGCTGTAGTGTCTTCTCTTCTTCACAGTAAACGTTGTTTTCCCCAGCTTCAATTTCTTTGCAATGACACAGCATTTTTCTCTTGTCCTTGAAGTAGGATCATAACTATTCAGTAGTTGGATCTTGTTTCCTATGAGTGCCATTGGTTCATATATTTTTATTTCACATGCATTCCATCTTATTTAACCCTTAATTATAATACACGCAATAACATAAATTGCCCATATTATTTCTATAATTCCATTAGCTTTGTCTCTTTATGTCTATCAGTCTTGTTTGTATTGACTTAATGTATCATACAGTATGTTGTAGTACATATAAAATTACAATGTTTGTTCACAGACATTTTGTATTTATTATCATCATTTCACATTTTACATCTCAGTTTTGAAGAGAAGGGACAACTGCTCTTGGTGTAAAAAAAAATGGCTCTTAGAGTAGTTGACCACTAGAGCATCCCCTTTTTATACCCTACCTGGTGAACATAAAAATCCTTTGCTTACAAATATTGTATATTTTATAGAAAACAGGACATTGTTTCATAAGAACCAGGAATGTAATTATTGGGGCTGCAGAAGTTGCAGACCAGTACTATTAACGGTTTACTCCAATCTAAGACATTTATGGCATATTTGCTAACTCCCATACAACAGAATGGAAAAAGACGCCGCCACCGCTCAAATAATTTTCCACCTGGACGCAACGGCCACTGAACCAGGTGGTTTGGTAGTCGGGGAACCCTCTTTCTAAACATAGGTGCAAATCCTAGAGCTTGGACCCGCTTCCATGAGATTTATGGTATATACCGTGGATAGCAGATGTGTGTTAGTTGGGGGGGGGGCTGTTACAGATAATGCTTTAGGACCCAGGAGCTTCAAGTTACACCATTGTTAAAAACACTCCTAGTACTTTGGTTTCCTGTGGAACTCTAAATACAGTCTGAGAATACAGTAAACCCATCTACTCCAAGCCATGTTTTAAGTGCTATAAAATATTATAAAGTTACAGTTACATAAATAACGTGAATCTTACATCAATTTATTTAAAGTTAGATTAAAATGTAAAATAGAAAAGAAAATGTTCCTCGCATTACTTGATGTGTAATAATAACAATATAACATATAATGAAAACAAAATCTTTATATATAAAATTCTGACTGGTAAACACATTTTATAATCTGCAAAATATATTAACTATGCTGTTTCATATTCTAAAAAGCATTTGTGGCAAATCATAAATTCTGCAATATATTTGTATACTGACTATAAAAACGAAGAGCCATTTCTTCATATTATTGCTCTTTGCTACTTGTAATGTTTTTAGAATTATTCAAATATCATTAAACTTGAGATTTCCACACTAATGTAAGATGATGGGTTATTAAAATTTACTTTAACTAAAACATTTTATAACAATCTGAACTAATAGAGAACACAGTGATTTGAACATGGAACAATATGCAAAATCTATTTCAATGTGTTATCCACAATAATATTCCGAACATCTGTTCATCTGAATATATTTTGTTGTTTTTTGTATTAATTAAATTTTTTCGTGTATTGTACTAAATCACAATACTTATATATTTTTAAAGATTGCTACCATTAGTGCCATTACAATGTTTTATATAGATACAAATATGATTTTTCCGGCTTTGTCTTTGTATGTGTCGCAATAGTTTTTGCAATTCTGTATCTATACCATCATAAGAATAAAGTATGGCCTAAATGGCTTAAGACATTGGAGGAGATGTATCAAAACTGGTAAAAAGGAAAAGTGGAGTAGTTAGTTGTCCATAGAAATCAATTTAGATTCCACCTCTTATTTTTAGAGGCCCTTTGGGAAATGAAAGCAGCGACCTGATTGGTTGCTCTATGCAACCACTACACTTTTCCTTTGCACAAGTTTAGATACATCCTCCCCAATATTTTTAAAAGGCAATGAGCCACACAAGGTACAGCTGCGGCATAGAGAATGTTGGGACAGCCACAAAATGGCACCTCTGAGGAAAACTTTGGGACATGTAGAGTGCCATAACTCTAACAATGCTGCACCTAGGAACCATAACTACGCATGCTTGCACTGCTTTTGCTGTTTGAACTCCTTCTTTGAACATGTTGAATATGCCTAATTTTTCTTACCAAGACACGGTTCCCAGGTCCTGTCCAGCACTTACCATTATTTTCCATATCACAACCCACCTATATTTCAGATATATTACAAAGCACCACCTTTGTCCAATCCTTATACTTGAAATTCTGAGCATTGGTCTTCTTATGCCACATTATATCTGCTTCCTCAAACTCTGTCTGACTGGCTGCCTGTATGGGAGATAAGAAATGATTTCACATAGGAAAAGCTTACTCCAAGAGATATCGGATGAGAAGCTGCTTGGTTAGGAATTCTGTGTATCAAAATTCACTTCTTTATGGGATGCCCAAATTCAGTGAGCCTACCATTGAGTAATAGACCCATGGACAAATTGTAGCCTGGCACAGCCAACTTTGCCCTTGATCGTTGATGCTGTTCTAATTCCATGCCCCAACAATTCTCTCTGCAATAGGCCTAATAGGCTGAAATTTTATTGAAGAAGTGACTTACCTAGCTGAACCCCTCGATGCATTGATTAAAATTTTTGAATTGCTCTGATCTGTCACAGAAAAAATACCTAGATTTACAAAGCAAATTGTGCCAGAATTGTGAATAAAATTGTGCAAAAAAAAAAACCTGCCATACATGTGCCAAATTTATTATGTATTTCAGACAGTTTTTACACGTCACTAGACAGTTTTGAAAGGTGTCTGGAAAAAGTGGCGTGGCTAAGAGGCATCATAAAATGTGCAAAATCTATTATCCCCTTCCCGCCGCAGCCATTTTTTGGATTTTCACTTTTGTTTTTTCCTCTCCACCTTCCAAATAGCATTACTTTTTTATTTTACCATCAATATTGCCATATGAGGGCTTGTTTTATGCGGGAGTTGTAGATTTTCACAGTACCATTTTTTGTACCATATAATGTAGTGAGAAACGAGAAAAAAATTATATATGGGGTGGAATAGGAAAAAAAAAAGCGATTCCTCAGTCTTTTAGGTGGTTTTGTTTTTACAGCGTTCACTGTGCGGTAAAAACTGCATGTTAACTTTATTGTGCGGGTCAATACGATTACAGCAATACCAAATTTATATTGTTTTAGTTATGTTTCAGTACTTTTACAAGGAAAAAACTGATTGTTAAAAATAAAATTTGAGTTTTGTCGCCATACTCTGAGAGCCATAACTTTTTTTTATTTTTCTGTTGATTTAGCGGTATGAGGGCTTACTTTTTGCGGGGCAAGCTGTAGTTTATATTGGTACCATTTTGGGGTACATGGGACTTTTGATCACTTTTTTTATTTCATTTTTTGTGGGAGATGAAGTGACCAAAAAACAGCAATTCTGATATTTTACATTTTTTACTTTTTATGGTGTTCACCGTGCGGACTAATCAATGATATATTGTAATAGTTCAGACTTTTACAGACACGCCAATACCAGTTATGTTAGCTTTTTTATTTTTTTTACATTGTGTTTGAGGGAAAATGGGAAAAAGGTGTTTTTTTAACTTGAAATTTTTAAATTTTGTTTTATTTAATTAAAAAAATGTATTTGACAGTTTTTTTAACTTTTTTTTTTACTTGTCCCCCTAGTGATTCCGACAGTCTCCTATGAAGCCCTGCCATAGAAATACAAAGATGGCGGACCTGGGGGCCTTCATCAGGCTGCCATGCCAACCAATGGCACCCTCCGATCTCACCGCGGGGGGGGCAGTTGGAATGTCACAGGTCGCCCCCCTGGTTTTAGTCATTTAAATGCTGCGGTCGCTATTGACCGTGGCATTTAATGGGTTAAACAACGGGATTGCGCTCGAGCGGAATCACGCTCGTTACCCGGAAGTTTCCACTGTAACACACAGCCGACACTCGCTCTATGGAGCGGGCTCAGCCCGTGAGCCCGCTCCATACACCCCCACCCGGCGTGTGCCGTATTTATACGGCGGATTTTGGGAAGGGGTTAATGGCATGCCCCATGCTTTTAGTACACCAACCATGAGATGGCGCAAAAAAGAGTAACGTGTCTAACATGTCTAGCAAGGTGCATCAAATTTATTATTCTAAAATTGTTTTGTGAACAGCACCTGTAGGCAAAAATTAAATGAAACCAGACTGTGCAATACTGAAAAAGAATTTAAATTAAAGCATACATATACCAGTATCCAAGTGAAAAAGAATACAAACAGTGAAAAATACAGGAAGTGAAAAATGCAAGAAGCGGCAGAAAAATTACAAATTAAATAGATCATATGTCATTAATGTTCATAGTAAAAATACTTTTTAGAATAGTTAATTTGCAAAGTTCATCAGAATAGTTAATTTCATGTACGTAGCCACGCGTGAATTCAAGAATATGGTTAATGGTGCAATAAAGACAAGTTCAGTGGAAAAGAGCATTCCTACAAGTTCATTAATAAATTAATTTAAATACTTATGACACGATGTAGAAAAATTGACAGTAAATAGCGGCAATGTTTCGGACAACTTCCTTTCTAAAGCCTCCTCATGTGATGAATTCTGGCATAATGAACATAATGATACTGTGATGTGGAAAGTATCTTCTCTAGTATGTGTACAAAGCAGAAAAATTTGATTCATTTTTTTAATTGGTACGCTGCTCCGTTCCAGTGTCAAAGATGAAAAGACCTGAAATGCTGCATGTGTAGAGCAGTGAAATTAAATATTTTTGAAATTATACATCACTAGAAGTATAAAATATAATGGATGCTAAAAAATATTTCAAATTTATTTAGCATTTTTTTTAGTTAAGATGATTCTCTTTGTATTCTTTTCAACCTGGCATCTCTTGTTGCATTGAGAATTACAACCATGTTGCTGAAATGATAGAATAGATTTGACTGGAACACAAGGATACAAATAAAAAAGTTTGTGTTTGTAAACCTGTTCAAGAGAGTGTGTGTATATAAACTCCTTATCAACAACACACACATACAGTGCTTTACAACATACTTCGCAGTGAACAGCTCTTTTCATCAAAGGAGGAAAAAAAATCCTAGGTTGCAGAAAATTAAAAAAGTGAGATCAGTGTCTGACATCAGCAATAAAAATGTCACTGCAGGTGAAGAAATTACATTTCTGATCTTTGTTGGATGCTGTTGACAACCTTATATTATTTACTGAAGCAGAGTCTAGCAAATGCATCAATCTTCTGCTAAACTTGTTTCTCCACTTAAAGATTGCATGTCATGTCTTGCATCCCATTTATAATTTAATAAGTGCAAGAGAAGCTGTGATAAAATATGTGAGGTGTTGAACTGCAATATTAAGACAAGATACGAAACAGAATAAAAATTGGGTGTTTAAATTTTAAGTTTAAGTACTTTTAATGTGTTTAAAATTAAATCATGATATATTTACAGCTATTGTTATACTCTATTTATCTTGTTTTCCATTCACGTAAATATAGTGGTCAACATTTAGCGGTCAACATTTAACTACGAGTGACCTATCTTACACCAGACTTAATAAAGGAGATAGTTGCCATGATTTGCGCCACGTTTATTAAAAGTCGCACTCCTCTTAATAAAACTGACGTAGAAAACGAAATCTGCAACAGCTTTGAGCTTTAGATTTGTGACAAAACTTGCACCATATTCATGCTTTTTACTTAATAAATTTGACTAAAACTATGTCTCCTAGGAGACTGCCCACTTATCTTGTCACTTTCGAAATTTGGCAAGTGACGAGAAAAGTGGCAAGCGTTGTGATTTGAGACTTTTTAGTCAGAGTTTACACCAAAACCTAGTGTAAACTGCATGATAATTGTGGGCCATTGTGTTTTAGAAGTAAAGTCAAATATTCTATAATATTGTAACAAAACATAAAGAAATGAATGTGTCACTCCATCTAATTATCTTGCTCATACAGCATATTGCTATCCAAAAAAATTCTTCCAAAGAAAATGTTGCCTATCAAACAAAGCTTCCTTACTTTTATTACATAGTTACATAGGTTAAAACTAAGACGCAGGTCCATTAAGTTCAACCTTTCTCAATCAATTATACGTCATTCATTGCTAGATTTATTATAACCCTTAGGCCTAATTCACTTGAGCGCGTTCGGTCCGTTATATACGGTCCGCATGTCAGCTGCATTTCCTGGACCGAACACACTGCAGGGAGCCGGGCTCCTAGCATCATATTTATCTAGGACGCTAGGTGTCACTGCCTCCCCACGGATCTACTGTCCCATACTGAAAACATGATTACAGTACGGAACAGTTTTCCCGCAGCGAGACAGTGACACCTAGCGTCATAGATAAATATGATGCTAGGAGCCCGGCCCCTTGCAGTGTGTTCGGTCCGGGAAATGCGGCCGACATGCGGACCGTATATCAGGGACCGAACACGCTCATATGAATTAGGTCTTAATGCTATTTATCATTAGATAAACATCTAGCTCTATTTTAAAAGCTGTCATGTTATCTGCCATTACTACCTCTTGGGGTAGGCATTACATGTTTGACTACTCTAGCTGTAAAGAACTCTTTCCTTTATTCATATATGAAACGCTTTTCTCGACACGCAATGAATGCCCCCTGGTCCTTTGTGTAGTTCTTAGAATGAATAAATAAAATGCTAGTTCTTTTTATTGACCACACATGTACTTAAAGGGAACCTGTCACCAGAATTTAACCTATTAAACCAGAAATACCTGATGGAAGTGGGTGAAAAATCATTTTTATGTAACATATAATTATCTTCTAAGTAGGCTCTGAATCTTTAGTATTTAATTTTTTAGTGTTCCTGTGCTGTATGCTAATGAGCATAACAGAGTACTTTCTTAGTTTGAAAAGTGTCATATCTTCGTGTGTCAAAACTTTCAGAGTTAACCCCGTCTCCTTACTTTTCATATACAACTACTCACCTCCCCCCAGCATTACGAAATACCGCTCTTGCGCATCTAGGTCCAGTTCTGGTGCGTGCATACCACAGGACACCATAGTGGCGCACGCACATTAACTAGATTTGATGCCAAGACAAAGCAGGGAAGGGTGTCGGACCATACATGACGGGCGCATGTGTGCTATATCAGATGAGATTTCGGCATTCAGGGCGGGCCAGTTTTTGGCGGTGGGCAGGCACAAGAAGAGGAACGAATGAGACTGCCAAATTATTAACATAAGAGGCACAAAATGTTTGCAGACCATTATTTACAGTCGGAGGGGAAGTTTAGGAGAGGAGATAACGGCTATGAACTTTTGACATCAGCGGCCAGCGAGGGGTGAGTAGAGTTCAATAGGTGAAATGCTGGTGACAGATTCACCATTAACCCCTTCCCCCTGCTGGCATTCTGGGCCCTAATGTCCAAGCCATTTTTTAGATTTTTCCATTGTCACATTCGAAGAGCTGTAACTTTTTTATTTTTGCGTCGGCATAGCTGTATAAGGTCTTGTTTTTTGCGGGACGACTTGCAGTTTTTATTGGTACCATTTGAGAGTAGATGCGACTTTTTGATCACTTTCTATCACATTTTTTTTAAGTCAGGATTAACAGAAAACAGCAATTTTTCCATTGTTTTTTATTTTATTTTTTACGGCGTTCACAGTGCGGGTTAAATAATGTAACAGCTTTATAGTCGGGGTCGTTACGGACGCGGCGATACCAAATATGTGTAACTTTTTTGCTTTATTGTAGTTTTTTTTAATAGTAAAGCATTTTGTAAGGGGAAAAGCTGGGTTTTTCATTTTTTTTTTTTCACTTTTTTTTTTAATTAACTTTATTAAACTTTTTTTACTTTTTTACTAGTCCCACTAGGGGACTTCCCTATCATCCGATCGCTATTATAATACACTGCAATACTTTTGTATTGCAGTGTATTACTGCCTGTCCGTTTAAAACGGACAGGCATCTGCTAGGTCATGCCTGCGGCATGATCTAGCAGGCATTCGCTGCAGGCAGACCTGGGGGTCTTTATTAGACCCCCGGCTGCCATAGAAGACACAGACACTCGGCGATTTTATCGCCGGGTGTCAGTGAGATGAGAGGGAGCTTCCTCCCTCTCTCCAAAACCATTCAGATGCGGTGCTCGCTATTGTGCACCGCATCTGAAGGGTTAAACAGGTGAGATCGATACTAATATCGATCTCACCCGGCAGAGCAGGGACGCTCCCAGCCCTCAGCTGCTTCTGACAGCTGAGAGCAGGGAGATTTCACGGCTCCCTGCTCTGTTTACTTTATTCTAATGCAGCGACGTAGTTTGGCGGCGCTCTAGAATAAAGCCCACTAATGACCGCCGTAAAAAGACGTATCGGCGGTCATTAAGGGGTTAAAGCATATTTTTTCCAAGCTGAAAAAGTTCAATTTTTCTAGCCTCTCGTTATAAGAGAGACCTTCCATCCCTTTTAATAATCTATTCACCCGCCTTTGAACCCTCTCCAGTTCTCCTATATCCTTTATACAAAGAGGAGCCCAAAACGAAATTACATATTCAAAATGTGGTCTTACATGGGATTTATAGAGGGATAATATATTTGAATCACATGTTTTTATCTCTCTGTTTATACACCTTAAAATCCTATTTGCTTTTGCAGCTGCTGCCTGACATTGAGTGCTGCTGCTTAGCTTATTTGTAACCAGAATACCCAAGTCCTTCTCTTGTTCTGTTATCCCCAGTTTTATTCCATTTGATGTACTATATATGCATTAATATTATTACTGTGGTCTAGGTGCATTACTTTGTATTTATCAACAATAAAATTAATCTGCCATGTTTTTGCCCATGCTGTCAGTTTATCAAGGTCTTTCAGTAATATTTTCCAAGATGAGTTTTAGGTATCCTACAAAGTTTTATGTCCTCAGCAGAAACTGACACTTTACTATAAATCCTATTTTTTTCAGTCCTTTTTAAACAACGCTGTGTAGCCCTCCACATAATAGTCATCCAGTCATGGCTTTCATCCAGCTGGGTTTCTGTTATGCCCACTACATCATAATCTATGTGGGTCATTAGAATTTCCATCTCGTCTATTTAATTTGCAAGACTTCTTGCATTTGTTAGCATACATTTTATATTACCAATATCTTTGTTTGTCTTTGATCTATGTTTATTCCTAGTCACCTCCCTACTTCTCTTGCTAACCCACCATCAACCTACCATCAGATCTTAGTTAAAAAGTTATTTGGCCATCTCACCATTCTTTCCCCAGCACCACTGCACCCTCCCCATTCAGATGCAGCCTGTCCCTACCAAAAAGCCTGTAGCCGACAGAGAAATCAGCCCAGTTCTCTAGGAACCAACACCTTCCCCCCTATACTAATTTCTAAACCACTGATTTGACTCCCTAATCTCCTGCTGTCAGCAACAACTGTGGCACTGGTAGTATTTGTTAAAGCAGTACCTTGGAGGTCCTGGACTTTAAGAAACCCTCCAGTCTCAGGACAAAAATATACACTACCGTTCAAAAGTTTGGGGTCACACTTATATTTATCAAATGAGTTGCAAAATGACTAGAAAATATAGTCAAGACATTGACAAGGTTAGAAATAATGATTTTTATTTGAAATAATAATTTTCTCCTTCAAACTTTGCTTTCGTCAAAGAATGCTCCATTTGCAGCAATTACAGCATTGCAGACCTTTGACATTCTAGCTGTTAATTTGCTGAGGTAATCGGGAGAAATTTCATCCCATGCTTCCAGAAGGCCCTCTCACAAGTTGGATTGGCTTGATGGGCACTTCTTGCGTACCATACGGTCAAGCTGCTCCAACAACCACCTCTTCAGTGTAGACATTGACACTGGCGTTTTGCGGGTACTATTTAATGAAGCTGCCAGTTGAGGACCTGTGAGGCGTCTATTTCTCAAACTAGAGACTCTAATGTACTTGTCTTGTTGCTAAGTTGTGCAGCGGGGCCTCCCACTTCTCTTTCTACTCTGGTTAGAGCCTGTGTGTGCTGTCCTCTGAGGGAGTAGTACACACCGTTGTAGGAAATCTTCAGTTTCTTGGCAATTTCTCCCACGGAATAGCCTTCATTTCTAAGAACAAGAATAGACTGTCGAGTTTCACATGAAAGCTCTCTTTTTCTAGCTATTTTGAAAGTTTAATCGAACCCACAAATGTAATGCTCAGATTCTCAACTAGCTCAAAGGAAGGTCAGTTTTATAGCTCCTCTAAACAGCAAAACTGTTTACAGCGGTGCTAACATAATTGCACAAGGGTTTTCCAGTGTTTTCTAATCATCCATTAGCCTTCTAACACAGTTAGCAAACACAATGTACCATTAGAACACTGGAGTGATGGTTGCTGGAAATGGGCCTCTATACACCTATGTAGATATTGCATTAAAAACCAGACGTTTGAAGCTAGAATAGTCATTTAGCACATTAACAATGTATAGAGTGTATTTCTGATTAATTTAATGTTATCTTCATTGAAAAAAACTGCTTTTCTTGCAAAAATAAGGAAATTTCTAAGTGACCCTAAACTTTTGAACGGTAGTGTACATGTGATGGAGTATATGGAGTAATATTACCTGGTGCTTCCAATTACCCCCCTCTTCCATGGATCCGCCGTTTAAGGGTCCCCTTTGTGTTGTCTCAAAATGGCCGAAGCGCTTCTTAGACTGAGTCTAAGACACACTCTCTGCTCACGGATTGGACGGAACTGCTCACTTGAGCAGCTCTGTTCAATCCAAGAATGTTGGGGGTGTTTCAGATTCATAGTCTAAGAAGCACTGCGGCCATTTTGAGACAGAACAGAGGGGACCCAAAAAGTCATATCCACGGCAGAGGGGCACAACTGGAGGGTATCAGATATTATTACTCTATATACACCATCATATATAAAAGGTTGACCGGAGGGTCGCTTCTCTCACCAAAATAAGTTTTTTAGAAACTTTCATCTCCTACTTACTGTTATTGGTACCGATGTATACATACTTCCCCAGCCCCACTAAGCAATCTCTCTATCTGATACACAATATGCCGACACCGAGCAGGCAAACAACAAAGAAAAATGACTAAATCTTAATTTGGCAAAGGGTCAGATTCCCTCCAAATTTGACCCTTGTCAAAGTCAGTCAGATCCATATGCTTGCCCACTACCCCTGTTAATGATTTTAATGGAGAGAGAGAGATGCGTATGAAACAATAAAATCCTATAGATCTATAATAAATGTTGCTAATTGCTTAGAGTAAACATGCAGGCTTTTTTAATTTGACAATAATAGTGTCACAGTGTGAAACTGGTAAAAATCCTAATTAAAAAAAAAAAACAAAAAAAAAAAACATTTCTGATATTCTTAGTCTAACAGCAGGGAGTAGTGACACAGGTTAATTTCTAACCCCTACATTTTGCTGCTTAAAATGATAGTGAATTCCAGCATTTTCTACTCTGTTAAGAAGCTAGTCATTAACATATTTAATAATAATACACAGACTGTTTTTGTACACAGTAACAAAAAACATACATGGGAATAGAGGCAGAATCCAGGAATAATAGACTTTTGAGCAAACATCAGTTCTGATACTGGTATAAAGGACGCTGGTTCTGTTTGCTTTATTAATCTGATTCCAGGTGGCACATAAATAACGCAAATTTGACAACAGTCCTAAATTTTCTGAATCAGTCCTATTTTTACCTTTACTGTCCCATGTGCTGTCTGAATCAAACTTCTGGTAAATAAGCTCCTACATACCCCTTCCCTTCTTTCTGCTGTTGTGTCCTTCCCATCTTTCTTTGCCCCTAAATTCTAGTAAATCAGTTATGAGGCCCCTCCACTGCCCCAATCTTTCCCAAACCGAGTAAGATTTTTTTTTGGCAAAAAACATATTTTTTTGCTTTTGTCTTTCCTAGGATACATGTACTATTTGATTTTGTGCAATAAAAAAAAAAAGAAAAGGAAAGTATTTTAGAGCAGCCGAAACTGAACCATAATATGTGGGAAAAATCTGTGGCTGGATTGGTGAGATGTAACTGAAAGAGCCCAAAGTAGTGTGGGTAAGTAAGTCAGATAGATGAGGGAGTATCTAAATAAGTAGCTAGGAAGTGTGTATACGCAAATTATCTGGGTTGGTAGACACCTATTGTAATGGCAGGAAGGAGGTGAAGGGAAAGTGAGCCCTAATCTACCCACCGCCCTGTCCCTGCCTACTTGCAACGACCCGCCCTAGGCGACGGGGTACAACTGGGCGGCGGTCCCTACGCTGTCTAAGTGCACGGGAGAACAAACAGGGAACATGCAAGGGAAGGGGCAGTAGCCCACGGAACGCCGCGAGGAAACGGAGCGGTGAATGAGTTGTCATGACCAGGATGAAGTGGAGTATACCCAAGTGAGCACGGAGGAGGAAGCAAGCCGGAGGCAAAGCAAAGCGGGTTAAGCAGAACAGCAGCAAGGCAGAAGCACGGCAGAAGCAGGCTGGAGCAAGCAGCAGTGGGGCCAGGAATCCAAAAGAATTACAAGCACTGAGGAGGAGAACACAGCAGGTAATAAAGGACAGGGGGCGGAGCTAACTCCGACTGACCAGGCCGCGATAGGCTCTCCCACTCCTGAGCCTGCCACCCTGGTTGGTGGGAGCCGGTGTCAGTCGAACAGGTCTGGCCTCAGGTGTGGATTGATTAATCCCAGGAGTATACCTAGACGTAGTACCTGGCAGATCCCTAACAGTACTCCCCCTTTTATGAGGGGCCACCGGACCCTTACTAAGAGGACCCGGTTTAGTAGGGAAGAGAAGGTGGAACCTCCTGATCAATACCCCAGCGTGAACATCACGGGCTGGTACCAAGTCCTCTCCTCCGGCCCGTACCCTCTCCAATGGACCAGGTACTGGAGGGAGCCCTGGACCATCCTACTGTCCATAATCTTGGCCACCTCGAATTCCACCCCCTCAGGGGTGAGAACGGGAACAGGAGGTTTCCTCGAGGGGGACCAGGACGGGGAGCAGCGTTTAAGGAGGGAGGCATGGAAGACGTCATGTATGCGAAAGGATGGGCGCAGCTCCAGACGGAAGGATACAGGGTTGAGGACTTCAATGATCTTATAAGGCCCAATAAATCGGGGAGCAAACTTCCTGGACGGGACCTTAAGGCGCAAGTTCCTGGACGACAACCAGACCAAATCCCCGACGACAAACCGGGGGTTAGCAGAACGTCTACTATCCGCCTGAATCTTTTGTGCGCTCTGGGACGCCTCTAGGTTCTTCTGAACCTGGGCCCAGACAGTGCACAGTTCCCGATGAACATCCTCTACCTCAGGATTATTGGAACAACCAGGGGAAACGGAGGAGAACCTTGGGTTAAACCCGAAATTACAGAAAAACGGGGAGACCCCTGACGAGTTACTGACCCGGTTATTCAGGGAAAATTCAGCAAGGAGAAGGAATGAGACCCAATCGAATTGACAGTCAGAGATGAAACACCTTAAATATTGTTCCAGGGACTGGTTAGTCCTCTCCGTTTGGCCATTAGTTTCGGGATGGAAGGCGGAGGAGAAGGACAGATCAATCTCCAACTTTTTACAAAAGGCTCTCCAAAATAAGGAAACAAATTGTACCCCTCTGTCAGAAACGATATTGACTGGGGCCCCATGGAGACGCAGGATGTGTTTCACAAACAAAGAAGCTAACGTCTTGGCGTTAGGTAGCTTCTTAAGGGGCACAAAGTGGCACATCTTGCTGAAGCGGTCTACTACCACCCACACCACCGACTTGCCCTGAGATGGAGGCAAATCGGTGATAAAATCCATGGAGATATGGGTCCAAGGTCTCTGGGGAATGGGCAAGGAACGTAGTAGGCCCGCAGGTCGTGACCTAGGGGTTTTGGACCTAGCGCAAACCTCACAAGCGGCGACGTAAGCCCTAACGTCTTTAGGCCTGGGTTACCAATAGTTTCTGGTAATGAGGTGTTTGGTGCCCAAGATGCCAGGATTACCAGATAGAGCGGAGTCATGGTTTTCCCTGAGTACCCTTAGCCGGTATTGCAGGGGAACAAACAGTTTGTCCCCAGGGACGTTCCCGGGAGCTGCACCCTGATCAGCCGCGATATCAGAAGCTAAATCAGAATCCGTGGCAGAAACGATTATACCAGGGGGTAAAATACAAGCAGGATCCTACTCGGAAGGAGGATTGGCCATGAAACTACGTGACAGGGCATCAGCCTTAATATTCTTGGACCCAGCCCTATAGGTAACCAAGAAATTAAATCTGGTAAAGAATAGTGCCCACCGAGCTTGTCTAGGATTAAGCCTCCGGGCCGATTCTAGGAAAACCAAATTCTTGTGATCCGTAAGGACCGTTACCTGGTGTCTGGCCCCCTCCAGGAAGTGCCGCCACTCTTCAAAAGCCCATTTAATGGCTAGAAGTTCGCGGTTGCCAATATCATAGTTACTCTCCGTGGGCGAAAACTTCCTAGAGAAGTAAGCACAGGGGCGGAGAAGGGTGAGGGAGCTGGTACCCTGGGACAAGACGGCCCCCACTCCCACCTCGGATGCGTCAACCTCCACAATAAATGGCTCCTCTTGGTTGGGCTGAATCAGCACGGGGGCCGAGATAAAGCACTTCTTGAGGGTCTCAAAGGCCTGGACGGCCTCAGGGGGCCAATGGAGGACATCAGCACCCTTGCGAGTAAGGTCCGTAAGAGGCTTAGCGACGACCGAGAAGTTGGCAATAAATCTCCTGTAATAGTTGGCGAACCCTAAAAAACACTGTAACGCCTTAAGGGAGGCAGGTTGGACCCATTCCGCCACAGCCTGAACCTTGGCAGGGTCCATGCGGAATTCATGAGGAGTGAGGATTTGCCCTAAAAATGGTATCTCCTGTACCCCAAAGACACATTTTTCAGTCTTAGCAAACAGATTATTCTCCCGAAGGACCTGGAGCACCTTCCTGACATGCTCCACGTGGGAGGACCAGTCCTTGGAAAACACCAGTATGTCATCAAGGTACACAACAAGAAAATTACCCAGGTAATCTCTCAGGATTTCATGAATAAAATTCTGGAAGACAGCAGGGGCATTACACAACCCAAAGGGCATGACCAGGTATTCGAAATGACCCTCGGGTGTGTTGAACGCAGTTTTCCACTCATCCCCCTCTTTGATGCGGATAAGGTTATATGCCCCCCGTAGATCGAACTTAGAAAACCATTGGGCTCCCTGAACCTGATTAAAAAGATCCGGAATCAAAGGAAGTGGGTACTGGTTCCTTACGGTGACCTTATTTAGGTTACGATAATCAATGCACGGCCTAAGACCACCATCCTTCTTCCCCACGAAGAAGAAGCCAGCACCTACAGGAGAAGTCGAGGGGCGAATGAAACTCTTGGCCAGGCATTCTTGGATACACACCCTCATAGTTTCACGTTCAGGACATGAAAGATTAAATATCCTACCCTTAGGAAGCTTTGCACCAGGCACCAAATCGATGGCGCAATCGTAATCTCTATGGGGGGGCAACACCTCGGAGGCCTCCTTAGAAAACACATCGGCGAAGTCCTGAACAAACTCAGGAAGCGTGTTTACCTCCTCCCGGGGAGAAATAGAGTTAAAGGGGTTGTCCCAAGTTGATAAATGGAGCTATAAAGCTCCCCCATGTAAAAATAAGAAGAATTCTAATTACCTGTCCGTCGTCCAGCGATGTCGTTTTCTTGATATCGTTGACTGAAGTTGCGGTCGGTCCCTCTTTGTATCCTGCTCGTTGCCTAGGTTCCCGGCCACCGCTATTTACCTTTAGCGGTGGCCGCGCATGCGTAATGACATCCTCTGCGCCCTGAGCAGAGGATGTCATTTGCTCGTGAACGCGCATCTCGGCGCTTCTCGGCGCATGCGCAGAAGATGCAGTGGAAGGCACCCGTCGCAAGGAGAAGTCTGCGCTCCGCTAAAGGTAAGTGTGTATATGTTTGTGTGTGTGTGTGTGTCTGTGTATATATGGGTGTGTTTGTGTATATGTGTTTGTGTGTGTGTGTGTGTGTTTATGTGTGAGTGTATATATGGGTGTATTTGTGTGTATGTGTATATGTTTGTGTATATTTTTGTGTATATGTGTGTGTGTTTGTGTGTGTGTGTTTGTGTATATGTTTGTGTGTATATGTTTGTGTCTGTGTGTGTGTTTTTGTATGTGTGGGTTTGTATATATATTGGTGTGTTTGTGTACATATGTTTGTGTGTATATGTTTATATGTTTGTGTGTATATGTGTGTGTTTGTGTATATATGGGTGTGTTTGTGCATATGTGTATAGGTTTGTGTGTATGTTTGTGTGTGTTTTTGTATACGTGTGTGTTTGTGTATATATGGGTGTATTTGTGTATATATGGGCGTGTTTGTGTATATATGGGTGTGTTTGTGTATGTGTGTGTATATTTGGGTGTGTGTGTGTATATATATGTGTGTGTGTGTGTGTGTGTATATATATGGGTGTGTTTGTGTATATGTTTGTGTGTGTGTGTGTTTTTGTATATGTGTGGGTTTGTGTTTGTGTATATATGGGTGTGTTTGTGTACATATGTTTGTGTGTATATGTGTGTGTTTGTGTATATATGGGTGTGTTTGTGCATATGTGTATAGGTTTGTGTATGTTTGTGTGTGTTTTTGTATACGTGTTTGTGTATATATGTGTGTGTTTGTGTATATATGGGCGTGTTTGTGTATATATGGGCGTGTTTGTGTATATATGGGTGTGTTGGTGTATATGTTTGTGTGTGTGTGTTTTTGTATATGTGTGGGTTTGTGTTTGTGTATATATGGGTGTGTTTGTGTATATGTTTGTGTGTGTGTGTTTGTGTATGTGTGTTTGTGTATATTTGGGTGTGTTTGTGTACGTATGTTTGTGTGTATATGTGTGTGTGTGTGTGTGTGTGTGTGTATATGTGTGTGTATATATGGGTGTATATATGGGTGTGTTTGTGCATATGTGTATATGTTTGTGTGTATATGTTTGTGTATTTTTGTATATGTATATTTGTGTGTTTGTGTACATGTGTTTGTGTATAGGTATGTGTGTGTTTGTGTATATGTTTGTGTGTATATGTTTGTGTGTTTGTGTATATATGGGTGTTTGTGTACATGTGTTTGTGTGTGTTTGTGTATATGTTTGTGTGTATGTGTTTATGTAATATATGTGTGTGTGTTTATATGTGTTTGTGTATATGTTTGTGTGTGGTTGTTTGTGTGTGTGTATATATGTGTGTAGGAGAGTAGAAGTATTGGTATTGTTCACATTGATAACTTTTTTTTATGTTGTTGCAGATTTTGATGTACAAGTTGGACTACGTCTTCGATTCGTTGGACTACTGCGTAGATCTACGTTTTTTGAAAATGTTAATAAAATGGTTAACGAGGGTTTTGTTGGGGATTTCTTATTTCAATAAAAAAAATTGTCTTTGTGTTTTTTTTTCAAACTTTATTAGTGCCTAGATAATGGTAGTTGGCTGATTGACAGCGTCCATTATTAAGGCGGTACTTAGTGTTAGCCGGTGCAGAGGCTAGCACTAACCACCCATTATTACCCCGGTACCCACCACCACCAGGGGTGCCGGGAAGAGCTGGGTACGATCCAGTACCCGACCATCTGTTGTGATGGTCGGGTACTGGGGCGGCCGTAGGCTGGTATTATGAGGCTGGGAAGGGCCAAAAACAGTGGACCTTCCCACCCTTGTAATGCTAGGCTGCTGCTGCTGTGTTGTATCGGGCTGGTTATAAAAATGTGGGGGACCCCCACGTCGTTTTTTTTTTAAATTTAACAATAGACGTTGGGTCCCCCACATTTTTAATAACCAGCCATATACAAGGCCGCAGCAGTCTGGCATTACATGGGTGGGAAGGGCCACTGGTTTAGTACATTCCCAGGCTAATAACACTGTTTGTGGCTGGTTATGATAAATTGGGTGGAACCCCATGTCTTTTTAATAAAAATAATAAATAAATAATAAAAAAAAATGACGTGGGGTCCCCCCCCATTTTTATAACCAGCCAGATACAACACAGCAGCAGCAGCCTAGCATTACAAGGGTGGGAAGGTCCACTGTTTTTGGCCCTTCCCAGCCTCATAATACCAGCCTGCGGCCGCCCCAGAGCCCGACCATCACAACCGATGGTCGGGTACTGGATCGTACCCAGCTCTTCCCGGCACCCCTGGTGGTGGTGGGTACCGGGGTAATAATGGTGATTAGTGTTAGCCTCTGCACCGGCTAACACTAAGCCTCCCCTTAGTAATGGACCTTGTCACTCAGACAGCGGTCATTACTAAAGTGATAGTAATAAAACTTGAAAATAAAACACAAAGACATAGATAAAATATTTTATTGAAATAAAGCACCCCCAACACAACCCTCATTACCCATTTTATTGATGAAAAAAAAAGCGTCATCTAAGTAGTCCTCGAAACCGAAGTAGTCCAAACACCAAACCTGTAAAAAATCAAAAATATAAGAAAAAAAATGAAATAAAACATGTTGTAGGCTTAGTTTCACTTTCATTTGTGATACTGACTGTTATACCATGTATAGAAGCCTGCGGCAAAGTTGGCTTAGATACAGGGCGCCAGCAGACAGTATCATACATGGCCATACAGACATTTATACAAACAAACATACATACATACATGCAAACATACATGCACATATACACATACAAACATGACAACATACATACATGCAAACATGCATACATACATACATACATGAAAACATACATACATGAAAACATACATACATGCACATATACACATACAAACATGACAACATACATACAAGCAAACATACATACATACATACAAGCAAACATACATACAAGAAAACATACATACATACATACAAGCAAACATACGTACATACATACATACATGCAAACATACATGCACATATACACACATGCACATATACACATACAAACATGACAACATACATACAAGAAAACATACATACAAACATACATGCAAGCAAACATACATACATGAAAACATACATACATGAAAACATAAATACATGCAAACATACATGCACATATACACATACAAACATGACAACATACATACATGAAAACATACATACAAGCAAACATACATACATACAAACATACATGCAAACATACATACATGCAAACATACATACATGCAAACATACATGCAAACATACAAACATGACAACATGCATACATACATACATACAAGAAAACATACATACATACATACATGCAAACATACATACATGCAAACATACATACATGCAAACATACATGCACATATACACATACAAACATGACAACATACATACATACAAGAAAACATACATACATGCAAACATACATACATGAAAACATACATACATGCAAACATACATGCACATATACACATACATGCACATATACACATACAAACATGACAACATACATACAAGGAAACATACATACAAGCAAACATACATACAAGCAAACATACATACATACACATACAAACATGACAACATACATACAAGAAAACATACATATACATACATACATACATACATACATACATGCAAATATACACATACATGACAACATACATACAAAAATAAACTCACCTAAGACGTTCCCACGAAGAGCTGAACGGTCCCGTCACTTTTCTTCTTACTGCTCCCATTCACAATAACATAGCGGTGGGCGCAGATGACGTAATCACGTGTGCCTGATATGATTACGTCATCAGCGCCACAACACATTGTTACTATGAATGTGAGCGGCGCCAAGAAGAAGGAAGATGGCAAGTGACGGGACCGTTCAGAGCGCCGTTAGAACGTCTTAGGTGAGTTTATTTTTTTAATATATTTTTAGTTGTTCGCCGGGTGCTGATGCAGCACCGGTGCGGCGGGTACACAAATTACATGTAGTGACAGGGGGGGAGAGAGAAGTTGTTTGCCGAAACGGGGTGAATGTAGTGTAGTGTAGTGTAGTGTAATGTAGTGTAGTGTAGTGTAGTGTATTGTAGGGTTGATGACATTCACGGTAAGTTCGTCTCAATCGGGCTTACCATGCCCGCTTGAGACGAACATTCTCCCGATGTTGCTAGAACTACAGTATCTAGCAACATCGGGAGCGCGCACACTGCAGAGCGGAGCGGCTTGATTGACATCGAGCCGCTCACGCCCCTTTTTAGAAAAGATAACCAGCACTTGCTGAGTTATCAAGTGTAAAAAAAAGGCACTTAGGAAATGAATTTTTAATTTTTTTTAACAGCAAATGTTTTCAAATTAATTTCCTGCTTAGAATGTTTAAAAAAAAAAATTTTAGTCAACTTGGGACAACCCCTTTAACAGAAAGACATGACATAAGACATTCACTACCCCATTTGGTGAGATCCCCAGTATTCCAATCAAACGTGGGATTATGCAACTGCAACCAGGGAAGACCTAATACCAGATCAGACGATAATCCCTGCATCACCAGTACAGAGCACTGCTCCAAATGCATGGAGCCAACCAGGAGTTCAAAAACAGGAGTATGCTGAGTAAAATAACCATTAGCAAGGGGAGTTGAGTCGATACCTACTACAGGGATAGGATAAGGTAAATCAATAAAAGGCATTTTTAGAGACATAGCAAATTCCACAGACATGATATTAGCAGATGAGCCAGAATCCACGAAGGCACTGCCAGTGGCAGACCGGCCAGCAAACGAGACCTGAAAGGGAAGCAAAATTTTATTGCGTTTCACATTAACGGGAAATACCTGTGCGCCCAAGTGACCTCCCCGATGATCACTTAGGCGCGGAAGTTTTCCGGCTTTTTATTCTTGCGCCTGGGACAGGTGTTCAGAAGATGCTTGTCGTCCCCACAGTAGAAGCAGAGACCATTCATTCTGCGAAACTCCCTACGTTGACGAGGGGACACGGAGGCCCCGAGTTGCATAGGTACCTCCGAGTCCTCCGTGGAGGGGCGAGGAGACGGGACCTCGGGGGGAATCGCAGAAAGGTCAGAGGGGAGCACATTGAAGCGTTCAAGCTGACGTTCCCTGAGACGTCGGTCAAGTCGTACTGCTAGGGCCATAACCTGGTCTAGGGAGTCAGAAGAGGGGTAACTAACCAGCAGATCCTTCAGGGCGTCAGATAATCCTAAACTAAACTGGCAATTTAGGGCCGGATCGTTCCACCGAGAAGCTACGCACCACTTTCTAAAATCAGAACAGTACTCCTCAACAGGTCTCCTACCCTTACGTAAGGTCACCAGCTGACTCTCGGCTAAAGCAGTCCTGTCAGTCTCGTCGTAAATGAGTCCGAGGGCAGAGAAAAAACGATCAACAGAGGAAAGCTCAGGGGCGTCAGGAGCCAAGGTGAAGGCCCACTCTTGGGGCCCTTCCTGGAGTCGGGATATGATGATACCCACCCGCTGGTTCTCGGAACCTGAGGAGTGGGGTTTAAGGCGGAAATACAGTATGCAACTCTCCCGGAAGGAGAGAAACGTCTTACGGTCCCCTGAGAACCGGTCAGGTAACTTGAGATCGGGTTCTAGAGGTGAGGTGAGGGGAACTACTACGGCAGCGTCACCCTGGTTGACCCTCTGGGCCAGGGCCTTGACCTGTAGGGAGAGGCCCTGCATCTGCTGGGTCAGGGTCTCAAGGGGGTCCATGATAGCGTCAGCGTAGGGGAAATGGTAGACTAGGTAAGGGGCTTGTAATTATGTAATGGCAGGAAGGAGGTGAAGGGAAAGTGAGCCCTAATCTACCCACCGCCCTGTCCCTGCCTACTTGCAACGACCCGCCCTAGGCGACGGGGTACAACTGGGCGGCGGTCCCTACGCTGTCTAAGTGCACGGGAGAACAAACAGGGAACACGCAAGGGAAGGGGCAGTAGCCCACGGAACGCCGCGAGGAAACGGAGCGGTGAATGAGTTGTCAGGACCAGGATGAAGTGGAGTATACCCAAGTGAGCACGGAGGAGGAAGCAAGCCGGAGGCAAAGCAAAGCGGGTTAAGCAGAACAGCAGCAAGGCAGAAGCACGGCAGAAGCAGGCTGGAGTAAGCAGCAGTGGGGCCAGGAATCCAAAAGAATTACAAGCACTGAGGAGGAGAACACAGCAGGTAATAAAGGACAGGGGGCGGAGCTAACTCCGACTGACCAGGCTGCGATAGGCTCTCCCACTCCTGAGCCTGCCACCCTGGTTGGTGGGAGTTGGTGTCAGTCGAACAGGTCTGGCCTCAGGTGTGGATTGATTAATCCCAGGAGTATACCTAGACGTAGTACCTGGCAGATCCCTAACACCTATATTAAAAAGACGTATATGTTTAATGTCTACTTTTTTTACTGGATGACTGTGACAGATGCCATCTGTTGGCCATTCGTCAGCCATCTGTCAATTATCTCAATAAAGAAAATAGTGGGCAACACGAATAAAGGTTAAGAGTGCCAGTCAACACGTACAAAAGAACATGAAAAAAATGTACAAGGCAAGGAAACACATATCAGACTGCATCTCTAATATGAATGACATAACTTTATTACAGCATTACAAAATACAAAAGAAACTAGCATGTGCCAGACCCAAGTCCTGGCCCCTGGTCAGGCCACTGGACGATCACTCATGGAGAAAGATTGTTGTACGTCATAAATACAGATGAGCGAACTTATGAAAAGTTCGGTTCGGCTGGTTCGCCGAATCTCATGAAAAAGTTCGATTCGGACCGAACTAGTTCTGACCGAACCTGTAATACAAGAAATCCCCTAAAAATCGTGTATAACACTGCTTAAAAGCCCTAGAAGCCCTGTATAACACTCTTAGGTCACCCATGAGTGTATCCAAGTACTTTTGAGCTGTCTTTAAGACAAAGTTAATGTCAAAGTTACGCCAACATGTATGGCTTTAGGAAAACGGATGGGACACGGTGATAACTAACAGAAACCACTGCACTTGTGCATGTTGTATGCTTAATGCATTGTTAAAAAAGGTACAAAAATTAACCATTTTTGGCGGCAGATGCCTGCCAGGGTTCATACATATAAGGTGGTAAAAGAAGAAGCAATGGCTTTTGACAAGCCCTCAAAAAATGTACCCCTTTTATTGGCAGATGCCTGCCGGGGTTCATCCATACATGGATGTAAAAGCAACAAGCAATGGCTTTTGACAAGCCCTCCAAAAATGTATCCTTTTTATTGGCAGATGCCTGCCGGGGTTCTTCCATACATGGATGTAAATGCAACAAGCAATGGCTTTTGACAAGCCCTCCAAAAATTGACCCATTTTCTTGGCAGATGCGGCTTGCTCTCTGAGGAGTGAGGAGGTGCTTTGCTTTTGGGTGTGGTGCTTTTTGTGCATACCATCCCGGGGACTCTGCCTTACTACCTGCCCAGGTTTATTACACCTGCCTGGGCTAGCAGAGTGCCCAAAGGGGGGCTCCATCTGGAGATGGAGTCCCGGTCCTCCACCCTCCGGAGCAGGCCGGTGGGGGGTGGAGGGACATCCCAGCCGGCTGGGAAAGCTCAGCCAGCCCCAGGGGAGAGGAGGACATTGCGGGGCTGCAGCAATGTGGCCTCATCCCCCCAAGCGGCTGGGGCATCGCAGCATGCCGCCAGGAGAGCAGAGGTAACGGAGCATGGAGAAGCAGGACCGGAACACCATGGCTGCAGGGACCTCGTGGAGTGGGGGTCACTGAGGCCGGGAGAGGAGGCCACTACTTTTGGCTCCCGCCTGGTGGCCCACCTCCAGGAATATAAAGACCTGGGGAGGTCCCTGCATCGGCTCCGAGGAGACCTAACGGTGGCCCGGCAGAGAGCGGCAAAATCCTCCGGCAGCAGGAGGGCCAAATACTCGGCACAGGTCCGTTCCCTGCTGCGGGAGGTAAAGGAGGTGGAGGAGAGGAGAGCCGCAATCCTGGAAGGTGGAGGAGCCTTTTCCGAGAAATTAAGGAACGATGACCGGTTCCTGCAAATGGCTGGGTCAAGCCAAACAGAGGAAAAAAAAGAAAAAAAAACTGACAGCAAGCAGAGGAAAAGACATGACAGCAAGCAGAGGTACTTCAGAGGAGGAAACGCCCGACATGTCAACGCCGGTCCCTGTACGAGATGGATCAGGTACAGAGGCGCCCAGCCAGTCGGGGGATGCCTCCATCAGCAGGATTGTGCCAAACGCTGTGCGGCTGCCAGATTCGGGGAACAGCTCCGGGTCCGAGGGGGATCACCCCCCTGGTCTGATGACCCAAATCTGCGACCAGGAGTCCCCCATGTCGCTGGAGGGGTTTAGCTTCAGATCGGAGCTGCCCCCGGAAGAGGAAGAGAGGAGTGCGGCATCGGAGCGGAGAAGGAAAAAAAAACTGAAACAGAAGCAGATGGAAGAGCGGAGAAAAGAGGTGAGGCTGGTATATGTGCACGAGTCTCCCCTGCACTCCGGGCCAGAAGAGATTCTGGTCCGACGTGCAGGACCCGCAAACCCCCCAGCCCCGGCTTCTGCAGTGGAGTCGGGGCGGGAAAGCGGGGAGATAGCATCGAGGGCGGACAAGATGGCGCCGGACGCCGCTCACTGTGAAGTGGGCGGCGCTGGTTGTCAGAGCGCTGCAGGGGGCGTGGCCCCAGTCCCGGCTGATGGCGAGCCCCGGAGACCGGTGTGCGGTGTGAGCCGCATATCGGTGGGGGGGGCGGACCGGAAGTCGGGGGCACCGCTGTCCCGCGGGTCGGGTGCCTGCAACGTGGCCGGTCCGGTCGTACCGGGACCGGCCAGCGTGATAGGCCAGCGGGCACCCGACGCCTCGGACAAGGGCGTAGCCAAAGCCTCGGCTGGAGGCGGAGCCGGCCACTCCAGTATGGAGGGCGGAGCCGGCCACTCCGATATGGAGGAGGGGAGTGGCCTGGCTGATGGATACATAGAGGGGCCGCTGCTAAGCAGCTCAGCAGGCATAGTGGAGATGGAAATAGCCTGCAACGTTTCAAATGAGGAAGTTAATAAAAATGTTAATAATAGCAAAGTAAATACAAAAGTAAATACAAAAGTTAATAATAAAAAAGTCAATGATAATAAAGTGAATAAAAATGTAAATAAAAATGCAAATGAAAATGTGCCTTTCCCTGCCCTGGCAAGTGACATGGACACCAATGATGCGGAGGGTTGCGTGGAGGTGCCGCTTATGTTATCTGGCGGCCCCTCCATATTTGCGCCTGATGATGCAGAGGTGGGGGTTGGGGTCAGGGCAGGGAAGGCAAGCCAAAAACGTAATAATGTGGAACCTGGCTTGGCCAAAAGGGTGTTAGGATCACGGGAGGATGTTTCAGCCGGAAGTGTGGGGGGGCCTGGCGCTCCCCTTCCCAGTGGCCCGAGCAGGACTTATGCCGGGGTAGTGGGGGGGGGACCGCCGGTCCGCCCACCCTCGTCCTCTGGCCCTGGGGAGGGTCACTTGCAACAGCGCCTCCTGCAGGCCTTAAGGGAGGGGAAGCAGTCCCTAACTATAGAGGGTGTGCAGAGGGATCTATCCTTCTGGATAGATAGGTACGGGTTAGAGGCCTTCCGAGAGAAGAGAGGAGATCAGTGGTCGCTCCCGACAACCGGGCAGGCTGTGGTCAGGAGGAATGTGGTCCGTCTCCGGTGGCGTGGCAATGAAATCTGTCCCCCCAGAAAAACGGTGGTGGAGCTGCTGCTGGGGATGGGCTTCAGGGCACGTGACATCTTCGCCCTGATACATCCTCATGGCTCAGCTGAGTTCGACATCAGCTTTGTTCAACCGGGAGGCCTAGAGGTCTTCTGGGGGAATTATGAGCTGGTGAAGGATGAGCCCGGCTGGCGGGATTTTGCTGCACAAGCAATATCCCGTCAGAATGGTCTCAAGAAGGTGACCGTTCTCAGCCGTAACGAGTCACTTTCTTGCGTTGACATCATGACCTGGCTAAGTCGGTATGGGGAAGTAGCGGAGATGCCCAGGAAGAACCTGGACGAGTTTGGCATCTGGTCGGGGGCCTGGACGTTTATGGTGAAACTTAAACGTCTGGGGCAAACTGTGTCCCACATCCCATCTTCTGCTTTCCTTGGGAGGGATCGTATCCTGGTCTTCTACCAGGGGCAACCGAGGCTGTGTCACCGGTGTGGCGACCCCTCGCATTTGAGTGCAGCCTGCACAGTGCAGAAGTGCGCCCATTGTGGGGGGATAGGTCATCTAGCCGCATCGTGTGACCAGATTAGGTGTCACCTGTGTGGTGACTTAGGTCACCCATTTAGTAGGTGTCCCCGCTCCGTGGTCAATGCCGTCGCCAGGCCTGCAGGAGGAGGAAGTGGGGTGGCTCCTGTGGGGGAGGGGGCGTGCAGAGATGGCGGAGCAAAAGGGCAAGTGAAGACATCAAGGAAAGGGCTCCAGCCTTCCTACCATCGAAGGCTGGAGAAGAGGCAAAAGGAGAGGGAGCTGAGGGAAACCCAGGCAACTGGGCGGACCTCTGGCCTGAATCCGGAGCCTGCCCTGGAGACAGATGCCCTTGGGGACACTGAATTGGATGAGGAGGTCAGGAGGATCCAGAGGGAGCAAGCGGCTGAGGACTCTCAATCCTCCCAATATGAAAGTGTTGGTGAGGAAGAGAGGGTACAGCCTAAAAAAACACCTGGGACACAGGGCAAGATCTTGAGCGGGCCAAAGTCATCTGGCCATGCCCCGGCCACGGAAGGCAACATCTGCACCCCTCTGGTGCTCTCCCCCAACCGCTACCAAGCCCTCATGGATTTTCCAGCTCTTCAGCAAAGTGAAGAGGAGGGTGAGGTAGGGGTCTCAGAGGGCGCTGGACCCCCTCCCCCGAGAGGTACAAAGGCCTCTGGGGCAGGGGTCAAACTGGGGCAGGGGGACGAGGATGGGAGTGTGAGTGAGGGGGGGGAGGTCCGCCAGGAGGGAATGGACTCCACCACCTCCAAAAAGCGTGCAAAAAAAGGAAGAGAGTCTGGGGGGTCCTCCTCAGACCATGACAGGGGTGGGAAGAAGAAAGCCATCTAATTTTATCATCCAGGATGGCGGTACCCACACCGTTGACGCTGGCTTCCATTAATGTCGCCAGCATTAAGTCAGATATGGCTAAATTTATGGCCTTTGATTTTCTCAGCCGAGTTGAAGCTGACATTTTGTTTTTGCAAGAGACCAGGCTGTCACTTTTGGCAGACGTCGTAAAAGCCAGGAGGGATTGGCGACGCGGGCCCTCCTACTGGTCTCTTGCGGCCGAGCCATATAGCGGTGTGGCGGTTCTTTTTACCGCTCCGGTAAAATGCCGACGGATGATAGAATTAGAAATGGGGAGGTGCCTGATTTTAGATGTTCTCATAAAGGGACAAGAATTGCGATTAATCAACATCTATGGTCCCCAAACTAAGTGGGACCGGAAAAGTCTCTTTATGAGGATTAAGCCTTTCCTTTTTTCTAGGCGACAGGTCATCTTTGGAGGGGATTTTAACACTGTCGTTAGACCCCGCGATAGAGGAGGTTCCATAGACAGACTGGCCTACGATAGTATAGCCTTAAATAGCATAGCTAGCGAAGCTCGCCTGGTGGATATCCACATCAGGCATACCCCAGGTCACCCCGGGTTCACCTATCAAAGAGGAAGCTGTAGGTCTAGGATAGATAGGTTTTTTTTGAAGGAGGAAGCCATCTCTTCACCAGTGTCCGTTGTTGAGCTGGAATTCTCCGACCACTGTATGATTTTGTTTTCTCTGAACATTGCAGAATCCCTTCGAATGGGTCGAGGTATATGAGTATCTATGGTCGGTCCTTCTGAGGTATGGTCTGCCGGGAGGGTTTGTCAATTGGCTCCAGACCTTATACACTGGGGCAGAGACTTTCGCGCTGGTTAACGGTTGGGTTGGAACCCCCTTTGAGGTTGGGTCTGGTGTCCGCCAGGGCTGTCCTCTGAGTCCCCTGCTATATGTGTTTGCGATTGACCCTTTTTTAAGAAGGGTTGACCGTGGACCATTGGCGGGGATCGGGGTCGGCTTGGAAGCGCCGGAAGCCACTCAGAGGGTGGTTGCATACGCGGATGACGTCTCCATTTTCGTCTCCTCTCAAGGGGAGGCGGAGTGGGTGATGTCAGAAGTGGAATGTTACTCACGGGCATCTGGGTCCAAGGTTAACCGTGACAAGTGCGTGAGTCTCTGGCTGGGAGGAGGAGATCCTAGTTTTGGTCTCCTGGACACCCTTCCAGAGCCTCAGGGGTCTGCAAAGATCTTAGGAGTGGAATTTGGCCCGGGTGATTATCCCAAGAAAAACTGGGATGACAGGCTAAAGTTAGTTGCCCAGAAGGTCGGCCAATGGAAGGGTTGGTCCTTAACCCTTAGAGAAAGGGTTCACTTGGCCAAAGATTACCTGGTGCCCATGTTGCTCTACCTCGGCAGTGTGTGCATCTTGCCAGAACCTCTCTGGGCTCGGGTCTATAGCCTGTTCTTCCAACTGTTATGGGGGAACAGGCTCAACCTAATTAAGAGAGAAGTTACGTATCTACCAAGGAAACTAGGAGGGTTAGGTATGGTTAACCCAGTGGTGTTCCTAGTGAACACCTTTGTTAAGATCAATATGGCAAACCTCTGGCAAGAGAGGGCTCCTTGGTGGATTCTCTCCTACAGGGAGTGGTTTCAGCCCTTCTTCCAGGAATGGGAGAGAGGAGGCCAAGTGAAAGACCTGCGTACACCCCATGGACATCTCCCAGCTTATGCCGCCCTGGTCTTGAAGATGGTACGCCGGTGGGGTCTGGAGGTGTGGGAGATCAGGATCATGCCGAGGAAATTCCTCGACAGAAGGGTTCTGATGACCCACTTCCAGAAGCCCCTGGCTCTCAAAGACTGCCCAAGTAGTGACCTCAGGGAGGGATTAAAACTTTTAAATTCAGTGAGGATTCCCCAGAAGTTTTGGGATCTGGCTTGGCGCTGCTTCCACGGGAGACTGTACGTAAGGGGCAATTTGAAGTACAGAAACACTGATGACAGAGGATGTCCTCGGGAGGAGTGTAGCGATACACTAGAGAGTATGGAGCATTTCCTGCTTCATTGCTCCTTTAATGCAGAGGTGTACAAAAGGGTGGGTGCCTCCATCGGCTGGCTCGGCTTAGCCAACCTCTCCTACGCCGGGTGGGCTTATGGGATGTTCGGAGACCTAGGTGGTAGGGACCGTAACACTTCTTTTTTAGTTAGCATAGTGGTTAGGCACTTTACCTGGAACGCACGGTGTTTAGTATCTACGCAGAGCAAAATCCTTCTGGTGGAAGAAGTTGTAGGGAACATCATCGGTGGCCTGGTGAAGGTACGTTCTTTGGAGGTTGATAGACTGGGAGCATCCAAAGCCTCTCGCCTATGGAGGGGCTTTTCTTTTGGGGTGCCTTAGGGTATTGACCTTCGGGGGGAGGGGGGGCTCATCTGGCTCGTCTGGGGGGGTCCGCCCTCGCTTAGGCACTAAAAAATTAAGCGATAGGGAAAACAATAGGGAAAGGAGGGCGAGTTTAGGGCTAGATCAAACAAAGGGTAAGAGAAGGGACAGCTTTAGGGGAAAGCGATAGGGAAAGCGATAGGGAGGTGTCGGCGTGGGTGGATCCTATCCCCGGGGGGGGGGGTCGGGTGGGTCTCTTTCTCCTCTTTCTGGTGGTAGGCTGGGATTGTGCACGGCAGAGTTTTTTGTTTTCTGTACATAAAGGCAGTATAAAGGCTTACAGGAACCGAACTTGGTGCTTTCGGGTTGTGTTTTTGTTGTTATGTATATGCGAGGGAGAGTGATAGGGGTTTAGATAGGTTGGGTGGGGGAATGGGGGGGGTGTGGGGAGGATTATATTGTTTTCTTTTTTTTCTCCTGCTCGGGCCCGGAGTATGCAGAACATGAGAGGACATGGGGCGAGGGTCTGAGTGGGAGGTCTACAGTGTGGTGGCGGAGGCCAGCATCAGGACTAAGCGGACATGAGGGAACATGAGGCGGGGTGTTGGCCTGGTGTGGTGAAGGGTTAGGTTAGTTAGAGTTAGGGTTAGTATATATATTGAGGAAAAAAAATAAAATAAAAAAATAAAAAAATTAAAAAAAAATATAAAAAAATAAAATAAAAAGAAAAATTAAAAAAAATATATATAGGTATATAGGTGGAGGTGTAAAAAAAGTATAGGTGTATATATATTCTTATGTATATGTGGGTGTAAAGATTAAAGTATGTTGTATATAAATATGGGAATTAACGTTGGGGGGTTTGACACATTCCGGCTGATTGTTTCAAATGAGTACGGAAGGGAATGAGTGGGGGCAAATGGATACTGAGAGGTGGCGGGGGATACGATAAAAGTTGAATGTGGATGAGTGTAGCTGGTTGAGGAATTGGCCAAGTCCGGTAACATGGAGGAATACAGTGATGTATTTAAAAATATGTATATAATGTCTTATGTTTATGTTTGTATATGTTGTATTTTGGTTATGGTTTACATCGGCTGATGTTGTTGTTATGTTTTTTACTTTTATAATAAAAGAGTTCCATACATGGATGTAAAAGCAACAAGCAATGGCTTTTAAAAAGGCCTCCAAAAATGTACCCTTTTTATTGGCAGATGCCTGCCGGGGTTCATCCATACATGGATGTAAAAGCAACAAGCAATGGCTTTTGACAAGCCCTCCAGGCCTGCTTGTAGCAGACAGCAGTGGAGGTGTATTGGTGGTAGTAGGGGTAGCCAACGGACAGCAAGGGTGGTAGTAGTAGTAGCAGCACATTAAAAGACACTGGACAGTCACAGGACAAAGCCCTGTGGTGGAGCAGGCCTCAGGCCTGCTTCTAGCAGACGGCAGTGGAGATGTATTAGTGGTAGTAGAGGTAGCCAACAGACAGCAAGGGTGGTAGTAGTAGTAGTAGTAGCAGCACATTAAAAGAGACTGGACAGTCACAGGAGGACAAAGCCCTGTGGTGGGGCAGGCCTCAGGCCTGTTTGTAGCAGACGGCAGTGGAGGTGTATTGGTGGTAGTAGAGGTAGCCAACAGACAGCAAGGGTAGTAGTAGTAGTAGTAGCAGCACATTAAAAGAGACTGGACAGTCACAGGAGGAAAAAGCCCTGTGGTGGGGCAGGCCTCAGGCCTGCTTGTAGCAGACGGCAGTGGAGCTGTATTGGTGGTAGTAGAGGTAGCCAACAGACAGCAAGGGTGGTAGTAGTAGTAGTAGTAGCAGCAGCTCATTAAAACAGACTGGACAGTCACAGGAGGACAAAGCCCTGTGGTGGGGCAGCCCTCAGGCCTGCTTGTAGCAGACGGCAGTGGAGGTGTATTGGTGGACCGTGGTAGTAGAGTTAGCCAACAGACAGCAAGGGTGGTAGTAGTAGTAGTAGCAGCACATTAAAACAGACTGGACAGTCACAGTCACAGACAAAGCCCTGTGGTGGGGCAGGCCTGCTTGTAGCAGACGGCAGTGGAGGTGTATTGGTGGTAGTAGAGGTAGCCAACAGACATCAAGAGTGGTAGTAGTAGTAGTAGTAGTAGTAGTAGCAGCACATTAAAAGAGACTGGACAGTCACAGGAGGACAAAGCCTTGTGGTGGGGAAGGCCTCAGGCCTGCTTGTAGCAGACGGCAGTGGAGGAGTATTGGTGGTAGTAGAGGTAGCCAACAGACAGCAAGGGTGGTAGTAGTAGTAGTAGCAGCACATTAAAAGAGACTGGACAGTCACAGGAGGACAAAGCCCTGTGGTGGGGAAGGCCTCAGGCCTGCTTGTAGCAGACGGCAGTGGAGGAGTATTGGTGGTAGTAGAGGTAGCCAACAGACAGCAAGGGTGGTAGTAGTAGTAGTAGCAGCACATTAAAAGAGACTGGACAGTCACAGGAGGACAAAGCCCTGTGGTGGGGCAGGCCTCAGGCCTGCTTGTAGCAGACGGCAGTGGAGGTGTATTGGTGGACCGTGGTAGTAGAGGTAGCCAACAGACAGCAAGGGTGGTAGTAGTAGTAGTAGCAGCACATTAAAACAGACTGGACAGTCACAGACAAAGCCCTGTCGTGGGGCAGGCCTGCTTGTAGCAGACGGCAGTGGAGGTGTATTAGTGGTAGTAGAGGTAGCCAACGGACAGCAAGGGTGGTAGTAGTAGTAGCAGCAGCACATTAAAAGACACTGGATAGTCACAGGACAAAGCCCTGTCGTGGGGCAGGCCTGCTTGTAGCAGACGGCACTGGGGGTGGATTGGTGGTTGAAGTAGTAGCAGCACCAACAGCGGGACATTAAAAAAAGACTGGACAGGACAGAATCCCGTAGTAGCAGGTGGCAGTAGCAGGCGGCAGATCTAATCAGTGGCATCAGGCACAGGGGTTTTAAAATCCTCACCAATCCACGCTTGATTCATTTTCAGAAACGTGAGATTTTCCAAGCTGTTGGCGGACAATCTTGTTCGCTTAGGGGTGACAAAGCCCCCTGCCGCGCTGAATACCCTCTCTGACGCTACACTGGAGGGTGGACAAGACAGTACACCCATGGCAAACTGGGCCAGTTCTTGCCAATGATCCAATCTGCTCACCCGGATGTCCATGGGGTCTGGGATCAGCATTTCTGACGGAGAAAGGGCACAGTCCAGGTACGAGTGAACCTGATTGTTTAGGTGCTGCACCTGGTGATGGTGAACATCCCTTTGGTGACTACGATGTGTGTCAGGTCAGGGTATTGGATGTAAAAATGTTGTCATCATATTTTCCAAACTGAATCGGCTGCCACTGCTGCCGCTGCTGCCGCCTATTGCAGAGGTAGCTCTGCCAGAGGCGGTGGAACGATGAGACAGTGGGGAGCGGAGAGTGGCCCCCCGGTCAGACATGCTTGCAGCAGGTATTTGCCGTTTGAAAGCCGTGACAAGCTGGCTGCATAGCTTCTCTCGATAATAAGCCAATATTGCCTCCCTCTCGGAAGGCGCAAAAAACTCCGCCATTCTGGCTTTATACCGAGGGTCTAAAAGTGTGGCTATCCAGTACTCATCTCTTTGCTTCATGCTAACAATACGACAGTCAGCACGCAAGTAACGAAGCATACAGCTCGCCATCCTGGCCAGCGTTTCAGAGGGCCCGGTTGGTTCCATCTCTGCCCCATACTGCCATGGTTGTCCATCATCAAGGTCGTCGTCAGACTCGTCATCACCATCACTGTCATGTTGTGCGGCTGCCTCGTCCCCTATCCCTTCCTGTGATTCCATCTCCAAATCCAGCTCTTCTTCAGGTCCTGTTTCCTCATCCTCATCCTCCTCCTCCTCCTCCTCCTCCTCAACATCCATAGCCAGATGTGATCCTTCCTCCATCCTTTGCTGAATCATCGCTGTGAGCGTTTGCTCCATAATGAATATCAGCGGCATAACATTGTTCATTCCGCTAGCGTCACGGCTCTTCAAAGGGCCTCAAAACGCGACATGCATCTCTAACCAGCTGCCAGTGCCTGAGCTCGAAATTACACTGGCTCCAAACGCTGCCCGCCTGCTGCATCAGGAAATCATTCACGGCTTTCCGCTGTTCGTACAGACGGTCCAACATGTGCAGGGTGGAATTCCAGCATGTTGGAACGTCGCAAATCAGGCTGTGTTCTGGGAGGTTGTTTTGACGCTGCAAGTCCAGGAGGGCGTGCTTAAATGCATACGAACGTCTAAAGCGAATGCAAACCCTCCTGGACATGGCCAGCACACCCTTCAAACCAACATATGACTTTAAGAAGCGTGTTATGACCTGATTGATCACATGTGCCATGCAAGGAGCGTGTGTCAGGTGACCTAGACGCAGTGCAGCCACAACGTTCTTCCCGTTATCAGAGACAACATTGCCCAGTGTGAGTTTCAGAGGAGACAGCCAGCGTGTGATTTCCTCCTTGATGCACAGCAGCAGCTCCTGCCCTGTGTGGCTTTTCTCGCCCAGGCTCAGCAGGTGTAAGACAGCGTTGTGGCGCTTCACCTTGCACCTATGAAAAGAGGAGGGAGGAGGAGTGGAAGATACGCTGTGTCCTGTCGGGGACGGGAAGACCTCCATTGAGGAGGGCAAGGAGGAGGAGGAAGAGTAGGAGGAGGAGGATGGTAGGTGCCTGGTGTCCGGAGTTGAACCAGAAAGATACAAGCGTGGAGGTGGTAATGCCTGGCATTGCTGCGGTGGTGCATCGGACTGCAAAATATTGACCCAGTGGGCCGTGAAAGACATGTACTGTCCCTGCCCATAGTTGCTGCTCCACGTGTCGACGGTGGCATGTACCCTGCTGCACACGGATAATTGCAAGGACTGGCACACCTTTTCCTCCACGTGCTTGTGCAAGGCAGGGACTGCTGTTTTGGAGAAGTAATGTCGGCTAGGTATTCGCCACCTAGGCTGAGTGCACGCCATCAATTGCTTGAAGCCGGCGGAGTCGACCAGGTGGTACGGCAGCGACTGCACCACCAACAACTTAGACAGGTGTGAATTAAGCCGCACGACAAGTGGATGACTGGGTATATATTGTTGCTTATTGGACAACGATTCCGTAATGGATAACTGACGGGACGTAGGAGGAGCACTAGATGACAGTGATGATGATGATGACAACGACATGGTGGATAAGGCCTGGCTACTACTTATATGACAGGGACTCGGAGCAGCAGCAGCAGCGGCAGAGGGGTCTTCATTAGATGTACATGATGATGGTGGGGCATGTAGATTGTCCCACATGGCCTTGTGATGCCGCTCCATGTGTTTACGTAGAGCGGTAGTTCCTACGTTGCTGCCCTGCCCACGCCTTACTTTCTGCCTGCAGATACGGCACTGTGCCATGTTTTCGTCCTCCGGGAAGGTACAGAAAAATTGCCACACGGCAGAGTACCGTAAAGAGGTAGTACCACGTCCACCAAAACCACCACCCGAGCTTGCCCCTTGTCTGGCAGGCTTTATTCGGGAGCCTACACCAGCATCAGTGTCGCCGTCACCGGCTCCTGAGCTGACCCTACCGCTGCAACCTTTTTTATAAACCTAAAAACGTATAGGGCACAATTAACACAAGTAGATAGGAAAAATATATCAATTTTTATTGAGAAATACAACATTAAAAGATAGGTCATACTGAGCAAAAACACAGAGACGTCTAACACTTGCAGAGAACATACAGACACAAAGGGGTAAGTGACAATGTCAAAGATGTATTTTTAACTGGGTGAATATGGCCTGATCAAATTGATAATTTGAAAACCTCTATATATATATCTTGAAGATGTGAATCTGCAAAGTAAGAGATGTGTATATATATATAGGCTGGATGTAAATATAACCAGTACGGAGATTATCAACAAAGTAGAAGGCTGTAGTCCAGAATGACAAGCATAGTATGCCAGCAGTTAATGATACAGGCAAGTTTAGGTGGAAGAAAACCCAAGAAAAGAAGCGTGTAACATACCCATTGTAGTCCTCTGCATAGAGAGAACGTCAGTCCCGACGCACGTTTCGGCGAAATGCCTTCGTCCGGGGGTGCCGTCTCTCCAGCAGGAAACTCCTCTTTTAAAGTGTGTGGCCATCCAATCGTAACCGTACCGAACATCACATGGGACCGTGGGTGTGTATACAGTGGCGTCAAGTGCCGGGGGCGGGGACGCCCGTCATTCACCTCCGACCGCGCGTCATCAAGGGGGTGTGACTCAACGGCGACTGACGCCGAGGAGACACGCCCACCCCGATGGAGACGCGCAGGACCGGGGGAAGCCGGGGGAAGCCGGGGGCTCCCTCCCGACACAAGCGCACAGGTAAACACTGCTGAAATTAGAGTATCCCATGGGATGTTGAAGGTACGGGACCGGGCAGCAGAAAGGAAGAAGAGAGTATGGCAGAAGATTTAACATGAGTCAATAAATCATTATACATTAAGTTGAATGCGGCGGATATGAATATATTAAGAACAAGATGGAAGATATAGTAAAAGGTAATGTTTACTAAGAAACGAGCAGCAGATTATGGTGATAAGTAATATATACCAATCTATGCCATATAATGAATAGATAGATGTATCATACTGACATCCATTTATAAATCTCATATATATATATATCCATTGTGACAATATAGTAACGTGTACATGATCATGCCGATACAGGCACATATATATCCAAAACACTATATGTAGATTGAAAATGTATATGTAACTTATTGTATAAATATATTAAAACATTGAAGCAATAAATATAAATACTGTGTCTAAAAAGTTTTTCTTTTATTCGTATCTATACAGTGTATACTTAAAATTAAAAATTAAAAGAAAGAGTGACAA
Source organism: Rhinoderma darwinii (assembly GCF_050947455.1). Classification (NCBI taxonomy): domain Eukaryota; kingdom Metazoa; phylum Chordata; class Amphibia; order Anura; family Rhinodermatidae; genus Rhinoderma; species Rhinoderma darwinii. The sequence continues at coordinate 139,261,152 of NC_134688.1, forward strand.
TATAAGATGTGTCGATATAGTGTTCAGTTTTGGCACAAACAAGGTGCAGAAAATGTATGTATAGGGAAGTACATATATAAATGTACAATATATATATATATATAAATGTAAAATATATGTCATGAATGATTGTGAAGATAAGAAAGTAGAAAAATATAAAAATATATATAAGGTATGAAAATAAAAAGTGATAAAAAATATATGTATAAATAATGAAACAAAATTCATGTGAGTGATTGTTGCAAAACATACTGTATTGTGTGTAAACAATAGTACACCCAAAATATTGGTTGAAACATATATGTGAAAATACATTGAATAAAATGAATTGTACAACATAATAATGTGTGAACATATAAATATTAGTAGACATGTGAATATAATAAAGAATATTAAGAATATAGTCAGTACAGATAAAAAATAATAACAATACTGATGAGTGATAAAAATACACGGTATATAGATATAGGAAATTGGACGTATACATGCTGTAGACATACATGTCTATAGAAACATTAGATCGTACAAACGAGCCGTTTAGCCGAGAAGATAAGTGATATTCATTATCGGATGTAAGCATATGTCCACCGCACTGCATTCATGGCCTCTCGTCCTCCAATTGTATATCAAAGAGATATTCTATGGTAAAGAGGAAGATAATTAGACACATAAAAAGCTAAAAACATGTTTAAAATAACCCACTAGAGGTTAACGGTCAAAGGAAGGGAGCAAAGTTTAGATTTTCATTGAGCCCATAAGGAGACATAGTCCCTAGAGTCCAGATCCACTTGGATTCACACCTTGCCAAATTTTTAGAGATGTCGCCTCTTCTAATATGTTTTTCTATACAATCGATTCCTCTAACTTTAAGTTTGGTTGGGTCACACGAATGGTATAACTTAAAGTGTCGAGCGACAGGTTTCAGAATTTCTGGGGTCTCGATCGTTTTGGCTAACGTAATGTCGCGAACATGTTCCCTAACTCGAGTTTTAAATTCGCGAGTAGTAAGTCCCACATATATTTTGGGACAAGGGCAGGTGGCGCAATAAACAACCGCCCTGGTTGAACAGGTGATGGAATGGGTAATGGTAAATGTGCGTTTGCCCGTTGCGTCGACAAAAGTTGTCGCTTTTTCTATGTTGGAACACGCAACACAATGACCGCAGGTCTTGCAGCCCCATTTAGGGCCTTTAGTGCCAAACGGAAACTTTTGGCTGTTTAGTTGATAATGACTGCGTACAAGATGGTCTTTAAGGTTTTTTGAGCGTTGTGCCGAAATAGCTGGATATCTAGAGATATATTTCTCGATTGTTGGATCGGTGAGTAATATGGGCCAAAACTGCTTCAATATATCTTTCATTTGGGGCCACCTTGAATGGTATTCTGTAGTGAATCTTACCTGTGTCTCTGTTTTGTTTCTTAGTTTAGGGAATAAGAGTTCGTCTCTCGATGTATTTTTCGCACGGTGATATGCTTTTTTTATGGAACGTTTACTGTATCCCCGGACAAGGAATCGGTTGGTAAGATCGTAAGCCTGTTTCTCGAATGCATCAACGGAGGAACAAATCCTTCGGATCCTTAGGAATTGACCTATTGGAACTGCTTTTATCGTCTGTATGGGGTGAGAAGAGGAGGCGTGAAGGAAGGAGTTAACCGCCGTGGTTTTCCGAAACACATCGGATTGGAGAAAACCATTTTCATCTTTACATAGTTTGATGTCCAAAAATTCCGCCCGATATTTATCATAATGATAAGTTAATTTGATGTTTAAATCATTGGAATTTACATTATTGATGAAGGTCTCGAAAGTCTCTGGCATCCCCCTCCAGATGAGCAAAATGTCATCGATGTACCGGGCCCAAAAAATGACCCGGTCCATCGAGACACCACGCCCACCATGGAAGAGGTCACGTTCCCACAGCCCCAGAAAAAAAATTGCATATGAAGGCGCACATGCTGCCCCCATTGCTGTTCCCTGGAGCTGGAGATAAAAGTGTTCATTAAAGATGAAAAAATTGTGTTTGAGTGCAAATTCGAGAAGTGTCAAGATAAACTTGGAAAAATTAGACTCCATATTTTCCATAGTTAAAAATGTAGAGACGGCTCTTAGACCATCAATATGGCGGATACTGGTGTAGAGTGACTCGACGTCACACGTGACCAGTAACATGTCATCCTCCACGCTGATTCCGTCTATTTTCTGCAGAAGATCGGCGGTATCACGTACATATGACGGTAAACACTCAACAACCCCTTTAAGGTGGTGGTCAATAAATTTGCAGATTTTCTCAGTTAAGTTACCCCTACCTGAAATAATCGGTCTTCCCGGGGGGACCTTTGCATCTTTGTGAACCTTTGGTAGTAGATATAGAGTTGATATAGTTGGTTCAGTGGGAATGAGTGCATCATGTAATTCTTTAGAAATGGTGTTCTCAGTTTGGGCCTTTGCTAGAATCTTCTCCAGATCTAGTTGGAAAGTATGTAAAGGATTATATGTAAGTCTTTTATAACAGTTTTTGTCATTTAGTTGTCTATAAGCCTCGGTTTCATACATCACACAAGGCCAAACCACGATATTTCCGCCTTTGTCGGCTGCTTTAAAGACGACATTGTCAATTTTGCTTAGTTTTTTAAGGCTTTGTCGTTGTGCTACTGATAGATTATCATTTGTAATCCTATTGGGCATTTTTGCAAATTCCTGACTAACGGATTTGACAAAAGAGTCTACAGCTGAACACATTGTCATTGCAGGAAACCGTTTTGATTTTACCCTGAGTGATGGGGGAACCTTACCTGTCGGGTCGTATTCTTGTTCTCTCAATAGTTCCTCTAGGTCAGATACGGTCTGTTGTTCTGTAACAGTAGGAAAATCTCATGGACATCAGACCTATGGAAATATTTTTTATAGATGAGTGATCGACCGAAAATGTGTAAATCCTTGATAGCAGAAAATGCATCAAAGCGGGCACATGGAGCAAAAGTAAGTCCTCGCTCTAGAACCTCCATATCAGAGGTAGAGAAAACATGGTTGGATAAATTAATTACCTTAAGTGGATTCTGAGATCCATCAACATCAGGTTTTCTTTTGTTAGAAGGTTGTTTGTATGGTACTTTTCTTTTTTGTCTCGTGCTATAGGCATGATATGGCCGCTGTCGTGATCCACTGTCAGATTCACTCTGAGATGAGATTGATGTAGTGGACATATGGCGATTGGTCTGTACAAATGGAGTACTTTTCCTCCATTTGTATACTTTGTGCTGAGCATAATCGTTGGTATCTCTTGAGAATTTTTTAGACTTCATATCTTTAATTTCTTTTTCCCATTCGGTAAATTGTTGTTCCAATGTAAGATTGAATCTGACCAAACCTTCAGCGCTCATTTTTTCTTTAAGATCAGATTGTATGGCTTCGATATTTATATCGAGCTGATCTAGTGTGGTTTGATTCAAACTGGTTAACAGCTCCATGAATTTGAAGGAACTCTGATTGCAAACTTCTTCCCAATTGGTAATAAATGTGGTATCTTCAATTGGAAAGGAGGGGAAGATCTGGACTCTAAGGCCTCTAGGGATCAATTTTCTTTGTAAGTAATTTTCCAAAAAGATCTTGTTCCACCATATTTTCATACGGCGGTGTAATAGATTCTTGTATTTATTTTGTAGTTCACTCACATTCCCTTGACCGTTAAAAACAGGCTGGGTAGACCCATCATTAAAAACCTGATCCATTTGAGAATGCCAGATGCGTTCCCTAGCTTTATGATCCATGGACCCTGATGTACTTGAATCTGTGAGGAACACAGTAAAGAATTAGCCAACATAAACCAACTGTATACACACCCACGGTCCCATGTGATGTTCGGTACGGTTACGATTGGATGGCCACACACTTTAAAAGAGGAGTTTCCTGCTGGAGAGACGGCACCCCCGGACGAAGGCATTTCGCCGAAACGCGCGTCGGGACTCACGTTCTCTCTATGCAGAGGACTACAATGGGTATGTTACACGCTTCTTTTCTTGGGTTTTCTTCCACCTAAACTTGCCTGTATCATTAACTGCTGGCATACTATGCTTGTCATTCTGGACTACAGCCTTCTACTTTGTTGATAATCTCCGTACTGGTTATATTTACATCCAGCCTATATATATATATATACACATCTCTTACTTTGCAGATTCACATCTTCAAGATATATATATAGAGGTTTTCAAATTATCAATTTGATCAGGCCATATTCACCCAGTTAAAAATACATCTTTGACATTGTCACTTACCCCTTTGTGTCTGTATGTTCTCTGCAAGTGTTAGACGTCTCTGTGTTTTTGCTCAGTATGACCTATCTTTTAATGTTGTATTTCTCAATAAAAATTTATATATTTTTCCTATCTACTTGTGTTAATTGTGCCCTATACGTTTTTCGGTTTAAACTAGTTGTTTAGGGCAACACACCAAGAGTTACTTGGCTTCATTGAGGTCTAGCCTTCATATATAGGCTTTAGTATAGCATATATTTATATGTATACCATTTAGATCTCCTTCCTGCATGTACCAATAGGTTTATGTTCGCTGCAACCTTTTGCAGATTGACTTCTGCCCCTACCTCGGCTTGGCTGTTTATTACTGCCAGTGCCGCCACTACTACCCTCCTCCTCTGACGCCATCATCACCTTGTCACCTGGTTCCCACGTCCTGTCTAAAACAACATCATCATCATAGCCCTCCTCATCATCCCCGCCACTTCTGTCACTGTGTTGTGAATGTGATATGACATCATGGCGGGCTCCATGCCGCCCCTCATTACTGCGTCTGCCACCACGGCTACCACCACCAACACCCCCACTACCACAGCTATGCGTCTCAGACACCGCTTCCACCTCCACCACCGCCGCAACACACTCAGTTGGCTGACTCGCGGAAAACAAATCATCATCACTATGTTGTTCAGTATCTTCCTTCGCACCCGAGGAGATGTCTCTTAGGACTCTCAGGAAAGATGGCTTCCCGCTAGGACGGGGGAGTGAAGACATAGATGATGGAATGGAAACTATTGAAATACCCATATTACTACTGTCACTGTGCCAAGGAACTGTAGAGGATCTGGAATCCAACGAAACCTGGCTTGAAGCCAGATCGTCAGAGTCTTCCTGCTGAGATGACCGCGAGCCAGCCAACCAGTCCACAATGTCCGTATTGTCTAAAGTACCCCCGCCCACCGGAGGAGATGGACAAGTCTGGCTTGCTGATACTGCTACTACTACCAGCAGGCACATGGCTGCTGCTACTAGTGGAACTGGGCACATGTCTTGTGCCAAAAATGCTGGTACTGGGTCTGGCACCAACAGATCCAACATTTGGACTGGAAGAGGACACGGCATGGGTGTTTTTTCCTCTACCCCGTTCTTTCACAACCTTTTTTTTACCAGACATTTCACTGCTGGAGTGCAGCAAGTTGAATCAAAACCAGGGGGATGAGCCCCTTCTAAAAGCGTATTCACACACTGGCTTGGCAAATGGCAATGAATGAGAATTTCTATCAGCCACGCCGCGGTGCACTCACTGAATGCTGGGCGTTGTAGTACTACGTCTACTACAAAGGCTGCCTGTATTGCAAGTTGGATTGTTATTTGTTTGTTATGTTAACGGCCGGGGATGAGCCCCTTCTAAAAGCTATTCACACACTGACACTGGCTTGGCAAATGGCAATTAATGAGAATTTCTATCAGACACGCCGCGGTGCACTCAGGGAATGCTGAGCGTTGTAGTACTACTACGTCTACTACAAAGGCTGCCTGTATTGCAAGTTGGATTGTTATTTGTTTGTTATGTTAACGGCCGGGGATGAACTCCTTCTAAAAGCATATTCACACACTGACACTGGCTTGGCAAATGGCAATGAATGAGAATTTCTATCAGCCACGCCGCGGTGCACTCAGGGAATGCTGGGCATTGTAGTACTACTACAAAGGCTGCCTGTATTGCAAGTTGGATTGTTATTTGTTTGTTATGTTAACGGCCGGGGATGAACTCCTTCTAAAAGCATATTCACACACTGACACTGGCTTGGCAAATGGCAATGAATGAGAATTTCTATCAGCCACGCCGCGATGCACTCAGGGAATGCTGGGCATTGTAGTACTACTACAAAGGCTGCCTGTATTGCAAGTTGGATTGTTATTTGTTTGTTATGTTAACGCCGGGGATGAGCCCCTTCTAAAAGCGTATTCACACACTGACACTGGCTTGGCAAATGGCAATGAATGAGAATTTCTATCAGACACGCCGCGGTGCACTCAGGGAATTCTAGGCGCTGTAGTAATACTACGTCTACTACAAAGGCTGCCTGTATTACAAGTTGGATTGTTATTTGTTTGTTATGTTAACGGACGGGGATGAGCCACTACTAAAAGCGTATTCACACACTGACACTGGCTTGGCAAATGGCAATGAATGAGAATTTCTATCAGACACGCCGCGGTGCACTCAGGGAATGCTGGGCGTTGTAGTACTACAAAGCCTGCCTGTATTGCAAGTTGGATGCAACGGGGATGAGCCCCTTATAAAAGCATATTCACACACTGGCTGAGTAGTGAGTAGTGGATGAGCCCCTTCGATTGCTGGATTCCTGCCTTTTAGATTCCTAAAGCTTTCCCTTACTGCACAGAGATGCTATCCCTACAGCTCCTGTCTCTAAAATGGCCGCTGAGCTCCGTGCACAGACTTTTATTGCAGGCTTAAGCCCGCCCCTATGCTGCCTTCCGATTGGCTGGGAGAGCCATTTGCAAGGCATTATGGGGTAGCCTGATGTCAGGTTATATTGTGAAATCCTCCATTTTACATCTAACATGTGGCAGGCGCCAAAATGTAGCCGGGTTTGTTCAAAACGGGTTCGGCCGAACCCGGTGAAGTTCGGATTCGTTGCAAACCAAACTTTTTCCGATGTTCGGACCGAAACCGGGTTCGGTTGTCCCGGTTCGCTCATCTCTAGTCATAAAGTCAATAGGAAAAAATACCCAGGGCTTTTGTTCCTGTGTCTACGAGCATATAAACTTGCAATAATGCAAGTTGAAAAAAAACCTACAACAGGAAAAATATAGAGAGCATTTAATATACATACAAATGTGCAATAATCTACAACCATCAATAAGAGGGGCAGTTAATGGCTATGGCTTCATGGTGATCAAAGGACTATGCAGTTTCAGCAAACACATGGATATTCATAGGTAGAAGACACTTTTGGCATTTACTACTCTCACTTGTGATTCACAGGTTTTTTGTAATCCTGGTGGGATCTGGGACATGAGCTGCCGCCTATAGGGATACTTTTGTATAAAATTCCTGATCTATGTGGCTGTACTATAGATTTTACTTCACATGCACTTATATTCAAACAGACATGTTTCTATTAGTAGCTCACCCCTGACGAATCCGGCAGTCCGGTGATACACGTGGGGTTCTTTGATCCTTATGGAGCAATAGCCATTAACTACCTCTCTCTTTGATGGTTGTATATTATCGCACATTTGTATGTATATTAAATACTCTATATTTTTCCTGTTGTAAGAGTTTTCTCTTCTTGCATTGTTGCGAGTTTATATGCTCATAGACACAAGAGTAAAAGCACAGGGTTTATTTTCCTATTGTATAGTCTTCCCCTCTGAGTCTCAGAAAAATATTGATTTAAGTGCCTCTCCAACCCATTTATGAATGAGGGGGGGGGGACTTGAGAAGGGAGTCCAACATGGCATTTATTGAAGACAGTGAGTGTCTTATAGGGCCTGTTCCTGAACATACTGTAGTACTTCAATTAATGTTTTTGGGCGAAGATAGGCTATAGCAGGGGCTAGCAAAGTGCAAAAATTATGGATTTGAATTGATCTCCAGAAGCCCAAACCACATGGTTTCAAAATGGAATTTAATACATCAATGGCCTGCAAGTGACCATTCTCTATAAAATCGAGAGAGCAAAATCTGCAAATATCATACTATTGGTGAAAAATCCAGTCTTCAACCCCTGGTGTAAATGTTGGATTTTTAAAAATTGGAAACATAGGGGTTGAGCAAGGGGATACATGGTCTTTCTAATCACTGTTAATGTAGGATTAATAGTAGGATGTAAATTTAATGGTTGTGGTATCCCGTCTAACCAAGATAATACTGTCAATGGGATATCAGAGAAAGATGTCTCCATATTTACCATTATTTTAGTCTCTGCATTACGATGCCAATCCACTACTCTTGCCAGGTGGGAGGCTAAGTTATATGTATATACATTTGGCAAACCCATACCCCCGATTCCTTCGGTCAAAACAATATTGACTTGGCAATTCTGGGTGACTTATTATTCCAGATAAATTTAGTAAGAAAGACTGAACATTTATCAAAGAATTGTCTGGGTACGTGAATTGGCAGAGATTGCAGCAAATATAACACTCTTGGGAGGATATTCATCTTGAATATCGCACAACTGCCAAACCAGGTAAATGTGCCCTTTGCCCATCTATCCAGGTCTCTCTTATTTACAGTCAGGAGAGGGGAAAATTCCTTTGGTATAATCCAGATACTTGGGGCATTAAATGTACTCCCAAATATTTTATTGAGGAGGCTGACTAACGAAACGTGAAAGACACAAATAACACTTTCATTGTTGCTTGGTATAATGAAATATTCAGGGACTTAGATTTTTGTACATTCATTTTATAGTTGGAAATAGTATTATATGCGGATAATTCAGCTAAAAGGTTGGGAATCTAAATTACCGGGTTTGAAATACAGAACAATAAATCATCTGCATATGCTGCCACTTTATGTTCGGCCTCTTTCATGATTATCCCTCAGATGTCCTTATTACGTTGTATCAATGGCGGATCATCATATGGGCGGTTCGGGCGGTGGCCCGAGGCACCCAGGGGGCCCACGGCTGCCCGAGCTGCACATAGTCTTAAAAACTATGCAGCGCACTTGCGCTAGTAACGGTCGCTGCAGAGATGGGGAGAAGGTGCAGGGAGAGCACTTCGGGGGTGGGCTTAGCCGGGATAGTGAAAGTTACAACTCTCTACATAAATGTTCTCCGAATAGAAGGCTAAAGGACCTTTGATGACGTCATGCCCATGTGACCCCGCCCACCAATCAGGTCCTTCTACCACAGTGAAGTAGTAGAATTTCTGCAGGGGAGAAGGCCCGCACACCAGTCAGGTCTTTACACAGAGCTCCAGGCTGGTGAGTGCTTTTCCAAACTCCCATCCCTTCATTCCTCCCTCCATCTCTTCATCAATTCACCCCTCCATTACCCCCTCCCTTCATCACTCCCTCCCTCTCTTCATCCCTCCATCACTCACTCCCTCCCTTCATCACTGCTGTGTGTGGCACTATCTACAGGGGGATGTGTGTGTGTGTGTGAGACGCTATCTACAGGGGGATGTGTGTGTGACGCTATCTACAGGGGGATGCGTGTGTGTGGCGCTATCTAAAGGGGGAATTGTGTGTGACGCTATCTACAGGGGGATGTGTTTGTGGTGCTATCTAAAGGGGGATGTGTGTGGTGCTATCTACAGGGGGGTGTGTGTGTGGCGCTATCTAAAGGGGGATGCGTGTGTGGCGCTCTCTACAGGGGGATGCGTGTGTGACGCTCTCTACAGGGGGATGTGCGTGTGACGTTATCTACAGGGGGATGTGTGTGTGGCGCTATCTACAGGGGGGTGTGTGTGTGGCGCTATCTAAAGGGGAATGCGTGTGGTGCTCTCTACAGGGGGATGCGTGTGTGATGCTCTCTACAGGGGGATGTGCGTGTGACGTTATCTACAGGGGGATGTGTGTGTGGCGCAATCTACAGGGGGATGTGTGTGTGGCGCAATCTACAGGGGGATGTGTGTGTGACACTATCTACAGGGGGATGTGTGTGTGTGACGCTATCTACAGGGGGATGTGTGTGTGACGCTATGTACAGGGGGATGTGTGTGTGACGCTATCTACAGGGGGATGTGTGTGTGATGCTATCTACAGGGGGATGTGTGTGTGACGCTATCTACAGAGGGATGTGTGTGTATGGCGCAATCTACAGGGGGATGTGTGTCTGACGCAATCTACAGGGGGATGTGTGTCTGACGCTATCTATAGGGGCTGGGTGTGGCACGCTATCTACAGGGGGATGTGTGTGTAATGCGATCTACAGGGGGATGTGTGTGCGATGCTATCTACAGGGGATGTGTGTGTGTGACGTTATCTACAGGGGGATGCGTGTATGACGCAATCTACAGGGAGATGCGTGTGTGGCGCAAACTACAGGGGGATGCGTGTGTGGCGCAAACTACAGGGGGATGCTTGTGTGGCGCAATCTACAGGGGGATGCGTGTGTGGCGCAATCTACAGGGGGATGTGTGTGTGATGCTATCTACAGGGGCTGGGTGTGGCACGCTATCTACAGGGGCTGGGTGTGGCATGCTATCTACAGGGGGATGTGTGTAATGCTATCTACAGGGGGATGTGTGTGTGGCTCAATCTACAGGGGGATGTGTGGGTGACGCTATCTACAGGGGGATGTGTGTGTGTGACGCTATCTACAGGGGCTGGATGTGGCACGCTATCTACAGGGGCTGGGTGTGGCACGCTATCTACAGGGGGATGTGTGTGTAATGCTATCTACAGGGGGATGTGTGTGTGATGCTATCTACAGGGGATGTGTGTTTGTGACGCTATCTACAGGGGTATGTGTGCAACGCTATCTACAGGGGGATGTGTGCGACGCTATCTACAGGGGGATGTGTGCGGTGCTCTCTACAGGGGGATGTGTGCGGTGCTCTCTACAGGGGGATGGGTGTGTGACACTATCTACTGGGGCTGTGTGTGTGGCGCGATCTACAGGGGCTGTGTGTGTGACGCTATCTACAGGGGGATGTGTATGTAATGCTATCTACAGGCGATGTGTGTGTGTGTGTGACGCTATCTACAGGGGGATGGGTGTGTGACGCTATCTACAGGGGGCTTTGTGTGTGATGCTATCTACAGGGGTATGTGTGTGGCACGCTATCTACAGGGGCCTTTGTGCATGTGGTGCTTTACTTTACAGTGTTTGACAATTATATTCAGGGGCACAGTATATGGTGCTATTATATTTAGAGGCACAGTGTGTGGCACCATGATAATTTTATTTTCGTTTATAGGTGTAGAAATGTTGGAAAAGTGAGAAACAGAAGACATCTAAGTGGCAAATTCTGCAGAAATGGGTCATGGCCAGGAGAAGTCATCATCAAATCTGGACAGGATGGAGAAGAAAAGAGGAAAAAAGTTACCAGAATCTGAGAAGTGGTCACCTGTGAGTCACTAGATTTATAGAGAATCTGTCACCTCCCCTGACATGTTTATTATAGGAAATCCTTGTGTTTCACAAAAAGTCTTTGTGCAGTCCAGGACCGATAGACAAATGTGTGTTACCATTCCCCTTGTCAGGAGGATGTGTCCCAGCAGAGTGTGATACTGTCAGCGATGGTTGGAGACTTTCAGTATGAAGGGCCACAGCCCTTTGACAAGGGGATTTGTAACACCCATTTGTTAATGCTTGCACACAAAGGTAGTATTCTGGCGGGGGAGAAGGGGGGCCCAAGTTTGGGTAACAGCCCAGGGCCTATAGTCTACTTAATCCGCTACTGCGTTGTATGGTACACGACAGGGGTTCTAGGCAGAATATGAAAATAAGAGGAGACAGAAGAGAGCCAGCTTTGTCATGTTCCATTAGTTATTGCGAAATAATCTGATAATACTCCGTTAACATTAACTGCTACTTGAGGTAGGCTACTTATCCAGGATAACATTTTGGGACCGGTCCCTATATACCCAAAGGTTTTAGCTAAAAACACCCAGTTTACCTGATCAAATGCCTTTTCCGCAACCGTGGATAGAAAATGGTTCTCGATGTAGAAATAAAATGAGCAACATTAATTGCTCTAATAGTATTCTCTCTTGCCTCCCTAGTTGGGATACATACTGCCTGGTCTCTATGTATAATTTGTTGTACTAATAGGATTAGGCATTTAGCGAAGAATTTAGAGAATAGCTTTAGATCAACGTTAAGAAGGGAGATCGGTTTAAAGTATGGGCATTGCAAATGATATTTATCCTGCTTTGGGATCACCGATATATGAGCCCTTAAGTAGTCCGTTGGAAGGGGGTGTCATGATGGAATTAAAGACAGCCTGTAATGTTGAGCAAAATACTCTATAGTACTGTAATGTAAACTCATCTTCCCATTTGTGACTCCATAAAGGGGTCTTCCCAGCTGAGACATTTATGACATATCCACAGGATATGTCATAAATGTCAGATAAATGCGGGTCCCACATCTAGAACCCACACATCTCTAGAACAAGGTCCCCTAAACCCTGTTCTAGATTTTTGTGCTCACGCAGCCTCCCGGTCACCTACTGATTACATGGTTGGGAGTAACAGAAACAGCGTAACTCGCTGAGCTACGTTGCTTCCGTAACTGCCATTCACTATTATGGAAGTTACGGAAAATGCTGTGTCTCTAACTTCCGACCAAGTCCTGACCATGTAATGCGGAAGTGGCCGGGAGTCAGCGTGAGCACAACAAAAAGTTTAGGGTTTAGGGGACTCCGTTCTAGAGATAGGTGCGGGTGCCAGAGGTGGATATGTCAAAAATGTCCCTAATGGGAAAACCCCTTTAAGGGCTATAAATATAATTCATTCTCCGAAATTGGCATTTCTAAGACTGATAGATTCTCTTGGGGTAATTTTGGCAGACGAGATTGCAGCAAATACTGGTCTATGCTTTTACTATTGTTCCAGAGCATCATCTCCTAGGTGGGGATTAAGATTGTGCAAAATAGTTTCTATCTATCTATCTATCTATCTATCTATCTATCTATCTATCTATCTATCTATCTATCTATCTATCTATCTATCTATCTATCTATCTATCTATCTATCTATCTATCTATCTATCTATTCACCCCCTGTTACAAATAATGGTCCATGCATTGACTGTTGTTCCAGATCATCATTTCCTAGGTGGGGATTAAGATTGTACAGGGAGTGAAAGTATATACAAAATACTTCCATCTATCTATCTACCACCTGTTCATTGAACGGACTTGACCGCAGCCCTCTGGTCGTCTGCTAGCGTCTCCCGTCCCGGGGACACCAGCTGGCGCGTCCTTCCGGTCCTGGACTGTGCTGTAGGGTGCGCTCAAGCGCTCGTCCCTGGCCTTAAAGGGCCAGCGCTCACTATCTAAAGTTTCCCTAACCTATCCCCTGAAAAGGTCACCCTGGACTATAAAAAGGGCTCTGCCCTTCCTCTCCTTGCCTGACCGTTGTTGTCGTTTTGCCATGTTCGTATTGCAAATGGTCCCTTAGTGTTATCCTGCTCCCTGTGTTCCCGTTCTTGAGCCTGTCTAGTGCTGAAGTCGTGCTTTACCACCTGCTGTTATACACCACGTCTCGTGTCATTTGCCATCCCTGGTATCATCCACCACGTCTGGCGCAACCTGCCACACCTGCTGGTATACACCATGTCTGGTGTCATCTTCCGCTCCTGGTACCATCAGCCACGTTTGGCGCTACCTGCCACATCTAGCCCCATCCGTGCCAGAGCCTCTGCCATGGTCTGGACTATCTCAGATATCCTGGTGCTATGAACTCTCTGTATAAGACTTTGCATAGACTGTGACATGGCCAGCTGCCTCTCCGCTACGGTGTAGCGGCCTAGTGGGTCAACATACCCCTAGATCTTGAGAGTACACTCAGGTCATGGAACCCGCTGGCCAACCTAAGACCGCGGCTCAGGTGATGCAATCAGATATGCGTGACCTGCGTGCACGCCAGGATCAACTCCTCGTGGCAGTAAACTCAATCATCGCCTGACTGGATCAGCTCCCTGCTCCCCTTTAGGTTGCTGCTGCCTCTCCACAGCCTATTACTCCTTCTGTCTGTTCCAGATCCACAGTTACGCTGCCTCTACCACCTCGCTATGATGGTAATCCTAGAGCCAAGGTAGCGTTCATAATTTCCCTTCTCGCTGGTAAGGCCCTGGCCTGGGCAAACCCCATCTTTTACAACTGTGGCCACGGCTCACCGCTGATCACCTTTGGCGAACAGCCATGACCGCAGCCTCCTGGTCGTCTGCCAGCGTCTCCCGACCCAGAGATGCCAGCTGGCACGGCCTTCCCGCCCTGGACCGTGCTGTAGGGTGCGCACGCGCACTTGTCCCCAGCCTTAAAGGGCCAGCGCACTCATTCTCTAAAGTTTCCCTAACCCATCCCCATATCACCCTGGACTATAAACAGGGCTCTGAGCCTGTCTAGTGTTGGAGTCGTGTCATGCCACGCCTGCTGTTATACACCATGTCTGGTATCATCTGCAATCCCTGGTGTCATCCGTCACGTCTGGGGCAACCTGCCATGCCTGCAATTACAAAACACGTCTGGTGTCATCTGCCACTTCTGGTTCCATCTGCCACGTCTGGTGCAATCTGCCACATCTAGCCCCATCCGTGCCAGTGCCTCTGCCATTGTCTGGACTAGCTCAGGAACCCTTGTGCTACAAACTCTCTGTATAAGACTTTGCATAGACTGTGACTTGGCTAGCTGCCTCTCCGCTACAGCGGAGCGGCTTAGTGGGTCCACATACCCCTAGATCGTGAAACCCCCTTATGAGATAACCCTTTATGGAACTATCAGTTAATTGCAAAGTAATAAAGAAGATTTCTAATTTAACCCCTTTAGGACGCAGCCTGTTTTGGCCTTGTGGCACAGCAGATTTTTTCAAATCTGACGTGTTAATTTATGTGGTAATAACTCCGGAGTGCTTTTACCTATCCAAGGGATTCTGCGATTGTTTTCTCGTGACATATTGTACTTTATGATAGTGGAAAAATTTGGTTGATAAATTCAATATTTATTCGTGAAAAACACCAAAATGTAGAGAAAATGTGCATTTTTCTAAATTTAAATGTATCTGCTTGTAAAACCGATAGTAATACCACACAAAATAGTCTCTAGTTACCATTTCCCATATGTGTACTTTATATTTGCATCATTTTTTGAACATCCTTTTATTTTTCTAGGACGTTACAAGGCTTAGAACTTTATCAGCAATTTCTCATATTTTCAAGAAAATTTCAAAAGGCTATTTTTAAAGGGACCAGTTCAGTTCTGAAATGGTTTTGAGGGCCTTATATATCAGAATACCCCAATAAATCACCCCATTTTAAAAACTGCACCCCTCAAAGTATTCAAAACAGCATTCAGAAAGTATTTTAACTCTTTAGGCGTTTCACAGGAAATAAAGCAAAGTAGATGTGAAATGTACAAATTTCCCTTTTTTTTGCCGAAATTCATTTGTAATAAAAAAAAAATTGTAACACAGAAGGTTTTACCAGAGAAATACAACTCAATATTTATTTCCCAGGTCCTGCAGTTTTTAGAAATATCCCACATGTGGCCCAAGTGCCCTAATGGACCGAAACACCGGCCTCTGAAGCAAAGGAGCACCTAGTGGATTTTTTTTTTTTTTTTTTAGTGGATTTTGGGGCCTGCTTATTTCTAGATTATATTTTAGGCACCATGTCAGGTTTGAAGAGGTCTTGTGGTGCCAAAACAGTGGAAACTCCCAAAATGTTACCCCATTTTGGAAAATATACCCCTCAAGGAATTTATCTAGGGGTATAGTTAGTACTTTGACCCCACTGGTATTTTGCTATATTTATTGGAGTTAGTCTGTGAAAATGAAAATCTACTTTTTTTTCTGAAATAACATAGACATTTTTAATATTTACAAAGAATAAAGAAGAAAATTCACCCCAACATTTGTAAAGCATCTTCTCCCGATTACGGAAATACCCCATATGTGGTAATAAATTGCTGTTTGGACCCACGGCAGTGCTCAGAAGGGAGGGAGCGCCATTTGGATTTAGGAGCGCAGATTGTGCTGGATTGGTTTTTAGTGCCATGTCGCGATTGCAACCCCCTGGAGGGAACAAAATAGTGGAAACACCCCAAAAGTGACCCCATTTTGGAAACTAGACCCCTCAAGGAATTTTTCTAGGGGTTTAGTAAGCATTTATACCACACAGGTCTTTTGCAGAATTTAGTAGAATTAGGCCGTGAAAATGAATATAAACATTTTTGTTCACTAAAATGTTGCATTTTTTCATTTTCACAAGGTATAAAGGAGAAAAACTCGCCCTAAATTTGTAACGCAATCTCTCCCGAGTATGAAAATACCCCACATGTGGTAATAATTTATTTTTTTAATAGAAATTAATTAACCTTTTCAGGACTGATCCTTTTTTGCTCTTCCATTTTAGTTTTTCACTCCCTGCCTTCCAAACGCCATAACTTTTTTCTTTACTTTATTCTGCGGGTCGGTACGATTACGGCGATACCATATGTATATCGTTTTTTTATGTTTTGCAGCATTTGCACAATAAAAACACTTCTTTATAAAATAATTTATTTTCTGTGTCACCATATTCTGAGAGCCGTAACTTTTTATTTTTCAGTCAAAAAAACGGTGTAAGGGCTTGTTTTTTGCGGGACAGGTTGTAGTTTTTATTGGTACTATTTTCGGGTACATGCGACTTTTTGATCACTTTTTATTCTATATTTTGGGAGGGGTGGTGACCAAAAAATAGTGATTCTGGCATTGTTTTTAGTTTGCTTTTTTTGCGGCGTTCACCATGTAGTAAAAATAACATTATAGTTTTATAGATTGGGTCGTTACGAATGCGGTGATACCAAATATGTGTACTGTTTTTTAACGGTTTAAGTTTTTTCCTATAATAAGAGACTTATTATAGGAAAAAAAATATCTTTTATTTTTACACTTTTGTAAAACATTTTTATTAACTTTTTTTATTTTTTCTTTACTTTTTACAATTTCTTTTTTTATTTTATTAACTTTTCTTTTACTTTTTGCACTTTCTTTTTTTGACCTGCAGCTCTGATCGCTGCTAGAATACATTGCACTACCTTGGTAGTGTAATGTATTCCAACTGTCAGTGTTACATCACAGTCACTCTGACAGTTAGGGTATGTGCACACTAAAAGTGGCTTTTACGTCTGAAAAGACAGACTGTTTTCAGGAGAAAACAGCTGCCTCGTTTCAGACGTAAAAGCTCCTCCTCGCATTATGCGAGGCGTCTGTGACGCTCGTAAATCTTGAGCTGTTCTTCATTAACTTCAATGAAGAACGGCTCAAATTACGTTGCAAAGAAGTGTCCTGCACTTCTTTGCCGAGGCAATCACTTTACGCGTCGTCGTTTGACAGCTGTCAAACGATGACGCGTAAATGACAGATCGTCGGCAAAGTACATCGGCAAACTCATTCAAATGAATGGGCAGATGTTTGCCGACGTATTGGAGCCGTATTTTCAGATGTAAAACGAGGCATAATACGCCTCGTTTACGTCTGAAAATAGGTCGTGTGAACCCAGCCTTAGTCAACGAGGACCAGCCAGAGGCTGATCCTCATAGACTTTCCTACATGGCAGACCCGGGGGCCGTTGTCTGTCCCCCGGGTGCCATCACAAGCATCAGCAGCCCCCACAATTGCATGGGGGCTGCTGATGTGCTACAAACCCACTACATGCGGAGATCGCAATCGAGCCCGGTTCCCGATGCACACTGTCGCCGACACCGTCACAGACACTGTCATCGACAGTGTGCATCGCGAACGGCAGTGACGTCCTGTCACTCTGACAGGAAGCCTATCAGGAGGCTGATCCTGATAGGCTTCCGTAAATGGCAGACACGGAGGTCATTACTTGGCCTCCGATCGCCATGCTAGCCATCTGCCAACCTCACGATTTTATCGTGAGGTCTGCCGATGAGCTTGAAACCCTTGAATGCAGTGATTGCAATCAATCACAGCAATCAAGGGGTTAATTGCCGGAATCAGCGGAAATAAGCCACTGATCGGCATACAGTGGAGTGTCAGCTGTCAGGGAGAACTGGCCTCCCGGTTACCGGTGCACACTGTCGCCGACAGTGGGCACCGGGAACCACGCAGTAACTGTACATCCCTGTGCCTTAAGACACTGGCCACATGGACGTACAGTTGCGTCCTGGTGCGCCTAGGGGTTAAGATTTGATCATGTATCTATTATCTAAAATCTAAGAACATAAGAGTTACAAGGGATACATTTTCATGTGCTGATAAATGGTTGAGTAGAAAGGCAGAATTAAGTTACTGCTAATGTGTTTGAGAAATATATAGTCCAATATTCTACTTTGAATTTTATTTAAAACTTTTTAATGAATGATATACTGAATAATTTTTGCTGTTTAAAGTAACACTTGTGCAATAACTGCTTAGTTCTATTTTCCATGAACGTTTGCTTCAATGAATAGTGACATTAATTGAGGGAAAAGCTGTGACTATTTTCTGCACAGTAGATAATTGTGTGTGTGTGTGTATATATATATATATATATATATATATATATATATATATATATATATATATATATATACTTATAGTGAGCATTTGTAGCAAATGGGATTTTCCTGTACTCCAGTAATATGTAGAAAATTATAATATGTATCCCTGGTTTCTGTACAGTTGTTTCTTATTACTATCTATTATACTGAAGCTGTTATCTGCAGTGCGCCACATTAAGGAATATTTATCATTTAATCATTTAACAAGTACTGACATCGTTTTAGCTCTTTTTTTTTGCTACATCTTTTTAATGATACATAAAAAATGTAAAACATGGTATCTGAATTTATTTAGAACCTTCTATTTAAAATCCCTCAGTAAATGTGCAGAGATATTTCCAGAATATTTCCCTACCTCTGCTTATGGCACATGTATTGACAAAGACAATGATAATATAGTAATATTTGATGGTGTCCACACTTCTGACTGGAGATTTTTGTTTTGCCTCTTGGCTTTATAATTTTATGTTACATAGCTCTGCTTTATGGTATACAGTAAAACAAATAACACATTGACAACAATTTTGTTGTATTGGAAATCATGAAAAAGTAATAACATCCTGTTAGATAGGATTATGTGGAGATTTTTGAACAGTGTCTAAATGTATTTTAGAGAAGGTGGTCCCATGTCCGTCTATTTCAGTAAAATTTAATGAAACGTAGTAATATTAATTTATATAGTGCCATCGCATACTGTAGCTATGTCCATGGTACAACACTTAGGCCCACATTTATTAAGACTGGTGTCTCATAAGTGAATTGCGCCAAACTTATTAAAAGTCGCACGCCTCTTAATACATTTGCCACATTTTGAATTGTCAAAACTCCAAAAATGAAAACTATGCCTGCTGTAAGCAGACATAAATTATCGCTAAAATTTACACCATTTTCTGGCTTCAGTGTTAATAAATCTGTCTAAAAGTTGTAGGTCATGTCCACTTCCAGTAAACTACGCCAACTTTCCTCTGCTCTCTTCAAAACTGGTGAGTGCCGAAATACGTCACAAATGTTTGCGCAAAAATGGCGTATCATTAGTGGAATTTTTGGGCTCATTTTATGCCAAAACTGGCATAAACTGATTACTAAATATGGGCTATAGAGTTAGGGCCTGTTTACAGCAGCGTTCGCTTTCCGTTGAGGGGTTCCATCAGAGGTTTCCGTCGTGGAACCCCGTAACGGAAAGTCAAACGGAGACCACATCTTCCGTTTGCATCACGATTGATATCAATGGTGACGGAAAGTGAACGCTGATGTGAACCGGCCCTGAATTAACATATATAAAACAATGCTGCATATGATAACAAATCAAATTATAGGGGTAGGCGAGCTCCATACCATGGCTAGTTCCCATGAGGCTGTGGAAATAGGGCATCCTGAATGCTCAACCCTTTCCCCACAGTAGAGGCAGCAGAGAACTTATATAGGACAACTTAGAGATAAGGAAGAAGCAGTGAATGGGAGGTGAGCGTGGGATGAGTTTGCTAGGCAGGAAAAGAGAAGAGCAGGGTCAGAGTTTGCTGGGCTGAAGAAGAAAGAGAACAGGGAAGCGACGGAGGGAGAGTGTCCTGTGAGAATGGAGCAAGATAAGAGAGCCGCAATTAAATTTGGTGAGGAGCGGGACTGCAGTTTAGAAACACTATTACAGGAGCGAGGGGATGAGCAGTCAGAGAGAGAGAGACAGTGAGCGGGTGTCAGGATTGGCATACAGCTTGCAAAAAGTGAGCGCAACAGTGGTCGGAAATTTCTCAGTCTCAGCACCAACTGCCCCTGAGAACCAGAAGTTTGGACACCATTCCCCTTTTTGGTGCAGCACTAGTACAAGTACCTCCACTGAACTTCTACCTGGATCTAGGCCAGTGCATCAACAACCGGTCTCACAGGGGCTTAGCCCACAGATCATCATTCTCATTCTCACAGATCCTCATTCTCCCTGATTCTGCCTAGTTTGGAAAAGAACAGCACTGTCTTATGAACATTTGGGGCCTGGTCTCCCAGAGTTGTCTAGAAGAGACTTTAGTTACTTTGTTCTTTATGTATTCTATACTAGGAGGGTGTATAACTAGAAGTGCCTGTAAGCTATTGTACTCTATTCTGTTAAATAAAAATAAAATAAAAAAAGATTCAGTTTACTTCCCTGACTTATCCCTACACTTGGCATAGTCTGAGAAATGCCTGTCTGTTATCATTCTTCTTGCTGTCGAAAAATAAAAAAGAAAAGTTCAATTTATTCCCTGCATGGTTTCCACACAAATACAGTATAAAACACACTAGAGAGTCAAATTTATTACTTTTTGTACTGTTTACATTGGAAAGGTTTTTATGTTAGATTTAGATATCAAGAACATTTTTATATACATACAAATAATGACAAGATACATTTCTTAAAAGGCAAACATCATTAATTTTATTTTTGTTACATTGCTTACATTTTAGTATAAACAAATTTGGCGCTTATTATTGTTGTACTTATTTATATGTTGTTTAAGGCTTCCCTGTGGTTTGCCGTAATGTAAGCACACACATATTTTTCTGCATTATTTGTATAGTGAAGCAAGGTGTGTGTGTGTATATCACACCGATACCCCTCAAGATAGCCTGTGCTAGGTGAAGAGTTGCCTGCAAGGCATAATGGGGAAGACTGCCTTCTTTCCTTCTTCTGATCTGTGTAAAGGCAGCCACTATTTTAAGTGATTTGTTCGGGACGAATCCCAAAAGTTTTGTATTTGCTAAAATTTGGTTTCTTTAACTTTAGGGAAATTCATTCCAAATTTGATTAGTGTAGAATCTATTTGCTCTGCTCTAGCCAAAACCAAATTAATGCACCAACCAATTTTTGCATGCAAATTAAATTGGGGATTCTATAGGTATATATTTTTCCTTCCCCCTTATACAAACTCTACGGGTAAGGCAACACGGAGCAGCCCTGAAACAATGGGCGTCACACGGACCTATATAGTTCAATGTGGCCGTTCACACGGCCGTTGTTTCAACGGACCGTGTGAAGGGTCCGTGAGAAAATAGAACATGTCCCATTTTTTCACACCTCACGCATCCCTCCGTAGACTCTAGTCCAGGGGTCTCAAACACGCGGCCCGTGGGCTGCATGAGGCCCCTGGGACTGTCATCTGCGGCCCACGGGAGACAGAGCCACTAGTACAGGCTCTGCTCCGGGACTCTGTGGATTTCCCCGACATTTCTGTCCACATATGGACAGCAATGTCTGGGGCTTCTCCAGAGCCGGAGTCCCGGGCAGAGCGCTAGTATAGGCTCTGCTCCGGGACTCTGTGGAATCCCCTGACATCGCTGTCCACATATGGACAGCGATGTCTGGTGCTTCCCCAGAGCCGGAGTCCCCTGCAGAGCACTAGTATAGGTTCTGCTCCAGGACTCTGTGGAATTCCCTGGCATAGCTGTCCATACATCGACAGTGATGTCAGGGGCTTTTCCAGAGCAGGAGTCCCAGTGATGTCAGGAGCACAGCTGAAGTCCCAGAAAGAGTCTACTAGCGCTCTAACCGGGACACCAGCTCTGGGGTTGCCCCTGACATCCATGTCCATATATGGACAGTGATGTCAGGAGCAGAGCTGGAATCCCAGGCAGAGTGCTAGAAGCGGCTCTGCTCCAGGACTCCCGCTCTGGGCAAGCCCCTGACATCACTGTCCATATATGGACACTGATGTCAGTGGCTACCCAAGAGTTCCGGCACAGAGCCTTTACTAGTGCTCTGCTATGGGACACCGGCTCTGGAGTTTCCCCTAATATAACATTCCGGTCCAGGAGGATCCCCTGATGTCACTGGGAATTGACAGTGACATTATGGGCTCCAACAGTAGAGGAATTCCCAGCCCGTCAACTTCCCATTTTTTCTATATGTGGCCCACTTTCCCGGCCAAGTTTGAGACCCCTGCTCTAGTCTATGGGGGATGCGTGATATCTTATATTATCTGATTAGCACAGAGCACGGATGCACCTCGGACGTAAAAAACTAAAGTTTTTCACGTCCGAGATGCGCAACGCCCGTGTGAATCTAGCCTTAGGATGTGTTTAAACATCAGTGAAATCACAATTTTTTTTAAAAATGCAGCAAAATATTTTTTTCCAAATAGACCGCATCGTGTAAACATCCTAATCTAATTAGTTAACTAATACTAATTGTTTTTAGTGGCACTAGTTGGAAACAATATTTTTGGAAACGTTTATGGCGACCGTCAGTGGATGAAAATGTATTTTCTTTTTGATGGAAATCTTTTCATTTACCAGAAATATATTAACCACTTTCTGACCAGAAGCTTTACCCCCCCCCCCTTCCTAACGAGGCCCATTTTCACGTTTTAGCCATGTGCCAATTTTAACCCCTTAGTGACCAGCCTATTTTAGGCCTTAATGACCAAGCTATTTTTTACGTTTTTCCATCGTCGCATTTAAAGAGCTATACATTTTTTATTTTTCGTCAACATAGCTGGATAAGGTCTTGTTTTTGGCGGGACAAGCTGTATTTATTAATAGCACCATTTTGGGATACATATAATTTATTGATTAACTTTTATTAACTTTTATTTTTGGGGGGGATAGAAAAAAACCAGCAATTTTGCCACACTTTTTTGCGTCCTAAATTTACAACATTTACCGTGTGGTATAAATAACACAATAACTTAATTCAGTGGGTTGTTACGATTGCAACGATGTGAAATGTATGACGTTTTCTTATGTTTTACTACTTTTACATAGTAAAAACACTTATTTTCAAAATTATTTGTTTTTGTGTCTTCATATATGAAGAGCCATAACTTTTTTATTTCTCCGCTGATGCAGCTGTATGAGGACTTTTTCTTTGCAGGGTGACTTGTCGTTTTTATTGGTACATTATTTTTAAGGCAGGATTCACAGAAAACAGCAATTTTTGAATTGTTTTTTAGTTTCGTTTTTATGCCTTTTGTTACGGATGCGGTGATACCAAATATGTGTAACTTTTTTGCTTTTGTTTGTTTATTATCATTTTTTTCACTTTTTTATTTATTAACCTTATTTAACTTTTTTTTTAACTTTTTTACTAGTCCCACTAGGGACTTCACTATGCGATCATCCGATCGCTTTTATAATACACTCCAATACTTCTGTATTGCAGTGTGTTAGTGCCTGTCCCCATAAAACGGACAGGTATCTGCTAGGCCATGTGGAAGACCTGGGGGCCTTTTTAAGGCCCCTGGCTGCTATAGAAGCAGGGTACCGGTGGGGTGAGAGAGGGAGCTGCCTCCCACTCTCCATAACCACTCAGATGCGGAGCTCGCTATTGAGTGTCACATCTGAGGGGTTATTGATATCGCCCATTCGAGCAGAGCTGCTCCCTGCTCTATTTATTTATTCCAATGCAACGCCGTAAAAATTGCATCCGAATAAAGCCCTTAGTGGCTGCTGTTAAAACACTAATGGGCGGTCACTAACGTGCTAAAGTAAATTGTTGTTCTATTATTCTTCCAACCTACATGTATTTGGTTTTGTTTTTCTCAGAACATATTGGGCTAAGTATGCTCTCTGATTGATAAGGGGGGGTGATAACATGAAGAAAAGTTCATGATACCCTTTCCCCTGGGGTCATCTACAGATATACTGGGACAGAAGGAGCTTCGGAGACCGCACCATATTATGATGGCGTACATCCAAAGTAATAGTACGTAGGATGTTGCCAAGCAATTAACATGCTGATAGTTTTGGGGTGTGGGAAGAAAACCACACAAAATCCAATTAAAGAGGTGGTCCGCTTTGGATAATGCCTACGTGTTAGGAGTCCATTGACAATAAGTAAATCACAAAGTGTCCCCCTGCTGGGACTCCCAGCAGTACAGCTGTAATTTGAGGTAAAATCAGACAGTAAGTGTTCAATTCCCTGCACTGTAGGGGAAACTAAGCATTACACAATGCTGATTTAAATCAAAGGGTTTTCGGTGTAATGCAGGACAGCATAGGTCCTCCAGAGTGAGAGACATTTTTTGTTGCTGCCCTATTTCTAGCCAAGAAATAAGGATACTAAATAGTAATGTTATATGAAAATTAGTTTTCTAATCTGGTCAACCGCTTTAAACGTTGTCCTGTTTGGGTTCAAATCTCTATCCGCTGTCCTGTAAAATAATAATTTAGAACCCATCTCATCACTGGACATAATTTGCTAGCAGGAAATTAACAAAATGGGATACAGCCAAAATATTTTACGTTCTATTGGTATTCATACAAAAACTATAAAATTAAAAGAATCCCATTAATGTGAAAAACAATAAATTATGTTAAATACTAATGAGCTGCTGCGTCTAACAGTAGCTAGAAAAATAATAAGAAAAAAGAAAAAGATTGATCTGGAGCCACCAGTAATTAGAATGTCATGGGTCAGTCAGGCAAATAAAATTTCAATCTGCTTCAAATGCATAGTAATAAAAACCATTGTTGATCTGGGAAACAAATTAGCATTGCTGCATATGTATGCATTCCAAGTTATCTTGTCCTTGACATGTTAATGTTTATTGCTGAAAATGTTTGTCATAGATATTGTATAACTTGATTTATTTTTAAGAGTTTCCGTCCAGAAGAATTTGTTAATTCTGAACTTACCTTGGACTCTTTAAGCTCACAGTTTAGTTATAAACTCAAAAAATACAGTACTTATAATAAAGTGCAGAAGGAATTATGTTTAGAAAACTGGTAATTTAGTAAGCTTTTAAATTGTTTCTGGGATTATGATTTCGTGATTTTATAAATTAGAGAGGGCCTCCAGCTTTCCTCACCTATCAGTATTAAAAAATTCTTGCATTCCCTATAAAATAACAATTCTGGGGCATTTGCATTGTGACGTTCCACTATTATCCCTCCTAGAACTATATGAATAAATTGACAACTTGGTTTTACTATTCCCTTTGTAAATAGGACATGTCCTTTCATACTGTTCAATAAGTGCAGTCAGTATCAGACACTGTAATCGGTGCTGACAGCTTTGGACACTTCTTATTGACAAGTATACATTGTATACACAGTGATCATATTTTTATGTATGTACAGTGATCGAGAAGACAGGAATGGCTAAATACTATATTTGCCTCGTTTTTGGATAGTCCGAGGCTGCACAATCTTGTGAAGTTGTTATTCTGCAGCACCTTAAAAATTCAGTGCTGTAGAATAAGGCCCCTTAACGACCATAATAAAATGGCGTATTCGCAGCCATTAAGGGATTAAGCAGTCAGATATTATTAAAGTATAATGAAAAACCTAAGAGAGAACTAGAATGTGCTTAGTCTGCTATTTTGTCTTTTTCCAGATTCTTGTAGTTTTTCGAACATGTCTAATAAGTTGTCCCTAGAGTAAGCACACAATTCTAAAAACTTAGGTTAGCTCCTCTAATATACCATAATAATGATTGGATGTATACTCCATGGGAAACTAAAGCAACAACATGTCTTAATAACTTCTATGACCAAATTACATAGTAAGTAGATCTAGTAGAACATGAGCATATGGGATATAAAACTGACGACTGCCATTACAGGAAAAAAAATCACCATTTAATCTTCCTTAACACATTTTTTCTTCATTATTCCTTGTATGTACCCTTCCGAGCTGTAGTTTTAAAAGCTAGAAACATCTGGCACTGTAAAATTAAGAAAATAGTTTAGAGATGTCTCATAGAACTAAAGATGTGGACATGTATCTAATGTATAAGTGACGTGTATAATATGTATCTAATGTTTAAGTGACATGTATTACATGTATCTGAAGTATGAATAGTGTGTGAGACATGTATATACAGTGTAAGTGATGTGTGCAGCAAAAATCTAATGTGTGAGTGACATGTGTACAGCATGTATGTAATATGTAAGTGACACTGTACACATGTCACTCACACATTACATACATGTGCACGTGACGTGTGTGGCATGTATATATTGTGTGAGTGATATGTGTGTGGCATGCATATTATGTGTGATTGATATGTATGCAAATAATGACTGAGTGACATGTATGCAGGATGTCTGTATAATGTGTGAGTAACCAGTACGTGGCATGTGTCTAATGTGTGAGTGGTGTATGGGGCATGTAAATAACCTGTGAGCGACACGTATGCAGCATGTCTATATGATATGTGAGTGACAGGTATGCGCATGTATATAATGTGTGAGTGGTGTGTGAGGCATGTATATAATGTGTGAGTGACATTTATGTACCATGTATATTATGTGTGAGTGGTGTGTGAGGCATGTATATAATGTGTGAGTGACATGTATGTACCATGTATTTTATGTGTGAGTGGTGTGCGAGGCATGTATATATTGTGTGAGTGGCGTGTGCAGCATGTGTCTGGTGTAAGTGACATGTGCGGCATGTAAATAATGTGTGAGCGATATATGCAGCATGTATAAAATGTGTGAGTGGCGTGTGAGACATGTATCTAATATATGAGTGACGTGTACGACATGTATCTAATTAGTGAGTGACTTGAGCAGCATATATATAATGTATGAGTGGTATGTGTGTGGCCTGCTACTAATGAGTGAGTAACATGTATGGTATATGTCTAATGTGCGAGTTATATGTATGCAGCATGTATATAATGTGAGGGTGGCTTGTGAGCGGCATGTATGTAATCTGTGGGTGACATGTATGTTTATATAATGTGTGAGTGACATGTATGCAGAATTTATGCAATGTGTGAGTAGCGTGTGCGGCATGTGTCTAATGTGTGAGTGGTGTGTGTGGCATGTATATAATGTGAGGAACATTTATGTAGCATTTATGCAATGTGTGAGTAGTGTGTGCGGCATGTGTCTAATGTGTGAGTGGTATGTGTGTGGCATGTATATAATGTGAGGAACATTTATCTAGCATTTATGCAATGTGTGAGTAGTGTGTGCGGCATGTGTCTAATGTGTGAGTGATGTGTGTGTGGCATGAATATAATGTGAGGAACATTTATGTAGCATTTATGCAATGTGTGAGTAGTGTGTGCGGCATGTGTATAATGTGTAATTGGTGTGTGTGTGTCATATGTGTGTGTGCAGCAGGTGTTTAATGTTTGAGTGCCGTGAGACATGTAAATATTGTGTGAGTGGTGTGGCTGGCATCTATATAATGTAGTAGTAACATGTTTGCGGCATGTATGTATATAATGTGTGAGCAATGTGTGTGGCATGCATATAACGTGTGAGTGACTTGTGCAGCATGTGTACAATGTGTAAGTGATGTGTGCTGCATGGTTATAATGTGTGAGTGGTGTATGTGGCATGCATATAATGTGTGAGTGACATGTGTGGCATGTATTTAATGTGTGAGTGGTGTGTAGCATACATCTAATGAGTGAGTGACATGTGCGACATGTCTAATGTGTGAATTAAACTGTGTTTGCAGCATGTATAGAATGGTGTGTGTATGGCATGCATGTTGTCTGTGAGTAACATGTATGTGGCATGTCAGTATAGTGCATGAATGACATGTATGCGGCATGTGAATTTAATGTGCGAGTGGGGTCTTTGCGGCAGGTATATAATGTGTGAGTGGTGTGTGGCATATATATATATATATATATATATATATACAATGTGTGTAAGTGACATGTGTAGCATGTATGTAATGTGTGAGATGTGTGTGGCATGTATATAATGTGTGAGTGACATGTATGTGGCATTCATATAATGTGTGAGGTGTGTATGTGGCAAGTGTTTAACGTTTGAGTGACATGTGTGGCATGTATATACTGTGTGAGTGGAGTGTATGCAGTGCCGCACCTGCCATGAGGCCAGGTGAGCCGACAGCCTCAGGTGGCACCACCTACCCAAACTTGGGGGGTGGCATTTTCAGCCCGGGACGGACTGGACCGGGGGAGGGGCCATGCAGACGCACATAGCAGACGTGCCGAACGTCTGTAACATTCCTCCTCCTCTCTGACGCTGTACACAGCACATGCAGCCAGAGAGGAGCAAGTCTGCAGGAGGAGCGACGAGCAGCACGAGGTAAGTTCCTGCCTTGCTGGGACCAGGACCCGTGACGTGAATATACTGCAAGGGGGGGTCTGGGCATTTTACCGACAGCAAAGGGCTCTATGGGGCTGGAATAATCCACCCCATAGAGCCCTCACATCACTATAATGGAAGGATTAGTGTAGGTGGGGGAGGGTCTGAGCGTCTGTCAGACTTACTGCAGAGAGCTCTATAGGGGGGGATTCTGACGCCCCCCATTAGAGTAGTCAGTCAGATGCTCAGACACCCCTAACCTTTCAGTATAGTAACTAGTCAGGGCTCTATGGTGGGGGGATAATTCCCCCTTATAGAGCGCTCTGCTGTCAGTAAAACGCCCAGACCCCCCCCCCCCCCTTGCAGTATACTCCTGGCTTTGTAGCTTTCCTGTGCTTAATTAGCGTGGGAAAGCTACAAGCGGGGCTGTGACTGGTGAGTCTCACAGTCACTCCCAGTGCACACTGCATGCGGCAGGTGCGGCAGCCAGTCTGACTGTGAGTCTCTGACCAGTCACCACCCACACGCAGCAGACAGACAGTATAGACTGACAGTGCCTGTCGTTATTGAAAACCCTCAACTACTACAGTTTCACAAGCATTGACTATGATGGCTTCTATAGTGTAGTGGTCAGCTTGTCTGCCTTACATATGGAAGGTTGCTGGTTCAAAGCCCAGCTGGGTTTTTTTTTTTTTTTTTTTTAATATACTAATATCTTACTTGTATTGGGCTTTGTTCACACTAGCATTAATATACGTTTACCTCTCTTCCGTCAGAGGAAGAGAGGATCGATACGTAGAACGGAAAGCAACGGCTCCATTAGAATTACCATTGCTTTCAATGGTAATTATTTTGTATCAGTTGCTTTCCGTTTGTCTCCGTTCGCTAGGTTTCCGTTCTTTTGAACGGAAATAAAAGTTCTGCAGACTGCACTTTTGTTTCCTTTAAATAAAACGGAAGCTTAGCGAACGGAGACAAACGGAAAGCAACTGATACAAAATAATTACCATTGAAAGCAATGGTAATTCTAATGGAACCGTTGCTTTCCCTTTAACGTATTGATCCTCTCTTCCTCTGACGGAAGAGAGGTAAACGTATATTAATGCTAGTGTGAAAGAAGCCGTAGGGCCTGTTCACATCAGCGTTGGCTTCCCGTTCTGAGGTTTCCGTCGGAGGTAACCCCGCAACGGAAAGTCAAACTGAAACCACAGCTTCCATTACCGTCACCATTAGCGCAGTCGACTGCGCTATTGATTCCGTCACAAAAACGGAAACCTGCTGGAATGGTGATGAATGGAAACCATTAGCAATGTTTCCGTCACCATTGATTTCAATGGTGACTGAAACGGAAGCTGTGGTTTCAGTTTGACTTTCCGTTGCGGGGTTCACCCGATGGATACCTCCTATGGAACCCTGGAACGGAAAGCCAATGCTGATGTGAACAGGCCCTAATCCTTCCCCATCAACCTGCCCCCGCTAATTAAAATAAATATATTATATAATGTATATAGCCCTGTATCCGTCAGGTCAGCGGGACTGACTGATTCAGTGTCAGCGAGTCCTGCAAGATCGAGCTGTTACCGATCACATCTAAGTTCATAACTTAGATGTGATCGGTAATGGGCGACCCAATGGATTCAGGTCTCAGCGCTATATACAGCTGCTCTGTATACAGGATACAAAGCAGCTGTATCTCAAAAAGTGCAAATCATTTTCAATAAAAAGTAATTAAAACTTGCACCAATCGCATTAATAGATATCTTTATATATCATAGTGACATGTCCGAAGTTTTCATCGGTGGGGGACCGAGCACTGAGGCCTCCACCGATCGCTAAAACGAAGCAGCAGAAGTGCTCAGGTGAGCGCTGTGCCGCTTCATTTATGATCGACTTTCAGCCGAGTGAGCGGTGTACAGACTCATAGACCTTCTATTGAGCCCGTACACTGCTCCAAGGAAAGCCAAACAGAATTGAAGCGGCACACCGCTCACCCGAGCACTTCTGCTGCTTCGTTTTAGCGACTAGTGGGGGGTCTCAGTGTTCGGACCCCACTGATCAAAACTTCTGACATGTCAAAAGTTCTTAAAAAAGTTGTTACACTTTAAAGAGAACCTTTCACCTGACCACAGATTTGCATTTGAGTCCAGCATGTAATGGTCAGGGCTGCACAAACTCTGGGGCACTTTATATTTTTTTTCCTACCCTCTTTCCTTACTTAGATATCGGTGCTGTAATATTTGGCGCCCGATATTTAAATAACCCCATGAACTGCCAATGGGGCAGTAATTGGCAAGGGGGCGTGTAACATCGCTGTGACACTGCCCAATCCGCTACGGACAATGTCAAAAGCATGAGCTGGAGAGAGGAGATCATGTGCGCACGCACGCTCTCACTCTTCAGCTCTCGGCAAGCAAGTACAAGACTGTGATCTCAGGTGAGAGATCAGTCTTGTCGTCCTTGTCTGCTGAGAGCTAAAGAGTGAGAGTGTGCGTGCGCGCACAGCTCCGATGCCATGGAACAGAAGAAGAAGAATTCACTCTTCTTCTCCTCTTGTGTTCCTTAGTGGTGGCGGAGCAGCGCGTGCACGCGCTCTCTCTCCAGCTCTTGCTGTAACACTGACCGTAGCTGATTGGACAGTATCACAGCGATGTTACACGCCGCCTTGCCAATTACCTCCCCATTGACAGTTCATGGGGTTATTTAAATATCGGACGCCAAATATTACAGCGCTGATATCTAAATAACGAAGGAGGCTAAGAAAAAAATCTAAAGTGCCCCAGAGTTTGTGCAGCCCTGCCTATTACATGCTGAACTCAGCTGCACATGTATGGGGAGGTGAAAGGTTCTCTTTAAAAGAAAGGTGTTATAATTTTTTTATTTTTTTTATTTAATATGTTTTATTTTATGGGCCTAATTTTTCTAATTATTTTAATATGTTTCCGAAGGTAGCTATTTATTCATATATTTGTACTTTTGTGGGGGCAGCCAACTTTATTTTTATTTTTCATACTGCTAATTTTTGTTTTGCACGTTCTGCTGGACCATTTGGACTACGTTGTAGATTCGTTGGACTACTTCACTGATTTAAGCTTTTTCTTTTTTTTTTTATAAAATGCTTAAAGTGGATTGTGTGGAAGAGTTGTCATTTCAATAAAATAAATTTCTTTGTCTCTGTTTTTTAATACTTCATTACCGCCTTAGTAATGGCAGTTGTCTGATTGAGAGCGTCCATTACTAAGAAGGGGCTTGGTGTTAGCCAGTAATAAGGCTAGCACTAACCCCTATTATTACCCCGGTACCCACCGCCACCAGGAGTACAGGGAAGAGCTGGGTACGATCCAGCACCTGACCGTCTGAAGAGAAGGGCGGGTACTGGGGTGGCTGCAGGCTGGTACTATCAGTCTTGGAATGGCCAAAAACCATGGCCCTTCCCACCCTTGTAATGCTAGGCTGCTGCTGCTTTATTGTATCTGGCTGGTTATGAAAAATGGAGGGGATCTCACGTAATTTTTTTTCTATTATTTATTTTTTTTAAAGACGTGGGGTTCCCGCTATTTTCCACAACCAGTCAGATACAATAAAGCAGCTGCAGCCTAGCATCCCCAGGGTGGGAAGGGCCACGTTTTTTATCCCTTCCCAGCCTGGTAAAACCAGCCTGTGGCCGCCCTGCTGCCTTACCATCGCTTCAGATGGTCGGGTACTGGATCGTACTCCCATCGTGGCAGTGAGAACCGGGGTAATAATAGGGGTTAGTAATAGCCTTTTTACTGGCTAACACTAAGCCCCTTCTTAGTAATGGACGCTCTCAATAAGACAGCAGCCATTACTAAGGCCATAATAAAGTATTAAAATAAACAGACATAAGAAAAACTTTTATTGAAATCTAAACTCCCCCATGCAACCCTCTTTCACCATTTTTTTTTTTTTTTTAATAAGTAGATCATCGGAGTAGTCCAATGAATCTACGACGTAGTCCAAACACTCCAGCGGAACCTACCAAAAAAAAGCAGTATAAAAATTAAAAAAACTTACATTTGCCACAATAGTCACTCGATATAACTATACTGTAATCACTTATATGGTCTGCAGATATCTTGTGTATGGCATCTACCTCTATAAGGTCACTATATGGTGGTAATATTGGTCTATATATAGTGTGATTTATTCACTAACAGTATGGTGGGTTTTTTCTGACACTATGTTGTAGTAATATGTGATCATGCTTTGGTAGCTTTATTCAGTAACCGTATGGAGGTATTATTCAGTAACAGTATGTCGGTATTATTCAGTAACAGTATGGAGGTATTATTCAGTAACAGTATGGGGGTATTATTCAGTAACAGTATGGGGGTATTATTCAGTAACCGTATGGGGGTATTATTCCGTAACCGTATGGAGGTATTATTCAGTAACAGTATGGAGGTATTATTCAGTAACAGTATGGAAGTATTATTCAGTAACAGTATAAAGGTATTATTCAGTAACAGTATGGAGGTATTATTCAGTAACAGTATTGGGGTATTATTCAGTAACAGTATGGGGGTATTATTCAGTAACAGTATGGGGGTATTACTCAGTAACAGTATGGGGTATTATTCAGTAACAGTATGGAGGTATTATTCAGTAACAGTATGGAGGTATTATTCAGTAACAGTATGGGGGTATTATTCAGTAACAGTATTGGGGTATTATTCAGTAACAGTATGGAGGTATTATTCAGTAACAGTATGGGGGTATTATTTGTAATTTTGGTCTTACAATCTATGTAAATTACTGTGGTGGGGGCTGTGGGGAAGTGTGAGTGTGGCAGCAGATGATCAGGCTAAGAGACAGTCTGCAGAGTGGCATGTGATGTACTTTGACATGTAGGTGATACTTACGTGTGGGATGTGGGCCCATAACTTGTGTACAGCCCAGGGCCTAAGATCATATTAATCCACCACTGTCATCAAGCCAGCACAGGCAGACCACTACAATACAGCAGGTAGAGCAAAGAAACCAGCCCAGGACGTGCCGCTTCAAAACAGCGTTAAGCGCGATCCGTCCTGGACTGGCCTGAATGTAATTGCAGAGAGTGACGCCACAAATGAGACTCGCTGCTGAGGAGAGATATGGGGCTGTGCAGGGCAGACTGTACTATTTGCACTGCACTGATTGGCAGTAAGAATAATTCTTTAAATATTTTCCATACTTCAAACAGCACTTTAAGGCTATGTTCACACTGAGTTTTTTGCAGGAGGAAAATTCTGCCTCAAAATTCTGTTTGGGATTTTGAGGCAGATTTTGTCCTTCCTGCACGTCATTTGCCACAATTTTCACTGCGTTTTTCGCTCGCGGCCATTGAGTGCTACGGCCCAAAAACTCCACGAAATACGCTTTCTCTGCCTCCCATTGATGTCAATAGGAGGTCAGAGGCGTAAACGCGTGAAGATAGGGCATGTCCCTTCTTTCTCGGGAGGCATTTTCGGCCTGTTTTTGACGAGTTTTGCGGAGCGTTTTCCACGCCCAAAAACTTGTCAAGATACT
Source organism: Rhinoderma darwinii (assembly GCF_050947455.1). Classification (NCBI taxonomy): domain Eukaryota; kingdom Metazoa; phylum Chordata; class Amphibia; order Anura; family Rhinodermatidae; genus Rhinoderma; species Rhinoderma darwinii. Next base: position 139,295,114 of record NC_134688.1, read on the forward strand.
CTGTGTAAACAGGGCCTAACAAATAAACATCAAATGTTTTCCTATTTAAAAAATTTATATATTTCGTGTTTGATGTGTAAAGCTAGGAATGAGAAAACTCCGATAGATTTGGGGGGGCACCTTTTTATGGTTCGCCTCAGGCGGCAGACGGGCTAGGTTCACCCCTGAGTGTATGGCATGTACATAAAGAAGAGGCTGGACGCAGCACGCAGGGCTTCAGAGGGAAGCCTCCATGACAGGACCTAGTAGGGAAAGGGTTAATCAAGAGGGAGATGGAGGGAGTAGCAGGGGGAGGTAGAAGAGGGGTAGGGAGGAGTCAGGGTACGTTACCAGTCTTCCCGCTGTTTTCGGCATTGAGCCGGAAGCAGCGGGAGGAAGAACACACAAAAATTACAGGCTCCCTCTGCTGCCCCGCTCCGTGCTTACCTGCCATCTCGGAGGTCGGCACGCTTGAACAGCTGCGTGCGGCAGCTGCATTCCATGGTCCCGGGTGGTTGGAGGAGACCGTGGCTGCACTGTCCAGGATCCCGGAGGCTGACTCGCCTCCACGCCAGGCCCGGCGCTCAGGGTCTGTAGCTCAGGGGGACAGGCTCCCCTCCCCCGGCCCCCTCCCTAGTGCTAGTACTGTGGCGGCGGGGGGGGAGTTGGCAACCCGTGCTCCTGCTCGCATAAAGCAGAGAGCGTCGTCAGGGGCGGTGGCTCAGGCCGGGTCTCCCCGTCGCTCCCGGCGGTCCCGCCCTACAGAACGCCTCAGCCCGGAGGTGGTCCCGCGGACACGGCGTCGCAGGGGGAGCCCTTCAAAGGACGCTGCAGGCCAGGCAGCTGGGAGGGCCGCCTCTTCCCAGGCCCTGTGTCCTGGCAGGAATCCCCAGCCGCGACGAGGTCCGGCGGTACACAGTAGGTCGCAGGCCGGGCTCCCTGTCACCCCTCCTCCATCGGATGCAAGATCCAGAGAACAGCCTACGGCCGCCCCGCATGGTGATGTTCCGGCCAGGGGGCAGGCTTCCTCGAGACCTTCAAGGAGGACGCCTAGATCATCAGCGGCGACGAGGCAACAGGTCCGGTCGGAAGTCTGGGTCCCTGCGGTCGGGCGGCAGGTGGCCGGCCCATCTGTCAGCACGTCGTTGTCCCCGTTTAGGAGATGTCGGTGGGATGGCCAGTCGTCAGCGAGAGAGGATCTGGAGGATGGCGAATTGGACGATTTTCGGCGAGGTCAGGATTGTCCGGCTGACGGGAACACAGCGCCTGGGCAGCCCGGTGAGTGCGTAACTCCTTCTTTGCCGTATCCAGCGATTTTTATGTCGGGTGTCGGGGGGGGAAGCAAGCGTGGCATCGGCTGCCGGTTGCGGCGCGTTCGGGCGCGACGGCGTTGGCTTAGCAGATTTAGTGGGTTGCTTACGGGAGTTGGTTGGGCGCTTAGATAGAGCTGCGGCGCCGGTAGTTATGGCGGGGTCCCCGGCGGTAGTTTGGGAAGGTCCCCGTGAGGTTGGATCGTTACAGTCGCGTCCCGGGATTGTGGAAGGGTTGGCGGTCGTGGTATCCGTGCAGACCGAGGCGCAAAAAGAGGGCGATCGGGTGCGACTTGATGATCGTGCTCGTGGCGAGGTGTATGTATGCTTCGAGGGTCCGTTAGGGGAACACCTAAAACAGGAGGTCCGCGAGCGGATCTGGAAGGACGAGTATGTGGAGATTTTTTCTCTTCTGCCGCTTGCAAAATTCAATTTGGATAAAGGCAAGCGGGACGAGTGTAAGAAGGAGGAAGAGGAACGTCGGCGGTATAGGCTTATCCCGCAGACGTTCGTCAATTGGTCGCAAGCGTTTGCCATTTTAGCCAGCGTGATCGGAGAGAAGGCGTCTGAAAATTGCTCGGTGTTATTTTGCTATTTTGATGCCATCGGGGAGGCTCATAGGGCATACGGGGGTCAGGCGTGGTTAAGGTACGATGAGCAATTCCGACAGCGAAAGACGGTTCGGCCGGCGATTCGGTGGGATCAGAAGGATATTGCGCTTTGGTTGAGGGTTACGGCTCCGGTGAAGCAGTCCTTTCCCAGGAGCGTTGGCCAAGGAGGTCAGTCTAGCCAGGCCGGGCAAGGTTCAGGGGCAAAACTGGGATTCTGCTGGCAATTTAATGATTGCCAGTGTAAGTTCGGGGCCACATGTAAGTTCAAGCACGTGTGTTCAGAATGTAATGGTTCATCCCACGGGGCTGCCAAGTGTATGCGGAAGAAGCGGTCAGGGAACCAGTCCACCTCGGCTGGTCAAGGGGTTGTCGCCGGTGAAGGTGGAAAGGATGGTCCCGTATCTAAATGAGTATCCAGATAGGGTTGCGGCCAAGTTAATTTATGAAGGTTTTCGTGTTGGTTTCATTATTCCTCCGCCTCCTTATGAGGTTCTGGCGACGCGGCACAATCTTAAGTCGGCTTACTTGCATGCCGAGATTGTGTCGGAAAAACTGTTTAAAGAAGTTTCGTTGGGTCGCATGGCGGGGCCTTTTGTTGATCCGCCAATAAAGGATTTAGTGGTGTCCCCATTGGGTATTGTGCCAAAGCGAGAGCCCCAAAAATTTTGTTTAATTCAGAATTTATCTTTTCCCAAGGGCTCGTCGGTGAATGATGGGATTGATCATGAGTTGTGCTCCGTAGTGTACACATCATTCGACAAGGCGGTGGGGCTAGTTCGCGCTGCGGGGCCCGGCGCGCTGTTAGCAAAAACCGACATTGAGGCGGCTTTCCGGTTGTTACGGTTCATCCAGAAAGCCAACGGTTGTTGGGTTGTTTTTGGAATGGAGCCTTTTATGTGGATAGGTGTCTTCCGATGGGGTGTTCCCTTTCTTGCGCATATTTCGAGGCATTTAGTAGCTTCGTGGAATGGGCGACGAAGGGCGTAGCCGGGGTCGACTCTTTGATACATTACCTGGATGATTTTTTGTGCGTCGGCCTGGGGGGTTCGCCTATTTGCGGTAATTTGCTGCATTCATTGCAGAAGGTTGCGAAGGATTTTGGGATCCCCTTGGCGCCAAAAAAGACTGAGGGCCCGGTATCTACCATTTGTTTTTTAGGAATTGAAATTGATTCGGTGGCAATGGAGTGTCGACTTCCTGCGGATAAACTAGGGTCATTGAGTCAGGAGGTACGGCGGGTTTTTAGGTTGAAGAAGATAACGTTGTGCGATCTCCAGTCTCTGCTGGGGAAGTTGAATTTCGCTTGCCGGATTATGCCGATGGGGAGGGTTTTTAGTAGACGTTTGGCGGCAGCGACGGCGGGGGTTCGTGCGCCACATCACTTTGTGCGGCTCAGGGAAGAGCATCGGGCTGATCTGCAAGTTTGGGATGATTTTCTTGGTCAGTATAATGGTCGCTCTCTATGGATCGCTCCAGCGCAGGATACGAGTGACTTAAATTTTTTTACGGATGCGGCTGGGGCAGGTGGGTTTGGTGCGTACGGGGGTGGTCCTTGGTGTGCAGGTAACTGGCCGGCTAGCTGGGTGTCCAGTGGACTCACGCGGAATCTGGCCCTGCTCGAGCTGTTCCCTATCGAGGTTGCGGCAACCATTTGGGGGGACAGGCTCAGGGATAAGAAGGTCTGTTTTTACTGCGACAACATGGGGGTGGTGCTGGCCATTAATAACATCACTGCATCCTCTCCTCCGGTAGTTCAGTTGTTGCGACATTTAGTTTTGTTGTGTTTGTCTTTGAACGCGTGGGTGGTGGCGGTGCATGTGCCGGGGGTACGGAATTGTATCGCTAATGCTCTTTCTCGCTCGCAGTGGGATCGATTTAGTCAATTGGCACCGGGAGCGGAGCGTCTCGGTTTGGCTTGTCCGGAACATCTCTGGGATCTGGTTTCGGTCCCGTAGAGCGATTGGTGGAAAGGTCATTGGCACGTACAACATGGAGTGCTTATTCTGCTTGTTGGAAGCAATGGGAGGAGTGGGTAAGAGAGTTGGGTAACGTCAGCACGGATCAAGACAGGTTGGTGGCACTTTTGTATTGGTTGGGGGACGCTTGGGAGGCGGGGTTTTCGTTGGCGAAGGTCAATCGTTTCGTTTCTGCGTTGGCGTTTGGTTTTAAGTTGCGGGGCTTTCGGGATGTGTCTAAGGAATTTTTAGTAGGACAAGCTTTAAAGGGTCTGCGTCGAGGTAGGGTCGAAGCAGAATGTAGACGGCCCGTGTCTTTTGCTCTCCTCGTTTCTTTGGGCCTATCGCTAGTGTCTGTCTGTCGTTCTTCGTCCGAGGTTGAGTTATTTCTGTTAGGATTTTCCTTAGCGTTTTTTGGTGCACTTAGAATTGGCGAGCTGGTTTCACCTAGTACCAAGCGGGCAGGGGGGTTGAGACTGGAGGAGGTGGGTCTATATGGGGATAGACTCGAGGTATGGTTGCGGCGGTCAAAAACTGACCAAATGGGCAAAGGAAAGCACATAGTTTTGTTTTCCCTCCCGGGATCGGCGATGTGTCCGGTCGCTTGTATGCGTGCTTTTAAACCACAGGTGGGGTCGCCCGAGTTGCCGTTGCTACATCACGAGGATGGGTAATTTTTGTCCAGATATCAATTTGGCGCGGTATTTAAAAAATGCTTGGCGGCGGTCGGAGTCGCTGCGGGCCCTTACTCATCTCACTCCTTTAGGATTGGCGCAGCAACCGAGGCGGGGCGCTGGGGGTTGGACGACGAGGGGGTGCGGTGCATTGGCCTTTGGGAGTCCAACAGGTTTAGGTCCTACGTGCGCCCTCATTTGTTATGAGTCATGTTGTTATTGGGTGTTAAAAGCGTGTGTGCTTGTATTTAATTTTCTTTTCCGTTTCAGATCAGCTCCCGTGTCTTGTGTGGTTGTTGGGCCACTCTTACGTGAATTGGGGGGCTTTGAAGGCGGATGTCCGCCCTGACGGCCGCCAGCTGCGCATTCCGCGGCAGGACGCGGTTTTGCATTGGCTGGGATTTAGAGGTATGTTGTGGAGCCGGGTTTTAGCAGAGTTTCAGACATACTCTCGGCTGGATAGGAAGTCCTGGTATTGCACGTGGGGGGAAATGATTTGGGGGTTCGCCCTTTTCGGGAGTTAGTGCGGGATATCAAACATGATATGTTGTGTTTGTGGGCATCTTATCCCGGACTAGTGATAGTTTGGTCCGACATTGTTCCAAGGAAGCATTGGCGGCTGGCTCGGTCGGTGGAGAGGGTCAATAAGGCTCGCATTAAAGTAAATCGGGCGGTGTCCCGTTTTGTGGCCAAGAATGGGGACATTTGTGTGTGGCACAGGGATTTGGAGTCAAGAGTAGGGAATTACTGGAGGAGTGATGGGGTGCATCTGACCGAGGTTGGGATTTATTTGTGGAGCCTGGCGCTAGCAGAAGGAATTGAAAGGGTGGTGCTGGTGTGGCGGAACTCACAGGCTTAAGGTGGTCAAGGCCTGTTTTGCTGTGGCGGGGGGAGTCCTTGAGATCGGTCAGTACGAAATGGTGGGGGGGTCGCATCGGGGGTATGCGTCCCCCAAAAAAGGTACATGGTTTGAAGACTTCATAGGGTGTTATCCCTTTGAAGTGGTCTTCTGGTGGTTGGAGCCATCTGCAGAGGTGAGTAGTGCCTCCGAGCTGGTTTACGGCTGGAGGTAATTTGTTGGTGGTGGTTGCAGATGGCTAACTCGAGGTAAAGCATATCTAAAAATGGCTTCAAGGACTTTTTCTGCTCGGATTAATGTTAATTGTTATTTATGATTCTGACCCATGTTGGGTCATGTGAATTATAGGAGGAATTCTCTGGTTGGATTCCTAATTAGTTATCCGAATGTTTCAGATCAAAATTGCATTTTATAAAACTATGTAAATTAATAAACGGCTGCTGTGGCCATTTCACATCCAACCTCGGTTGTCACGTGTCTTTTTCTCAGAGGTAGGGATGGGAAAAGAAGGGATAAGTAGAATGTTCAATAACACACGACTCTACTTAGGCAAGTCAAGAAGAGGCTGGACGCAGCACGCAGGGCTTCAGAGGGAAGCCTCCATGACAGGACCTAGTAGGGAAAGGGTTAATTAAGAGGGAGATGGAGGGAGTAGCAGGGGGAGGTAGAAGAGGGGTAGGGAGGAGTCAGGGTATGTTACCAGTCTTCCCGCTGTTTTCGGCATTGAGCCGGAAGCAGCGGGAGGAAGAACACACAAAAATTACAAGCTCCCACCCTCCCGCCCTTTATTTGGTTGTGTCCCTTGTGTTGTACTTTGTGTGCGTTTGTCTATGATTGTTTTGTTTTATCGTATGCTTATTTAACGTGTTGTTTTATTTTTTCATTTGGAGCAGGTCCTGGTGTCATAGCAGCTGGCGGGGGGAGTCCTTGAGGTCGGTCAGTACGAAATGGTCGGGGGGTCGCATCGGGGGTATGCGTCCCCCACAAAAGGTACATGGTTTGAAGACTTCATAGGGTGTTATCCCTTTGAAGTGGTCTTCTGGTGGTTGGAGCCATCTGCAGAGGTGAGCGGTGCCTCCGAGCTGGTTTACGACTGGAGGTAATTTGTTGGTGGTGGTTGCAGATGGCTAACTCGAGGAAAAGCATATCTAAAAATGGCTTCAAGGACTTCCCCTGCTCGGATTAATGTTAATGTTAATTGTTATTTATGATTCTGACCCATGTTGGGTCATGTGAATTATAGGAGGAATTCTCTGGTTGGATTCCTAATTAGTTATCCAAATGTTTCGGATCAAAATTGCATTTTATAAAACTATGTAAATTAATAAACGGCTGCTGTGGCCATTTCACATCCAACCTCGATTGTCACGTGTCTTTTTCTAAGAGGTAGGGGTGGGAAAAGAAGGGATAAGTAGAATGTTCAATAACACACGACTCTACTTAGGCAAGTCATGTATATAATGTAAGTGGTGTGTGTGTGGCATGAATATAATGTGTGACTGACATGTGCAGCTTGTATATAATGTGTGAGATGTGTGTGACATGTATATAATGTGTGAGTAGTGTGTACATAATGCACATAATGTGAGGTGTGTGTGTGTGTGTGCGTGTGTGCGTGTGTGCGTGCGTGCGTGTGTGGCATGTATATAATGTGTGTGTGGCATGTATATAATGTGTGAGTGACATGTGCAACTTGTATATAATCTGCGAGATGTGTGTGACATGTATATAATGTGTAAGTGACATGTGCAGCTTGTATATAATGTGTGAGATGTGTGTGACATGTATATAATGTGTGAGTGACATGAATGCAACATGTATATACTGTGTGAGATGTGTGTAGGTGGCAGGTGTTTAATGTTTGAGTGACATGTGCGATACCTGCTGGGCATTGTATGGTTGCCTTGGCAACTGTCTTGCCCAGTGTGCAGTTGTCTCTCCACGCCCAACGTCAGATCAGGCGTAAAAGCATGCCTGCACAGCCACTTTAATAAATCTCCCCTTCTTTGTAAAATCGGAGGTACAGCATTGTATTGGGCAAGCAGAACGGGTCATCTCCTAGTTATAATATATTTATGTGTGACAAATATGGTTTATTTTTTTACTTTTTTTTCATATAAGTTCGAAAAATTCATGTGTGTTTAATAACTTTAACATGCTTAGACTGTCACAGTTGATCAAAAGGCTTCATGCAGGTGGCAGGCTTGGGAGTGGGACAGCCAGGAGGTTCACAGAAGAGGAGGGTCAATCAGTCCCGGTCAAGGAAGAGTGAGGAGACAGCAGCTAAAAAAAAACAGAGCAGTCAGGCCGCAGACTAACAGAGGTGACCTCAAATCACATCACCACGTCACGTCACCTCAGATGATAGGAGGGCACACGAAGCGCAGAGTCTAAGACCCTGTTCACACAGAGTTTTTTTACGTGTTTTTTGCCACGGAAACCACAGAAAAATACGTCCAAAATTGCCTCCCATTGATTTCAAAGGGAGGGGGAGGCGGTTTTTTCCCACGAGCGGAACAAAAACGCTTGCGGGAAAAAGAAGTGACATGCCCTATCTTGAGGCGTTTTCTGCCTCAAAAAACCCATTGAAATCAATGAGAGACGAAAAATTTGATGTTTTTTTTTACACGTTTTAGGGAATGTTCACATGCAGTGTTTTCAAGCGTTTTTCAGGGCGTAAATGCCTCGAAGATTGCCTGAAAAAACGGAAGCTGAATGCCTCCAAACATCTGCTGGAGAAACGGAAAAGCTGCGGAAAAATTACCGGAAAAACTGCATTTCATTCAGATGGGGCATTTTTTTACGCAGCCGTTTGAAAAAATGGCGCGTACAAAAACGCCCAGTAAAAAGAAGTGCATGTCTGTGGGGACAATAGAAAAACAGCTCCAAAAACGGCTCCAAATAACGCATCAAAAACGTTTGATGCTTTTACGAACGGCTGAAAATCAGAGGCTGTTTTCCCTTGAAAACAGCTCCGTATTTTACAGCTGTTTTTACTTTAGCGTGTGAACAAACCCTTATGACTAAAAACGGTCGAGGTTTTTTCACTTGAATGTTAAAGAAAGAGGTAAAATATCTCGGCAAAAAACTAGGCAAAATTTGCGCCAAAAAATGCAGCAAAAAACGCCTGTGGTGCAAAATCACTTGAAAATAACGGAGCTGATTTTTTCAGGCAGAATTTTCTGCCTGCACAAAACTCAGTGTGAACAGGGCCTAAAGCAAATGAGATTCATCAGAGGAGGACTGTCTGGAGGGCGGAGTCAATATCTGTCTTTCTTTATTGGACTGGATGCCTTCCTTCATCATCTGAGTCTAAGTGATGTGCCTGTGTTACAGTCCACTGTCCAGCCACAAACCTACCTCCACTCTCTCTACAAGGGAGAGCACTATCTACAGGGGGGACTGTATAGCGCTCTCTACAGGGGGGTTGTATAGCATTGTCTGCAGTGGGACTGTATAGCATTGTCTACAGGAGGGCTGTATATTACTATCTACAGGGGGGCTGTATTGCGCTGTCTACAGGGGGGCTGTATAGCACTGTCTACAGGGGGGCTGTATAGCACTGTCTACAGGGGGGTTGTATAGCACTGTCTACAGGGGGAGGTTCTATAGCACTGTCTACAGGAGGGCTGTATAGCACTGTCTACAGGGGGGTTGTATAGCACTGTCTACGGGGAAGCTGTATAGCATGGTCTACGGGGCGGCTGTATAGCACGGTCTACGGGGGGAGTTTGTATAGCACTGTCTACAGGGGAAGGCTGTATCACACTGTCTAAAGGGGGGGCTGTATAGCACTCTCTACAGGGGGGCTGTATGGCACAGTGTACAGGGGGGGCTGTATGGCACAGTCTACAGGGGGGGCTTTATGGCACAGTCTACAGGAGGGGCTGTATGGCACAGTCTACAGAGGGGGCTGTATGGCACAGTCTACAGAGGGGGCTGTATGGCACAGTCTACAGAGGGGGCTGTATGGCACAGTCTACAGGGGGCTGTATGGCACAATCTACAGGGGGATGAATGGCACAATCTACAGGGGGATGAATGGCACAATCTACAGGGGGCACTATCTACCAATTGGTGCTGTGTGACACCCAGTGGATGGGGGCCCAGTCAAAAATATGCTATGGGGCCCAGTGTTTCCTAGTTACGCTCCAGGTTCACATTGTTGTATCAGTTGGTACTAAGAACCTATTCTTTATTGGTTTTGGTTTCTGATATTTCAGTTTTATCAAATAATTATTAAAAGTTACATTTTAGATTTGTATGCCTCAGTGATATTTTACCTTCCTGAAAGTTACAAAATACAACCTAATATAAAAGTTTTCTGGTGCTAGTAAAGGTTAATCATTAGATAAGTCTGTTAAGCCACAACACAGTCGATCTGCGGGTTTTATGCCGTGTGGCCTGTATAGGTGAAGCACATGATTTTAATGTGCTTGACCTATACCGGCCATGTGGCTGAAAACTGCATTGCAAAAATTGGTGATTAAATCACATGCATTCCCTGCCACACAGCAACTATTGCTGCTCGACCGCATTGTGTATGGGCACCTTGATTGTTTGACAATTAAAAATGGTACTTAACACATTAAACCACTTTCAGACTCTAAGGGCTATTCCCAACTCAGGCACTTATGGTATATCCATAGGATATTTTATAAATGTCTAACAGATGCAGGTCCCACATATGGAACCTGCATCTATGTTGAGAATGGGGGTACATCAACCCCCCCTTCCCTCCCGGTGTGACTGCTGCAGGAAAATGAATGGAAAGGTGGTCGCGCGGCTCTCTACAATCTCTTCTAAGGGAGTTATGTAAACAGGCAAGCAAGCAAACTTTAAGTACAGTGAGACATGCCTGGTCCCCACAGTGAAGCACAGCAGGGGTAAAGATATTTTACGGGGATGTACTGTACGAGTTCTAAAGGTGTTGGGGAAATTTACTTCATCGATAGCATCATGAATTTCCAGATAAACTGCAAAGTCTCGAAAGAGAAAATGCAACCTCTCTACACATCCTGGGTCATGAAACACCTTTTCACTTGACAACAAACCTAAATATTCCTCCAAAACTATTGCTGCATTCTTAAATAAAGAAGGTGAAAGGGCTTCAATGGTCAAGTCTGTCACCTAAACTCAACTCTATGGGAAATTTTATAGAGACATGTTTAGTAGCGCTACCCAACAAGCATCATGGCACTCAAGGAGGTCATCCATCAGGAGAGGAACAGGACAGACATGACAATATGTTTCTGAAATTGTATGCTTCATTCCAAAAAAAGGTCAGTGTATAATTAAAAGTCATGAAGAACATACTAAGTACAAGCATATCACTTATTTGTTGCATTTAATCAAGGGTGTTCACATTTTTTCAACCCTTAGAGTAAAGTTGCCCAATTTCCTTATTTTACAGATATGAATAACATATCATTCTATTTTGTTATTAAGTAAATGTTTTAAGTAGTTGCCCCACAATTAAATATGACATTTCTTTTAGGATCTCATAGTACAGAAATATTTTTCAATCAATCATGATTCCATTTGAAATTTTTTTTCGTTTTGCATGATATCAGTCACCACACAATCCATACATACACATGACTTGTGCTTGCTTTGTCGTGCATTTGTTGTTATGATTGCAAATGCATGACATATCATCACGAAGGTCGAATAGGTTATATGTGAATCAGCTAATAAAAAATAGACCCTAGTGCAAGTGATTGTTTCTAGTCAGCTCCAAATGGGTTTGTCATCTGCTTGTCCTTTGGGCCAATTATTTTTTTTTTAGAGCCTGGGCCCACAGGAGTATCCTCTGGTAGGCTAATTCACATAATATGCATGATAGACATAATAATGTAACATTTGATCGGAATTCTTTTATTTCTAAATGTTATTATGTCCTTTCCTCTGATTGCATATTAAAACATGGTATCTATATGGTACAAATAGTCTTCTTGCATTGTGGGGAAGGGAAGGGGGCTCTCTAACGTTCGCTATAACTCCCTGTGATGTCTAGGCCAGCAATTACTCATGGTCCCCACAAAACTTGACAGAGCTTAAAGTGACATTTTAGCATCTGCCAAAATGCCAGCCTCAGCTAAACATTTTCTCTAAAGAAGGTACGTTCTGCCCAATAATAATAATAATTACCTTTAATAACTATTAAATATTATTTTCTCTGGGTGGCCAAATCACCTATAGATTGTAGTATGGATTATGTCAGATGCATGACGGACCTTGCTACTGGCCACTTATCAGCGTCAGTCTTTTCTTCTACAGATGCTGATATTCTAGATTTTCTGTACAATGGAGACAGTGACAAATTTTCATCAATAAGTAACTTTTTTTACTTTCCGCCTAATAGCATTTAAAAAAAACTCTTTAAGGCGTTTTACAAAGAATAAAATGGAATAATTGCAGTGTCCACATGTGAATAGTTGATGTAGTACTACCCACACATACTCAAGCCTGTAATTGGGGCCAAAGGTGGAGAATATTTATAAAGTTTAGTCATTTTAATGAATGTTGATCACTTTGTAAAGATTTGTTGATGCTAATAGCATTTTTCTACTAACCAGTTGAAAAAAAAATCCACTGTGATTCAATATTGTTACGTAATAAAACATGAATTGTATGCAATACTGAATATGTATTATTGTTTTACCAAGAAATTATTACTATTTGACTAGTCTGTTACTACAGTATTGACCTCACTTAGTGTGCATTCATATATCCGTTAGGGCTCTATTCTGACATTCCATCTGAGTTTTCCGTCAGAATAGAGCCCTGTCTGACACAAACGGAAAACATAGGTTTCCGTTTCCATCACCATTGATTTCAATGGTGAAGGATCCGGTCCCAAAGGTTTCCGTTTGTCTCAATTGTGCAAGGGTTCCATCGTTTTGAACCCTTGCACAACTAAGACAAACGAAAACCATTGGGACCAGATCTGTCACCATTGAAATCAATGGTGATCGAAATGGTAACCTATGGTTTCCATTTGTGTCAGTCAGGGCTCTATTCTGACGGAAACCTCAGACAGAACGTCAGAATAGAGCCCTAACGGATATATGAACAAAGTCTAACAAATAATTTTGAAAACTTAATTTTAATAAGTAGTATTACCTTCCATGAGAAATCATAAAAACACAAAAAAAAATAATAAAACAACTACACCCCAAAATGCAAAAATCAAAACACACAGCATCATTAGCAAAAAAAATAAAAATTTAAAAAATTTAAATTATGGCTCTCAGACTGCAGTAAAGCAAAGCTTAAAAATACATTGTGTCCTGAGAACCAAAATGAGCTGAGTGACCATAAAACTGCAGCTGACGCCATCGAATCATATCGGACAGCATCACAGTGGCTCACGTACTCACTGCTAGTCATGAAAATAAATAAATAAATATATATATATTTATATATCATTCATTTAATGCACGTTTCCATTTAAGTCGGTTGTTCTTACGATTACCAAGCATTTTGGTCCTGCTGTAAACAAACGCTCGGTCTCATCTTCCATGGAGAAACATCTGCACAGAGTAAAGCTGAGCTGGAGTAGAAGAATTGAGTGGTCACGTGTATAACATATGACCGCTTCATTCTCCTACTCCGGCTTGGCTTCACTCTGTACAGGCATTTATGGATGATGAGACAGAGCGTCCAAGTTTCCAACCTATCCAGGTTGGACCAAGAGTGGATTGCCCCATTACCTTTGATCCTATTTATATCTTTACACATCCTAAAATGTTTTGAGGGAAGTCCTTTCTTGGAATTTTTGCCTCATATTATGAAGGTGTCATATATAAATTATAGCGTTTTGCTGATCTAAAATATATAGAGTATTTAAAAATTAATCTGTTTTTGGGGTAGTTCGCACAGCATTTTTTTCTGGCAGAAAAAAATCTGCATCAAAATGTCTTCAAGAATTTTGAGGCAGATTTTGAAATGTCAGCTTTTTTAAAGCTTTTTTTCTGTGTTTTTTGTCAGTATTTTTTTTTAAATGAGTTTTTTTTTTTTTCCTGTAAATCTAATGCAAAAACATGAAACAAAAACCACGGCAAAAATTGCTCCAAACGAGCGTCGCAGGTTTATTCTACCTACCATTGATTTCAGCATTTCTTGGCTGTGTGAACTTACCCTAGCTTAACTATTGAATCTAATATACTTGAAAAATTCCCAAATTTAAACTAGTTGTAAAGGATTGCTTTAAGCAAGTGGCCAGATCTGCTAAGTGCACAAACTATTGTATACTATTCAATAAGTAATTTGCTGTAAATCTAATAAGCCAAATCTATTCTCTTCTTAAATTAACCCTTTCAGGACCGAGCTCATTTTGGCCTTCAGGACCAGCCCCATTTTTTCAAATTTGACGTGTCATGTTATGTGGTAATAACTCAGAATCGCTTCTATAGGCAAAAGCATTCCAGAGATTGTTTTCTCGTGACATATTGTACTTTATGCTAGTAGAAAAAATTGGTCAATAAATTCATTGCTTATTTATGAAAAACACCAAAATGTAAAGAAAATGTTCAAAAATTATGATTTTTCTAATTTTAAATGTATCTGCTTGTAAAATAGGTAGTAATACCACACAAAGTAGTTACTATTTCACATATTCCATATGTCTACTTTATATTTGTATTGTTTTTTGAACATTATTTTATTTTTCTAGGACGTTACAAGGCTTAGAACTTTAGCAGCAATTTCTCACATTTTCAAGAAAATTTCAAAAGGCTATTTTTCAAGGACCAGTTCAGTTCTGAAGTGGCTTTGAGGGCCTTATGTACTAGATAGACCCCATAAATCACCCCATATTAAAAACTGCACCCCTCAAAGTATTCAAAACAGCATTCAGAAAGTTTCCTAACCCTTTAGGCGTTTCACAGGAATTAAAGCAAAGTAGAGGGGAAATTTACAAATTATTATTATTTTTTTTGCTGAAATTCATTTGTAATACATTTTCTTCTGTAACACAGAAGATTTTACCAGAGAAACGCAACTCAATGTTTATTGCTCAGAGTTTTTAGAAATATCCCACATGTGGCTCTAGTGTGGTAATGGACTGAAACACAGGCCTCAGAAGTAAAGGAGCACCTAGTGGATTTTGGGGCCTCCTTTTTTTAGAATATATTTTAGGCACCATGTCAGGTTTGAAGAGGTCTTGTGGGGCAAAAACAGTGGAAAACCCCCAAAAGTGACATGGTTTTGGAAACGACACACCTCAAGGAATTTATCTAGGGGTATAGTTAGCATCTTGAGCCCATAGGTCGTTTGCTATATTTATTGGAGTTTGTCTGTGAAAGTGAAAATCGACTATTTTTTCTGAAAAAATATAAAAAAAAATATTTGCAAGGAATAAAGAATAAAAAGCACTCCAAAACTTGTAAAGCTGCTTCTCCCGATTTTGATAATACCCCATATGTGGTACAAAACTGCTGTTTGGACCCACAGCAGAGCTCAGAAGGGAAGGAGCGCCATTTTGATTTTGAAGCGCAAATTTTGCTGGAATAGTTTTCAGTGCCATGTCGCGTTTGCAACACCCTGGAGGGACCAAAACAGTAGAAACCCCCCAAAAGTGACCCCATTTTGGTAACTACATCCCTCAAGGAATTTTTCTAGGGCTATAGTTAGCATTTTGACCCCACAGTTTTTTTGCTGAACTTAGTGGCATTAAAATCTACTTTTTTTCTGAAAAAACATAGAAATTTTAATTTTTACAATGAATAAAGGAGAAAAAGCACCCCAAAATTTGTAAAGCAATTTTTCCTGATTACAGCAATAAGCCATATGTGGTAATAAACTGCTGTTTGGACCCACGGCAGGACTCAGAAGGGAAGGAACAATATTTGGCTTTTGGAGCTCAAATTTAGCTGGAATAGTTTTTGGGTGTCATGTTGCATTTGCAAAGCCCCTGAGGTAGCAAAACAGTGGAAACACCCCAAAACTGACCCTACTTTGGAAACTACACCACTTAAGGAATCTATCTAGGGGTATAGTGAGCATTTAGACCCCACAGGTCTTTTTTTTTTATTTTAATATTTCCACAGGTCTTTTGCAGAATTTATTAGAATTAGGTCGTGAAAATGAATTTCAACATTATTTCCACAAAAATGTTGAATTTTTTCATATATGCTTTTTCAGTAGAAATGAATTAACCCTTTCAGGACTGATCCATTTTTTGGCTTTTACATTTTAGTTTTTCCCTCCCCGCTTTCCAAGAGCCATAACTTTTTTTATTTTTCCATCAGTAGAGTGGTGTGAGGGCTTATTTTTTGTTGTTGGAGGAGTTGTAGTTTCTAGTGACACCATTTAAAGTACCATTTAATGTACTGGGAAACGGAAAATAAAATTATTTGCAGGCTGAAATTGGAAAAAGCTGTGATTCCTCCATTGTTTTTTGGGTTTTGTTTTTACGGCTTTCACCATGTGGTAAAAACAACAACTTACATTTTTTCTGAGACTTAATACGATTACGGTGATACCAAATTTATATTGTTTTTTTTTATATTTTACTACTCTTACAAAGTAAAAACTGTTTGTTAAAAAAAAAAAACGTTTTGTTTGTTTCACCACATTCTGGGAGGCATCAGTTTTTTTATTTTTTGGTCGACTGAGCGGTGAGTGTTTATTTTTTGCGGGACGAGCTGTAGTTTTTACTGGTACCATTTTTTTTTACATACAACTTTTTGATTACTTTTTAAGGTGACCAAAAAACTGCTATTTTGGCGTTTTTAATTCTTTATTTTTTACGGTGTCCCCAGTGTGAGTTAAATAATGGTATATTGTAAAAGTTCGGTCTTTTAGGGATGCAGCGATACCAATTTTGTTTTTGTTTTATTTCTTACATTACTTTAGAGGAAACATGGGAAAGGGGGATTTTTTGGACTTTGAATATATTATATATTTTTCACTGCTAATAACTTTTTTTTTACTTTTTTTTTTACACATTTTATTAATCCCCCTAGGGGACTGGAACGAGCGATTATTAGATCATTAGATCGCTGGTACAATACACAGCAATACTAATGTATTGCAGTATAATGTAATTTTTACAGGCTCCTGTAACAGTGCAATCGCTGTCCCTGTCCGATAATCCCAGGTGTCAGCTGTAATACACAGCTGACACCTGCAGAATATGGAGCGGGCTCAGCACATGAGCCCGCTCCATATATAACCCCCCGCAGCACAACATGCTATTAAGTCGGATGCTGCAAAGTGAAAATTCTAATTTTACACTGGTATGCCATTTTAATGCACAATATGTTGTGTCCAGTTTGTGCCACTGAAGACAAATACCTCATACAATGTTGAGCGGGTTCTCCCGGATATAAACTGTCATATATGTGGATGTCAGCTGGTGTTTTGGCAAGCTGTAGTTCTCAGAAGGGAGCGCCATTTGACTTTTGGAGCGCAGATTTTGCTTGATAATAGTTCTGTTTGGTGTTTTGCTGGTATTTCAGTTTATAATGTGGGGGTGTATGTAAGCTGGGTAGAGTGCATCCGGGCATAATATGAGGGTATAAACATGTGGTAAATAAATAAGAATTCATAGATATGTGGCCGGTGTCGCACTGATAAATGGTGCCCGATCTTATCCGCTTTTGAAAAGCTCTGCACAATTTCTGTCGCTATATTCTGAGAGCCAGAACTTTTTTATTGGTACCATTTTGGGGTACATGTGATTTTTTTTTATCACTTTTTCTTAGATTTTTTTGGCAAGCAAAGTGACCAAAAAAACATAAATTCTGACAATGTTTTTTGGCTTTTTTTTTTTCAGTGTTCACCGTGCGCTATAAATGAGATTTTACTTTATTCTGTGGGTCGATACGATTACGGTAATACCATATGTATATCGTTTTTTTTATGTTGTGTGGCTTTTGCGCAATAAAATCACTTTTCGATAACAAATATTTTTTTTGTGTCACCATATTCTGAGAGCCATAATTTTTTTATTTTTCAGTAAAAAAGCTGTGTAAGGACTTGTTTTTTGCGGGCCGGGTTGTAGTTTTTTGGCACTATTTTGGGGTACATGCGACTTTTTGATCACTTTTTATTCTATATTTTGGGAGGGGTGATGACCAAAAAAATTGTGATTCTGACATTGTTTTTTTTAAAAAAATTGGCGGTGTTCACCGTGCAGGAAAATTAATATGATAGTTTTATAGTTTGGGTCGTTATGAACGCGGTGATATCAAATATGTATATGTGTACTTAACATTTTATTTTTTTACCTATAATAAAAGACTTATCATAGGAAAAAAAGCATTTTTGGTTTTTGTAACCTATAACTTGTTTTTACACTTTTATAAAACATTTTTATTACTTTTTTTTTTAAACTTTTTACTTGTTTTACTTGAAGACCTGCAGCACTGATGGCTACTACATTACACTACCTAGGTAGTGTAACGTATTATAAACGGTCAGTGTGACGCTGAGTCACACTGACAGGAAGCCTAGGAGGACCGGGATCCGGCTGGTAGTCATAGGCTGCCGTGCATGGCAGACCCGGAGGCTGTTGTATGGCCTCCAGTTATGCCATGCAACCGACTGCAGCACCCACAATTAGTCCCCGGGAAAGTTTTTTTGTAGCAACAAATTTTCCAGTTTGTTACAGTAACAAACTTTCCAGTTCGTTGCTACTACAAACTTTCCCTGCGATCACATGATCAGGACCTGAACCAATTAGGTCCCGATCATGTCTCAGAGGCAGAGGTTAACAGCGCGATCTGAGTATCAGCGCTAATCTATCGCGCTTTTAACACCCACCGTGAATTCACGTTGGCACTGCACAGAGCCCAGCACATGCCGACATGAATTTACTGTGGGCGGTCGGGAAACGGTTAAAAGGCATTTACTATGCAAATCAAATAATATGCAACTCAGTATATAAGTTAAAATAAAATTGTATCTAATATTCTCTCTGATATTCCTTTGAGTTCTTAACTCTACAAGTCATTTCAGAATATGAGTGTTTTTATACTAGAGATAAAAGTGAAGGCACCCCTTGAGGCTTTAATTTTGTTAACCAAGATCAAAATGTCTCACAGCTATTATGACAGGTCATTGAAGAGGCATATTAATCATCAAGTCTCTTTTCAGATGAAATTCCACCAGCATTTTAGAGTGATAAACTGTTCCATGCAGTGAATGGAAAAACAATCTTTTTTTATTATTATTTATAAACCTTTTAAATCTTGTCTTAAGTATTTCTTTTATGATACCTTATATAAACCATGTTCACACAGTACAGTTTTGTTACAGTGTGTGTTTTTTTTTTTGACCCCCTATCCATGGGCCCAGTAGCAGTGGCGTGGTCTGCCTCCAATGGAGGTACACCACTGGTACAGAATGATCTTTTGCATGACTTTTTTGTGAGGAGCGAATACTCAACTGAGTAAAAAATTAATGATGACTGGGCCTCTGGATTCAATTATATCTGCGTCCTTAAGACAGGACGCATTTAATTCAGAGGGCGCAGTGTGGTGGGGTACTATTAATTAAGGGGGCACAGTGTGGGGCACTTTTAATTCAGGGGTACAATGTAGACCACTTTTAACTCAGGAGACACAGAGTGGGGCACTTTAATTCAGGGGGCACAGTGTGGGACACTTTAATTCCTAGGCACAGTGTAGGGCAAATTTTTATTTAGGGGGCACAGTATGGGGCACTTAAATTCAGGGGCACATTGAGGGGCAAGTTTATTTTTTTATTCATGGTGCACATTGAGGGAAAAGTTTTTTATTTAGTGGCCTCAGTATGTGGTATATTTATATTCAGGGGCACATTGTGAAGCATTTTTATTCAGCGGTACTATATGTGACATTGTTTCTTCAGGGGCACAGTGTCCCACAAACTGGGTGGTAAACTCTGCAAAGAAGTTGTGGTCAGGAGAAGTCCTCACGGCGGTCTGAACGAGATGAAGAAGAAAAGGAAAGTGAGCGACTCCAGTCAGAGGAGACATCACCTGTGAGTGACTGAATGTAAATATTTATACTCTCTCTAAATGCATATAATCAGTGCTGTAGTCAACCATATGGTCTACAGCGTGATGACGGGTGGTGGCGATGGGGGGGAACAATTCTTAATATGGGGCCCTTTGATTTCTATATACGCCCCTGTTCTGTACAGTTTGTTATAGTTACTAATAGATCCAACATAGTGACAGACTTATTGAAGTATGCCTATTTGCCAAAAAAAACATAATAGTATAATGAAACTATTAGTATTCATGAGAACATAGAATATTTGTAATAATTTTTTAGGAATTAATCTACATTGCAAGTGGCTAGATAGAACCTGTGTCTTAGGAAGTAACAATGAGCTCCAAATAGCCAAAGTCAAGATATGAGCACCTACAATAGTCACTAGTCTTTATTTCCTCTGTTTAGGATTCACTCCTAGTTTTGATTCAAAACAAAATCTCAATATGCAATGGTAAATTTTTAGAGACACCCTTATTCTGATCAGTGACTAAGGTAATCTAAAAACTAGGATATGTTAGTGCTAGCACAAACAGAGGTTCCGTTTTTTTTTTCCTTGCATTAACCCCTTCCCTCCTCAGCCATTTTTCAGATTTTCACTTTTGTTTTTTCCTCCCCACCTTCCAAAACCTATATTTTGTTATTTTTTCCGTCTATATAGCCATATGAGGACTTCTTTTTTGCGGGACAAGTTGTATTTTGTCATGGCACCATTTATTGTACTGTATAATGTACTGGGAAGCTGAAAACAATTATATGTGGGGTGAAATGGGCAAAAAACAGCGATTATGTAATTTTTTGGGGGCTTAATTTTTACGGCGTCCATCAGGCAGTAAAAATGACATATTCACCTTATTCTACAGGTTGATACGATTACAGAGATGCCAAATTTATATGTTTTGTTATGTTTTACCACTTTTAAAAATATAAAACTATTTGCTAAATTAAGAAAATCTTTTGTGTCGCCATATTCTGAGAGCCATAACTTTTTCATTTTTCCATCAATTTAGCGATGTGAGGGCTTAGATTTTGCAAGGCAAGCTGTAGTTTTCACCAATACCATTTTGGGGTATATGCAACTTCTTGATCACTTTTTATTTCATTTTTTTTTAAGCTCTAAGGTGACAAAAAAAAAGCAATTTGCGTGTTTTATATATATATTTTTTTTATGGCATTCACTGAGCGGGTTAAACAATGCTATATTGTGATAGTTTGGACCAGTTATGTTCATTTAAAAAAAAATTAAATTGATTTAGGGAAAAAATAGGTCCCTATGATTAGACCCGCTGTCAGGCTCGTACTTGCACCTGAATTACACTCATTTGAAACCAGCCTTAGGGTATGTTCACACGTAGCATAAATGCTGCATATTTTCTGCAACGTATTTCATCGCAGAAAATCCGCAGCATAATACAGTAGCAGATTTTGAACAAATCTCAACCACAAGCTGCGTAAATAATACTCCGAAAAAAGGTAATAAAATGCCCTGCTTTTCTGTTGCGGGTTTCCCCCATTGAATTCAACGGCGAGGTAAAAACCAAAACAAATAACAAATGTTGCGATTTTGGTGCCGTAATTGCAGCTTTTCCACCTCAAAAATCGCAACATAGAAAAAAAAAAAAACCCACACTTACCCCACTCTCTTCACCTCTCCATCCTGGGATGATGTTTCATCCCATGTGTTCATAAGGGGAGAGAAGAAAACCTGGACCGCACATCCATTTGCTTTACTTGATCTATTGCAGAACAGCAAAACTTAAAAATGTACGACCATAAGGTCTTCATTTATATTTTTGATCAAACTGTGTAAGCCCACTTCACGGTGACCTCTTTTAAGCAGGTTCCTACTCTATCAAGTGCAGTATCGCATGGCAACCAGTGCCGTTGCAACACAGTACCCGTAGAGGGAGCAACCCAGTAGAATAGCAGCACCCATGCTGTCAGTCTAAGCCACCTTGGCTCTGGGCCACGTCCACAAATACAGCACTACAACTAAAAAGACTACCACACAGTACCACCAATCATAGGCTGCAGTGGTCACATGGGATGATCCTAGGAGGCCGGACTTCTCTGACAACGGTGGGATGCGTCGCCATGAATATAGCCGGGGGTAAGTATGAATGTTATTTTTGTCTTTCTAGCGCTGCTCTCCGCAGCGGGAACTCTGCCTGAAGAACTGCACCACAATTTGGTGCGGTTTTCCAGCCACAATTCTCTGTGGGATCTAGAGCGGTTACGTTTTGTACCCTCACAATGTGTATCCGTCCTGTATGAACATACCTTAGGGTATGTATCCACGCACAAGATATGCTTCAAATTTTTCTTGGTAAAGAAGGAAAAGATCTTGAACAATGTGCAAGTTATCGCCTGATATCTTTATTAAACTTGTTTTCTTCTTTTCTTTTACTTTAACAATTGTTCACAGTTTTTTTGTAACTGGTATAATGGACAGCAAGATTGGAGGTTTTCTTCAGTGCACAGTTTGCCATATGTATGCATGACTGGTGCCGGAGTCCCAGGGTGAATACCTCTATGACAGATGTGAGCATGTTGTTCACCTGGAAGCTCACATTAGAGATCTGGAGGAGCAAAATGCAACAGTGAGGGCGATAGACAATCTTGAGCTGAGCATGCTGCTCACTGAGCAACCAGTTAGTGGTATAGACCTGGAGGGTGAAGACTTGGGTCAGCAGGATCAGGCAAGTAACTGGGTTAATGTAGTTAGGGGCAGTAGAAAGGGGTCTAAAAAAAGGAAGGCCAATCATGTTTCTGATATTACAAGCAAAATTGCCAAGTTGGGTGATGATGCGAGGGTGTCATTCTCAGAAATGGCAGCACTAGTGGATACTGATCTCCCTAACAGCCGGTAGAACAGCCCAGCTAGTAGTCGGCGGGATGATAATGCAGGTAAGGCAAGATAATTAGTAGTTGTAGGGGATTCTATAATCAGGGAGACGGATAGACTAATTTGTCACCAAGACCGCCTCAACCGAATGGTTTGCTGTCTACCTGGTGCCAGGGTTTGGCATGTGGTGAAACGGGTGGATAAATTACTGGGAGGGGCTGGTGATGATCCAGCTGTCGTGGTCCATGTGGGTACCAACGATAGAATACATGGTAGGTAGGGGAGCATTAAGAATCATTTTAAATAAATAGGCTACAAGCTGAAGGGAAGGACCTCCAAGGTAGTATTCTCAGGAATACTGCCTGTGCCATGCGCATCACAGGATAGACAGCAGGAGCTCAGGGAGTTAAGTGCATGGCTTAAGTCTTGGTGTAGAGGAGAAGGCTTTGGGTTTCCTAGAGCATTGGGCTGACTTTTCATTGGGGTACAAACTGTATTCTGCAGATGATTTGCACCTATGCTGTGCCTGCGGGAGAGAATTCTAGCTGGGGTCGCAGAGTATTTAAACTAGGGCTGAGGAGGGAGGTCAATGTAGAAAATAATGGGGTAGTTAGGTTAGGGAGGGGTCAGACTTTATTGGTGGGGGGAGAAATAGACAGTGGGGATTGTACTAGACAACAGGAAAAGGGAGATCCTTTTGTTACAAAACAGCAATGAAAATAAAAATGTCCAAATAATGTCAAATCACATTTCTGATAATGAAAGAGAAACATTTAAAGGCAAGTTAAAGTGTATGTTCACAAATGCCAGAAGTCTAGCAAGCAAAATGGGGGAGCTGGAGGCCTTGGTACTGGAGGAAAATATAGATATAGTTGGCGTTGCTGAAACATGACTAGACTCTTCACATGACTGGGCTGTAAATCTACAGGGTTTTACACATGTTTCGGAAAGACAGGACAAATAGGGAAGGCGGTCGTGTATGTCTATATGTGAGAAGTGATATGAAGGCGAGTGTGAAAGAGACAATAGTGGGTGAAGATTGTGAGAAGATTGAAACCTTGTGTGTGGAATTACAAAGGGAGGTAAACACTGAAAATATTACCTTGGTGTAATCTATAGACCCCCCCAATATAACTGAGAAGATGGAAGATTATCTATATAAACAGATGGAACGGGCTGCACTGGCTGGTACTGTAGTGATAATGGGAGATTTTAATTACCGGGATATTAATTGGGGTCATGGTTTGGCTTCAACTGCAAAGTGGAGAAATTTTATGAGCCAGTTTGTGGAAGACCCGGCTAGAGGTGAAGCTCTGTTGGATATGGTCATTTCTAATAATGCAGAGCTTGTTGGGAATGAAATTGTTCGTGAAAATCTCGGTAACAGTGATCACAATATAGTTATATTTTACCTATACTGTAAAAAACAAACACACGGCTGGGAGGGCAAAAACACTTAAAGAGGCTCTGTCACCAAATTATAAGTGGTTTAATTTTTGTCGTTTATATTTGTTACCTATAGGAATATATTTTGCACTATAATTACCCAATGTAGATTTTAAAATCTCCCATTTTTCATTTGTACCATTATTTGACATTAGTTCTTCCCAGTCTATATCATGAATTGCAGCCCTCATCCTGGGGAAATTGGCCTTCTTAAAATTAAAGAGGCTCTGTCACCACATTATAAGTGCCCTATCTCCTTAATAAGCTATAATGTAGGTGACAGCAGTGCTTTTTATTTAAATAAACAATCTATTTTTACCACTTTATTAGCTTTTTTAGATTTATGCTAATGAGTTGCTTAATGCCCAACTGGGCGTATTTTTACTTTAGACCAAGTGGGCGTTGTACAGGGGAGTGTATGACGTTGACCAATCAGCATCATGCACTCCTCTCCATTCATTTACACAGCGCATAGGGATCCTGTTAGATCCTTATGTGCTGTCTTATACTAACACATTGACAATACTGAAGTGTTTAGACAGTGAATAGACATTCCACGGGATGTCTATTCACAATCTCTGCACTTCGTTACTGTTTCTATGGTAGTTACAGTCTAGGAAGCATGATCTCGTTGTAACCTGTCATTTACAGCGTAATCTCGCAAGATTACGCTTCCTCTGCTGTAACTACCACAGTCAGAGTAACGAAGTGCAGAGATTGTGAATAGACATTCCGTGGAATGTCTATTCACTGTCTAAACACTTCAGTATTGTTAATGTGTAAGTATAAGACAGCACATAAGGATCTAACAGGTTCCCTATGCGCTGTGTAAATGAATGGGGAGGAGTGCATGATGCTGATTGGTCAGCGTCATACACTCCCCTGTACAACGCCCACTTGGTCTAAAGTGAAAATACGCCCACTTGGGCATTAAGCAACTCATTAGCATAAATCTAAAAACGCTAATAAAGTGGTAAAAATAGATCGTTTTTTTTTAAATAAAAAGCATTACTGTCACCTACATTATAGCGCCGTTCTCCTTATTAAGGAGATAGGGCACTTATAATGTGGTGACAGAGCCTCTTTAATTTTAAGAAGGCCAATTTCCCCAGGATGAGGGCTGCAATTCAGGATATAGACTGGGAAGAACTAATGTCAAATAATGGTACAAATGAAAAATGGGAGATTTTAAAATCTACATTGGGTAATTATAGTGCAAAATATATTCCTATAGGTAACAAATATAAACGACAAAAATTAATCCCCACATGGCTTAGGCTGGGTTCACACGACCTATTTTCAGACGTAAACGAGGCGTATTCTGCTTCGTTTTACATCTGAAAATAAGGCTACAATACGTCGGCAAACATCTGCCCATTCATTTGAATGGGTTTGCCGACGTACTGTGCAGACAACCTGTCATTTACGCATCGTAAAAGCCGTAAAAGACGTAAAAGCCTGCTACCGTGTGCACATACCCTAAGGCTGGGTTCACACGACCACATTAACGTCCGTAATGGACGGACGTATTTCGACCGGAAGTCCCGGACCGAACTCAGTGCAGGGAGCCGGGCTCTTAGCATCATAGTTATGTACGATGCTAGGAGTCCCTGCCTCTCCGTGGAACTACTGTCCCGTACTGAAAACATGATTACAGTACGGGACAGTTGTCCTGCAGAGAGGCAGGGACTCCTAGCATCGTACATAACTATGATGCTAGGAGCCCGGCTCCCTGCACTGAGTTCGGTCCGGGACTTACGGACGAAATACGTCCGTCCATTACGGACGTTAATGTGGTCGTGTGAACCCAGCCTAACATCTTCTATAAAAAGGGCAATAGAGAAAAGAGAAGTAAAAAATTTCTACACATAAGAGCTTATATTTTTTTGTTCTAGGAAATGATCTAAGCCTTTTTTAAAGCCATCGACTGTCCTTGCTGTGACCAGCTACTGCGGTAGACTATTCCATAGATTCACAGTTCTCACAATAAAGAAGGCTTATCGTCTCTGCAGATTGAAACTTTTTTTTTCAAGACGGAGGGAGTGCCCCCTTGTTTTTTGAGGGGGTTTTACATTGAACAGGATTTCACCATATTTTTTGTATGTGCCATTAATATATTTATATAAGTTAATCATGTCCCCCTTAGTTGTCTTTTTTCAAGGCTAAATAGGTTTAGTTCTTTTAATCTTTCCTCATAACTTAGATTCTCCATGCCCCTTATTAGCTTTGTTGCTCTAATTTGTATTTTTTTCTAACTCCAGGGCATCCTTTCTATGAACTGGAGCCAGGACTGAACTGCATATTCTAGATGAGGCCTCACTAATGCTTTGTAAAGTGGTAATATTACATCTCTGTGTCGCGAGTCCATGCCTCTTTTAATACACAACAATATCTTGCTGGCCCTTGAAGCAGCTGATTGACATTGCATGCTGTTATTTAGTTTATGATTTACAAGTACACCCATATCCTTCTCAACTAGTGACTCCCCCAGTGTAGCTCCCCCTAGGACATATGATGCATGCAGGTTGTTCGTACCCAGGTGCATAACTTTACATTTATCTACATTAAACCTAATTTGCCAGGTGGACGCCCAAACACTTAGTTTGTTTAAATCTGCCTGCAATTCACGAACATCTTCCATAGACTGGACATTACTACATAGCTTGGTGTCATATGCAAAAATAGAAATAGTGCTATTAATCCCATCCTCTATATCATTAATAAATAAGTTGAATAATAGTGGAACCAGCACGGAACCCTGGGGTACACCACTTATAACCGTGGACCATTCAGAGTAGGAATCATTGACCACAACTCTCTGGATATGGTCCTTGAGCCAATTCTCAATCCAATTAGAAACTATACTTTCTAAACCTATAGTCCTTAATTTACCAATTAGACGTCTATGAGGGACAGTGTCATATGCCTTTGCAAAGTCCAAAAACACTATATCCACAACGGCCCCTCTGTCTAAGCTTCTGCTTACCTCTTCATAAAAACAAATTAAGTTGGTTTGACAACTTCTGTCCTTAGTAAAATTATGCTGGCTGTCACTTATAATACATTTTTTTGTCACATAATTCTGTATATAATCCCTCAATAGCCCCTCAAACATTTTCCCCGCAATAGATGTTAAGCTTACTTGTCTATAATTACCCGGGGAAGACCTAGAGCCCTTTTTGAAAATAGGCAACACATTTGCCCTGCACCAGTCCCTTGGCACTATGCCAGTCACTAGAGATTCTCTAAATATTATGAAGAGGGGGACAGAAATAACTGAACTAAGCTCTTTAAGTGCTCTAGGGTGTAACCCATCTGGTCCCGGGGACCTTGTGTACATTTATTTTGTTTAATTTAGCTTGGACCATCTCTACATTCATCCAATTCAATATATCAACTGATATATTAACCCCTTACCGCACCTTGGCGTGTATGAACGCCCAGGTGAGCAGTAACTTCGCGCACCTGGGCGTGCAGTTACGTCCGCACTTTAACAGTTAACCGCCGCATGGGGCTACACCACAATAGATGTTAAGCTTACTTGTCTATAATTACCCGGGGAAGACCTAGAGCCCTTTTTGAAAATAGGCAACACATTTGCCCTGCACCAGTCCCTTGCACTATGCCAGTCACTAGAGATTCTCTAAATATTATGAAGAGGGGGACAGAAATAACTGAACTAAGCTCTTTAAGTGCTCTAGGGTGTAACCCATCTGGTCCCGGGGGCCTTGTGTACATTTATTTTGTTTAATTTAGCTTGGACCATCTCTACATTCATCCAATTCAATATATCAACTGATATATTAACCCCTTACCGCACCTTGGCGTGTATGAACGCCCAGGTGAGCAGTAACTTCGCGCACCTGGGCGTGCAGTTACGTCCGCACTTTAACAGTTAACCGCCGCATGGCGCTACACCGCAGCGGCGGTTAACTGTGCAGGGTGTCTGCCCTGCTCTCCCTGTTGACGATCAGCGGCCTTTTGCCGCTGAAATCGGAAATTAACCCCTTCGATGCGGTAGTCGATTGCGATGACCACATTAACCCCTTCACGCTCAGCGACGTAATAATCCGTCGCTCTAACTGTATCGTTAGCGCTCAGCGGCGGACTATTACGTCGCGGGAGTAACGGCCATTTCGGCCGTCCTCCCGACACATACAGGAGCTGTGACAGCGGCTGGCGATGGTGGCTATGGCAACCGGACACCAAACAATGGCGTCCGGCTCTGCCATCGACGGAAGCCTAGTGGGTCCTGACGAAGTCAGGACCCACTATGCTTGCTGTCAGTGAGTAGCTGACAGTTCTAATACACTGCACTACGCATGTAGTGCAGTGTATTAGAATAGCGATCAGGGCCTCCTGCCCTCAAGTCCCCTAGTGGGACAAAGTAATAAAGTAAAAAAAAAGTTAAAAAAAGATGTGTAAAAATAAGAAACTAAAAGTTTTAAAAGTGATAAAAGTAAAAATCCCCCTTTTTACCTTATCAGTCCTTTATTATTAATAAAAATATATAAACAAACAAATAAACTATACATAATTGGTATCGCCGCATCCGTAACGGCCTGAACTACAAAATTATTTCGTTATTTATCCCGCGCAGTGAACGCCGTAAAAGAAAATAATAATAAACCGTACCACAATCACAATTGTTTGGTCTCTTCACCTCCCAAAAAATTGAATAAAAAGAGATCAAAAAGTCGCATGTACCTAAAAATGGTACTGATCGAAACTACAGTTCGTTACGCAAAAAATAAGTCCTCGCACGGCTTTCTTGATAAATAAATAAAAACGTTATGGCTCTTAGAATAAGGTAACACAAAAAGTGAATGGTTGTTTACAAAATGTATTTTATTGTGCAAACGCCATAAGACATAAAAAAAAACTATAAACATATGGTATCGCCGTAATCGTATCGCCCCGCAGAATAAAGTGAATATGTCATTTATAGCACACGGTGAACGCTGTAAAAAAAAATAGATTAAAAAACAATAGTAGAATTGCTGTTTTTTAGTCACCACGCCACCTAAAAATAGAATAAAAACTGATCAAAAAGTCGCATGCACCCCAAGAAAACTACAATGGATTCCTCAAGGGGTCTAGTTTCCAAATTCGGGTCACTTTTGGGGGTTTTCCCACTGTTTTGGCACCACAAGACCTCTTCAAACCGGACATTGTGCCTAATAAAAAGGAGGTCTCATAATCCTCTAGGTGCTCCTTTGCTTCTGAGGCCGCTCCTTCAGTCCATTACCGTACTAGGGCCACATGTGGGATATTTCTTAAAACTGCAGAATCTGGGCAATAAGTATTGAGTTGCGTTTCTCTGATAAAACCTTTTGTGTTATAAAAAAAATGGTATAAAATGGATTTTCTGACAAAAAAAAAAGTACATTTCACCTCTACTTTGCTCTAAATTCCAGTGAAACACCTAAAGGGTTCATAAACTTTCTAAATGCTGATGTGAATACTTTGAGGGGTCTAGTTTCTAAAATGGGGTGTTTGATAGGGGTTTCTAATATATGGGCCCCTCAAAGCAACTTCAGAACTGAACTGGAACCTAAAAAAATAAATAAATTAGGCAATACTTCGCTTCTTACATTATACTGATTAGGAGCCGTGCCCACCCCGAGATGACCCCCAGTTTTGACTGTTTGTATAAACGGAGACCCCTATTAGACCATTTCAGTGCCCGGATTTCCCAAGCATACACCCCAAGAAGTGTATTTCTATTGATGAGTCCTTGGTGGATTTTAAAGGGTGGGTTCAATTCCGCCAGTACCTGCCGAGTAAGAGGGCAAGGTATGGTGTGAAGATGTATAAGCTGTGTGAGAGTGCATCAGGGTATACCTACAAATTTAGGATATATAAAGGGAAGGACACCAGTATTCAGCCCCCAGAATGCCCCCCCTTACTGGGAGTTAATGCAAAAATTGTGTGGGATTTGGTGCACCCACTGCTGGACCAGGGTTACCACCTCTACCTGGATACTTTTATACCGGCGTCTCACTCTTCAACTGCCTCACTTCCAGTCCTGTGGCATGCGGTACTGCTAGAAGAGAGGCCTCCCTAAGACTCTGCAGGCCAAACAAGAAGGGGTGAGCGCAGGGCACATTCTAGCAGCAACATATTGTGTGTCAAGTACAAGGACAAGAGAGATGTCACACCAGTACCCATGTACCTGTACGAGGTACCAGTACAGAGACCCCTAAACCAGACTGCATCCTGGACTACAATAGGTACATGGGAGGGGTGGACTTGTCAGATCAAGTCCTGAAGCCCTATAGCGCCATGCGGTGTGGTATAAGAAGCTGGCCGTGCACATCATACAGATGGCATTATACAATGTGTACGTGCTACGTCGATGTACAGGCCAG
Organism: Rhinoderma darwinii; assembly: GCF_050947455.1. Taxonomy (NCBI): domain Eukaryota; kingdom Metazoa; phylum Chordata; class Amphibia; order Anura; family Rhinodermatidae; genus Rhinoderma; species Rhinoderma darwinii. Next base: position 139,325,149 of record NC_134688.1, read on the forward strand.
AGGGGAACTTTCCTGGAATTTCAAGAGGTGATTATCAAGAACCTAATCTTTAGGGACCAAGAAGGGGGGGCACCCAGTACTTCTGGAAGCGAGGCCACACGCATCGCACCAGGGCAGCACTTTCCAGGAGAAGTTCCCCAAACTGGCAAGAAGGGAAAAAGTCAAAAGAGGTGCAAAGTCTGCTATAAGAGGGGTATAAGGGAGGACACAATATATCAATGTAACGCGTGTCCCGAAAAACCAGAGCTCTGTATGAAAGAGTGTTTTAAAATTTATCATACATCCCTTGATTTATAATTTACCCCAATTCTACTTACCCTGATGTACTCCGCACAGCTTATCCCCCATTATCTTTCCCTTCTGAGCCCTGCTGTGTGCCCAAGCAGCAGATAACAGCCACATTGAGGGTATTGCCATACCCGGGAGAACCCACATTACAGTTTATGGGGTGTATGTCTCCGGTAAAAATGCTCACTACACCTCTAGATGAATGCCTTAAGGGTGTAGTTTTTAAAACGGGTCACTTTTGGGGGTTTCAACTGTACTGGTACCTCAGGGGCTTCTGCAAACATGACTTCGCACCAGAAAATCCCCAGTAGGCCAAATGGTGGTCCTTTCCTTCTGAGCCCTCCCATAGGCCCAAACGGCAGTTTATCACCACATATGGGGTATTGCGGCACTCAGGACAAATTGCGCAACAGAATGGGGTATTTTATTTCTTGTGAAAATAAGAAATTTTCAGCCAAAACTACATATTATTGGAAAAAATTTATTTTGTTTTAATTCCCAGCCCAATTCAAATAAGTTCTGAGAAAAAAATAATGGGGTCAAAATGGTCACAACACCCATAAATGAATTCCTTGAGGGGTGTAGTTTCCAAAATGGGGTCACTTCTGGTGGGTTTCCATTGCTTTGATACCTCTGGGGCTCTGCAAATGCGACATGGCACCCGAAAACCAATCCAGCAAAATCTGGACTCCAAAGAACAAATAGCGCTCTTTTCCTTCTGAGCCCTCCCATGAGCCCAAACGGCAGTTTATCATAACAAATGGGGTATTGCCGCACTCAGGACAAATTGGGCAACAAAATCTAGTATTTTATTTCTTGTGAAAATAAGAATTTTTGAGCTAAAACGACATATTATTGGAAATGTTTTTATTTTTTTTAATTCCCAGCCCAATTCAAATAAGTTCTGTGAAGAAACTATGGTGTCTAAATGGTCACATTACCCATAAATGAATTCCTTGAGGGGTGTCGTTTCCAAAATGGGGTCACTTCTGGTGGGTTTCCATTGCTTTGATACCTCTGGGGCTCTGCAAATGCGACATGGCACCCGAAAACCAAACCAGCAAAATCTGCACTCCAAAGAACACACAGCGCTACTTCACTTCTGAGGCCTCCCATGGGCCCAAACGGCAGTTTATCACCACAAATGGGGTATTGCCGCACAAAGGACAAATTGGGCAACAAAATGGGGTATTTTGTTCCCTGTGAAAATAAGAAATTTTGATCACAAATGACATCTTATTGGAAAAAATGACATTTTTTTAATTTCACAGCCCAATTCAAATAGATGCTGTGAAAAAACTGTGCGGTCAAAATGGTAACAACAACCATAAATGAATTCCTTGAGGGGTGTAGTTTCCAAATTGGGGTCACTATTTGGGGATTCCTACTGTTTTGGCACCTCAACACCTCTTCAAACCTGGCATGCTGCCTAAAATATATTCTAATAAAAAAGAGGCCTCAAAATGCACTAGGTGCTTCTTTGCTTCTAGGGCTTGTGTTTTAGTCCATGAGCGCAATAGAGCCACATATGGGACATTTCTAAAAACTGCAGAATCTGGACAATACATATTTAGTAGTGTTTCTCTGGTAAAAGCTTCTGTGTTACAGAAAAAAAATTGAATAAAATTGAAATTCAGCAAGAAAAATGAAATTTGCAAATTTCACCTCCACTTTGCCTTAATTCCTGTGAAATGCCTGAAGGGTTAAAAAACTTTCTAAATGCTGTTTTGAATACTTTGAGGGGTCTAGTTTTTAAAATGGGGTGTTTTATCAAGGTTTCTAATACATAGGCCCCTCAAAGGCTCTTCAGAACTGAAGAAGTACCTTAAAAAAAGGCTTTTGAAATTTTCTTAAAAATATGAGAAATTGCTGTTTAGGTTCAAAGCCTTGTAACGTCCATGAAAAATAAAATAATGTTAAAAAAACGATGCCAATCTAAAGTAGACATATGGGAAATGTGAACTAGTAACTATTTTGGGTGGTATAACCGTCTGTTTTACAAGCAGATGCATTTAAATTCTGAAAAATTCTATTTTTTCCAAATTTTCTCTACATTTTGCAATTTTTCACCAATAAACACTGAATATATCGACCAAATTTTACCACGAACATGAAGCCCAATGTGTCACGAGAAAAAAATCTCAGAATCGCTTGGATAGGTTTAAGCATTCCGACGTTATTACCATATAAAGTGAAATATGTCAGATTTGAAAAATGGGCTCTGAGCCTTAAGGCCAAAACTAGGCTGCATCCTTAAGGGGTTAAAGAGATTTAGAGCAGATCGGCAGCCCACCACATGCATTTGCGGGGGCTGGCGATCCTTATCACGGCAATCAGAGGCCAGACAATGGCCTCCGGGCTGCCATGTACGGAAGCTTCGGAGGAGCAGCCTCCAGCCGGTCCTCCGAGGCTTCCTGTCAGTGTGACTGTCACGTCACAATGACCGTTAGAACACATTACACTAAGTAGGTAGTGTAATGTGTTTCAGCAGCGATCAGAGCTGCAAGTCTAAATGTCCCCTAGTGGTACAAATGAAAAAAGTAAAAAAAGATGATAAAAATGTTTTTAAAAGTGTAAAAATAAAAGTTATAAGTGACATAAACAAGAATGCTTTTTTTTCCTATAATAAGTCTTTTATCATAGGAAAAAAATTAACACGTTAAAAAAAGTATACATATTTGGTATCGCCGCGTTTGTAACGACCCCAACTATATAACTGTAATATTATTTTTCCCGCACGGTGAACACCGCAAAATAAATAAACAAAAAACAATGCTAGAATTACGATTTTTTGGTCACCACCCCTCCCTAATATACAATAAAAAGTGATCAAAAAGTTGCATGTACGCCAAAATGGTACCAATACAAACTACAACCCGTCCCGCAAAAAACAAGCTCCTACACACCTTTTTTGACTGAAAAATAAAAAAGTTATCGCTCTCAGAATATAATGACACAAAAAATAATTAATTTTATAAATAAGTGATTTTATTGCACAAGCGCTGCAAAACATAAAACAATTGTATACATACGGTATCGCCGTAATCGTTTCAACCCGCAGAATAAAGTAAAATTGTAATTTATAGCCCAGGGTGAACGCCATAAAAAAAAAAAGAGTAAAAAACATAGTCAGAATTGATGGTTTTTGGTCACCTTGCTTGCCAAAAAATGGAATACAAAGTGATTAAAAAAAAATTCTGGTACCCTAAAATTTCTGGTACCAATGAAAACTACAGATTGTCCCGCAAAGAATAAACATCAGACAGCTGCGGTGGAGAAAAAGTAAAAACGTTCTGGCCCTCAGAATATGGCGATGCAAAATGTGCAGAGTGTTCCAAAAGCGGATAAGATTGGACACCATCTATCAGTGCGACACCGGCCACATATCTGTGGATTATTATTTATTTACCCCATTAATATACCCTCTTATTATGCCCTGATGTTCTCCGTGCAGATTACATTTGCCCCCACATTATAAACTGAAATACCAATAAAACGCCTAACAGAACTAACAAGCTAAATCTGCGCTCCAAATGCCGCTCCCTCCCTTCTGAGCCCTGCAGCGTGCCCAAAAAGCAGTCTACATCCACTGATATGGCATCACCATACCTGAGTAAGGTATAAGGTATTTGTCTTCAGTGGCAAAACTGGGCATAACATGTAGTGCACTAAAATGGCATACCAGTGGAAAATTTTTATTTTCACTCTGCACCATCCGCTGCACATTAACCCCTTCGCGCACCACAACATAGCATGTCGTAGTGTGGGGGGTGATGTATGGAACGTCTCACGTGAAAAATAAAGAATTTAAAACGGCAAAATCGCTGTTTTTTGGTCACCTTGGCTCTACCAAAAAATTTAATAAAAACTGCTCAAAAAGTTGTATGTACCAAAGAATTGTACCAATAAAAACGACCGCTCGTTCCTCAATAAATAAGCCCTTACACCACTCTATTGATGGAAAAAGAAAAAAGTTATGGCTCTTGGAAAGCGGGGAGGGAAAAACTAAAACGGAAAAGAAAAAAATGGTTCACTCCGGAAAGGGTTAATTACTTTCTAATGAAAAAACATTTATGACCACATGTGGGGTATTGCCGTACTCGGGAGAAATTGCTTTACAAATGTTGGGGTGCTTTTTCTCCTTTATCCTTTGTGAAATTGAAAAAATGCAACATTTTAGTGGAAATAATGTTGATATTAATTTTCACGGCCTAATTCTAATAAATCCTGCAAAAGACTTGTGGGGTCTAAATGCTCACTATACCCCTAGATAGATTCTTTAAGTGGTGTAATTTCCAAAATGGGGGTCACTTTTGGGGAGTTTCCCCTGTTTTGGCCTCTCAGGGGCTTTGCAAATGCGACATGGCACCAAAAAACCATTTCAGCTAAATTTGAGCTCCAAAAGCCAAATAGCGCTCCTTCCCTTCTAAGCCCTGCTGTGGGTCCAAACAGCAGTTTATTACCACATATGACATATTACCGTAATCGGGAGAAATTGTTTTACAAATGTTGGGGTGCTTTTTCTCCTTTATTCCATGTAAAAATTAAAAATGTCTACCCTTTTTTTTAAAAAAAGTAGATTTTTACCTTTACAGAATAATTCCAATAAATTCAGCAAAATAATTGTGGGGTCAAAATGCCAACTTTACCCCTAGAAAAATTCCCTGAGGGGTATAGTTTCCAAAATGGGGTCACTTTTAGGGGGTTTCCACTATTTTGTTCCCTCCAGTGCATTGCAAACGCGACACGGCACTGAAAACTATTCCAGCAAAATCAGAAATCCAAAATCCAAATGGTGCTCCTTCTCTTCTGAGTCCTGCTGAGGGTCCAAACAGCAGTTTATTACCACATATGGGGTATTGCTATAATCAGCAGAAATTGCTTTACATTTGTTGGGGTGTTTTTTCTCTTTTATTCCTTGAAAAAATTTCTACGTTTTTTCAGAAAAAAAGAGGATTTTCATCTTCACATACTAATTCAAATAAATTTAGCAAAAAAACTGTGGGTTCAAAATGCTAACTATAACCCTAGATAAATTCCCTTAGGGGTGTAGTTTCCAAAATGAGGTCACTTTTGGGTGTCTTTATTGTTTTGGCCCCACAAGACCTCTTCAAACCTGACATGCTACCTAAAGTATATTCTAAAAAAAGGAGGCCCCAAAATCCACTAGGTGCTCCTTTGCTTCTGAGGCCTGTATTTCAGTAAATTAGCGCACTAAGGTCACAAGTGGGATATTTCTAAAAACGGCAAAATCTGGGCAATAAATAATGAATTACATTTCTCAGGTAAAACTTTCTGTGGTATAGAAAAAAATGTATTACAAATTAATTTTGTAAAAAACAAAAAATAAATTTGTAAATTTCACCTCTACTTTGCTTTAATTCCTGTGAAACGCCTAAAGGGTTAAAACACTTTCTGAATGCTGTTTTGAATACTTTGAGGGGTGCAGTTTTCAAAATGGGGTGATTTATGGGGACTTTCTAATATATAAGGCCCTCAAAGCCGCTTCAGTATTGAACTGGTCCTTGTAAAAATTGCCTTTTGAAATATTCTTAAAAATATGAGAAATTGCTGCTAAAGTTTTAAGTCTTGTAACGTCCTAGAAAAAATGAAAAAATAATGATCAAAAAAACTATGCAAACATAAAGTAGACATATGGGAAATATAAACTATTAACTATTTTGTGTGGTATTACTATCTATTTTACAAGCAGATACATTAAAATTTAGAAAAACGAAAATTTTTGCAAATTTTCTCCAAATCTTGGTGTTTTTTTACAAATAAATATTGAATTTATCGACCAAATTTTTCCACTAACATAAAGTACAATATGTCATGAGAAAACAATCTCAGAATCACTTGGATAGGTAAAAGCATTCCGGAGTTATTACCACATAAAGTGACACATGTCAGATTTGAAAAATCGTCTTCGTCCTGAAGGCCAAAACAGGCTCAGTCCTGAAGGGGTTAACAGCACTGGCACCGGCTACATCAGCTGCTCTTTCTTCTATTGTATATACAGAGCTGAAGAACCCATTTAGTAACTCTGCCTTCTCTTGATCCCCTGTGACCAACTCCTCATTACCACTATCTAGAGGTCCGATATGTTCAGACCTTGGCTTTTTTGCATTTATATACTTGAAGAATTTTTGGGGATTTGTTTTACTACCCTTGGCCACCTGCCTTTCATTTTGTATTTTTGCTGATTGTATTACGTTTTTACAAATTTTATTAAGCTCTTCAACTATATCTATATTTTCTTTCAGTACTAAGGCCTCCAGCTCCCCCATTTTGCTTGCTAGACTTCTGGCATTTGTGAACATACACTTTAACTTGCCTTTAAATGTTTCACTTTCATTATCAGAAATGTGATTATTTGACATTATATGGGCATTTTTATTTTCATTGCTGTTTTGTAACGAAAGGATCTCCTGATCTTGTTGCCTAGTCCTCTCCCCACAGTCTGTTTCTCCCCCCCACCAATATAGTCTGACCCCTCTCTAACCTAACTACCCCTTTATTTTCTACATTGACCTCCCTCCTCAGCCCTATTTTAAATACTCTGCCACCCCAGCTAGAATTCTCTCCCCCAGCACAGCGGACCCCCTACCATTTAGGTGCAAATCATCTGCAGAATACAGTTTGTACCCCAGTGAAAAGTCAGCCCAGTGCTCTAGGAATCCAACGCCTTCTCGTCTACACTAAGACTTAAGCCATGCATTTAACTCCCTGAGCTCCCGCTGTCTTTCCTGTTATGCGCATGGCACAGGCAGTATTCCAGAGAATACTACTTTGGAGGTCCTTCCCTTCAGCTTGTAGACTAGTTCTTTAAAATTATTCTTAAGGCTCCTCCACCTACCGTTTATTCTGTCGTTGGTACCCACATGGACCACAAAAGCTGGATCATCACCAGCCCCTCCCAGCAATTTGTCCAACCGTTCCACGAGGGAGACAGCAAACCATTCGGTTGAGGCAGTCTTGGTGACAAATTTTTCCTTCTGTCTTCCTGATTATAGAATCCCCTACAACTATCAATTGTCTTGCTTTACCTGCATTACCATCCTGCCGACTACTAGCTGGCCTGTTCTCTATATTCTCTATATATGCCAAAATAAGGGCATTTGAAAAATACAAATCTGAGGGTACAGCTCTAGCCTTTGTAAATTATAAAGAGCTTAATAAAATCTGTAGAAAGGTAATAAAATCAGCAAAAATACTAAATGAATAAATGTACACAAGGCCCCGGGACCAGATGGGTTACACCCTAAAGTTCTTAAAGAGCTTAGTTCAGTTATTTCTGTCCCCTTCTTCATAATATTTAGAGATTCTCTAGTGACTGGTATAGTGCCAAGGGACTGGTGCAGGGAAAATGTGGTGCCTATTTTCAAAAAGGGCTCAAGGTCTTCCCCGGGTAATTATAGACCAGTAAGCTTAACAGGTTCCCGACCGCTGGCTGTATTTATACGGCCAGCGGTCAGGGTCTCTGAAGTCCGCCGTATAGACTAATTACGGCGGCACTTCAGAGACTGTGCACGCGCGATCGCGTGCACACAGCTCTATGCCCTGGCTGTTGCTAACAGCCATGGGCACTGGGCAGAAAATCAGGGGCCAATCTTTTGGCCCCTGAACATGTGATCGCTGTGACAACCAATCACAGCGATCACATGCATTTCTGCGTATAAAACAGTGTGCACGCAATTGCGTGCACACAGCCCTGTGCCCACGCTGTTACCAACAGCTCTGGGCACTGGGCAGAGTATCAGGGACCAATCTGATGGTCCCTGAACATGTGGTCGCTGTGAAAACCTATCACAGCGACCACATTTGTTTTATTTTGACTTTTCTGGCAGCAAATCTCCTGCCTCTTTTCTTCTCCTCAAACATTGTTTCAGTTTGAGGAGAAGAAGAGACTCGAGAGAATTGCTGCCAGAAGATTACAGTTACAAAAAAATACAGTTACACTATAAAACATTCTCTGTATAGATAGATTTCTATCTATCTATACCATTTATCTATCCATCTATCTTTTTTTCTATCTATCTACCTTTCTTTCTTTTATTCTATTAGACTAGGCAGGTAGGGAGTATATAATTATATATATATCCACATATATATATAATATATATAGCAATAGCGGTTTATTTTTTTGTTAGCGGTTGTGTAGATACAGTGAAGGAAATAAGTATTTGATCCCTTGCTGATTTTGTAAGTTTGCCCTCTGTCAAAGACATGAACAGTCTAGAATTTTTAGGCTAGGTTAATTTTACCAGTGAGAGATAGATTATATGAAAAAAAAAAAAACAGAAAATCACATTGTCAAAATTATATATATTTATTTGCATTGTGCACAGAGAAATAAGTATTTGATCCCTTTGGCAAACAAGACTTAATACTTGGTGGTGTGAAAGCAAAAATATTTTCCAAAGTGTTTTAGACTTACTGTATATCTTATATACTCATATCCTTATATGTTTGTACAAGTTAGTTATATTAGAAGGTAGATGCTCTGGGACTTTAAGGAGTAGTGCCGTGTGCAAAACACTACGCAGCAATAATAAGAATTAAAATGGAGAACCATAGTGCTGTGTGCAAAGCACTACGCAGCAATAATTGGGAAGATGAGGGAACGGCCCCCCTAAGAGCCAATTAAGTTGTGGAACTTTATCTAAACTTTCTGACTCATTTGTTGTTGAAATTTTGTTATAAATATCCGTGCTGATAAGAATAAAGTAGAAGCATTTTCATACAGTAACGTGTCTGTGTGTTTTTGCTACTCCGAGCTGCTCGTACTCATAAATTGATTTTTAAAAGCTAATTTGGAGCTGGATGGAACTCAAGGCGTAGTGGGATGGCAAATTGCATTCACAGTGGCAAAACCCTTGTTGGCAAGCACAGCAGTCAGATGTTTTTTTGTAGTTGATGATGAGGTTTGCACACATGTTAGATGGAATTTTGGCCCACTCCTCTTTGCAGATCATTAGTAAATCATTATCTCTCACTGATAAAATTAACCTAGCCTAAAAATTCTAGACTGTTCATGTCTTTGACAAGGGGCAAACTTACTAAATCAGCAAGGGATCAAATACTTATTTCCTTCACTGTATATATACCAGTTAGTTTGTGTGTTTTATAAAAAAAAAAAAAAATTTGTTTAGTTAGTGTTAGTGACGTTATGGCGAGGAAGTTGTTTAGCGCCGAGGAGGCATACGACATGCTGTGGTCTGAGTCGGAGACCACATCAGAGATGGAGTCAGAGATGGAACCTGTTTTGGGCAGTGACGATGACAGCGTCACTTCAGGTTCATCTTCAGGGGACGTTGTCCCTGATGCAGTTGCACGGGACAGCCTGGTCCCTCCAGTCCAGGCTCTTGTATGGGCACCTGCCCCATCTTTTTGGCCTAGAATACACGGATTAACTGCCACTCTTGGCATAACCGTGGACAATACAAATTTTGTCCAAATGGATTACTTCCATTTATTTATAACAGACGACATCCTAAATCAGATTGTCCACGAAACAAATTTATATGCCTCTCAATATATAAGGCAGAAACCTTCATACACCCATGCCAGAGATTGGACGCCCACCAATTTGCAGGAATTAAAAAAAAATTTGGGGCTCACCCTAAATATGGGTATTGTAAAAAAGCCCTCCATTAGGTCATACTGGTCAACAAGACCCGCCCAAGCCACCCCAGTATATTCTGCAGTAATGCCCAGGTCTCGTTATGAGACAATAATGAGGTTCCTCCACTTCAACGACAACGCAGAGGCCCCACCAAGTACCGATGCAAACCGGGATCGGTTGTTCAAAATAAGACCGCTAATAAATTCCCTGAATAATTTATTTCTGCAACTCTATACCCCTGAGCAGAATGTAAGTGTGGACGAATCCCTCCTCAACTTCCATGGCAGACTTAGCTTTCGCCAATATCTACCTTCCAAAAGGGCAAGATATGGCGTTAAGCTTTATAAACTGTGCGAAAGCGGGTCAGGATATACCACCGCCTTCAGGATTTATGAAGGGCGGGACCGCTCAATAAATGTTCCTGGATGCCCCCCTGATCTTTCCACCAGCAGCAAAATTGTGTGGGAGATAATGCAGCCTTTGCTTCACAAGGGGTACCACCTGTACTGCGACAATTTTTATTCCAGTGTGCCCCTGTTTAGGCATTTGCATGCTGAAGGACTGGGGCATGTGGTACCATGCGCAAAAACCGAATTGGTTTTCCACAGCAATTAGTGGGGAAGCGCATGGTAAAGGGGGACTCCTGTGTTTATGCATCTGAGGAATTGCTGGTGGTCAAGTTCAGGGATCGCAAAGACGTGTATGTGCTAAGCACGATTCATACCGCAGGAACAGTGGCAGTGAGGGAAAGAGGGGCAACATCGGACAAGCACAAACCAGTGAGCGTGTCCGAATATAACAAGTACATGGGGGGGGGTGGATTTAAGCGACCAGGTTTTACAGCCCTATTTAGTAAAGCGAAAAACAAAAACCTGGTACAAAAAAGTGGCCATTTATTTGTTACAGTTGGCCATCCACAACTCATTTGTGCTCTACAAAAAAAAACAGAGGCAGAGACACATACCTGGATTTCCAGGAGAAAATGATTGAAGGCCTCATTTTTGATGTTCTGGACACCCGAGAATGCCCCCAGTCTGAGGATGTCACGCGACTGACTGAAAGACACTTCATCAGTCGGATTCCCCCAACACCAACCAGAAGCAACCCCCAGAAAAATTGCCGCGTCTGCAGAAAAGACGGGCACCGCAAAGATTCCCGATATTTCTGTCCCTCATGTCCCTCGAAACCAGGCCTGTGCATTGAGCCATGTTTTAAAAAATACCACACTGTTCTGCATTATTAGATTTTAGTTAATTAGTTGAAAATATATTTGCCCTACATTACATTTTTATTTTTCCCCTGATTTTACTCCAAGGGTGAGGGAGGGAATGGGTGGGGAGTGGATGTCGTGTTTGCATGTTTTCTAAAGTTCATCTGCTGGATAGCTCCATTTGCATAAACCTGCAATTTCTTATTTTAGAAAACCCCAAAAAATTAATTCCCATTATACCCCTAGATGAATATTTTGGGATTTCTGCTTCAAGAGCAGATATTTTGGAAGTGTTATAGAAACTCTGTTGAGTTTTGTAAAACCAGCTTTGAAAAAAAGCGATTTGTGAAATAAGCTTCTTCTATCGTCCGCCCTCCTACATCTCTATGTGATAATAAGGCCCACATATTTGGTATCCCCATGCTCAGGAGAAGTGGAAGAATGTGAAAGGAGATTAATGGTCTATACTGTGTGTGAAAAATGCTGGTATAAACTGACGCATTTGCTAAAAAATTGCTAATTTTATTTTGATCCATCTTATTCAAGAAACTTTCAGAAGAAAACTGGACTGTCTAAAAATATGATAAACCCCTTGAAGGAAGCCTTGTGGGGTCTACTTGTGTGAATTAAGTCATTTATGGGGTGATTCTAATGTTTCAGCAGCATTACGCCCCCAAGAAAACAGTATGCTGCTATAAAATCAAATGCAGAATTCCTGGACCAAAAAGCCTCCCTTTATGCCAAGCCCTGGCACATGCCCGCACAGTGAATAAGGCACACATATTTGGTATCCCCATGCACGGGAGAAGTGGAAGAATGTGAAAGGAGATGAATTTTGGCCATGGTCTATACTGTGTGTGAAAAATGCTGGCATAAACCGACGCATTTGCTAAAAAAAAGCTAATTTTATTTTGTTCCATCTTATTCAAGAAACTTTCAGAAGAAAACTGGACTTGCTAAAAATATGATAAACCCCTTGAAGGAAACCTTGTGGGGTCTACTTGTGTGAATGAAGTCATTTATGGGGTGTTTCTAATGTTTCAGCAGCATTACACCCCCAAGAAAACAGTATGCGGCTATAAAATCAAATGCAAAATTCCTGGACCGAAAAGGCCAAAACGCCTCCTTTTATGCCAGGCCCTGGCACATGCCCGCACAGTGAATAAAGCACACATATTTGGTATCCCCATGCACGGGAGAAGTGGAAGAATTTGAAAGGAGATGAATTTTGTCCGTGGTCTATGCCGTGTGTGAAAAATGCTAGCATAAACTGACGCATTTGCTAAAAAAGCGCTGATTTTATTTTGTTCCATCTTATTCAAGAAACTTTCAGAAGAAAACTGGAATGTCTAAAAATATGATAAACCCCTTGAAGGAAACCTTGTGGGGTCTACTTGTGTGAATGAAGTCATTTATGGGGTGTTTCTAATGTTTCAGCAGCATTACGCCCCCCAGAAAACAGTATGCGGCTATAAAATCAAATGCAGAATTCCTGGACCGAAAAGGCCAAAAAGCCTCCTTTTATGCCAAGCCCTGGCACATGCCCGCACAGTGAATAGGGCACACATATTTGGTATCCCCATGCACGGGAGAAGTGGAAGAATGTGAAATGGGATGAATTTTGTCCGTGGTCCATTCTATGTGTGAAAAAAGCTAGCATAAACTGACGCATTTGCTAAAAAAAAAGCTTATTTTATTTTGATCCATCTTATTCAAGAAACTTTCAGAAGAAAACTGGACTGTCTAAAAATATGATAAACCCCTTGAAAAAAACCTTGTGGGGTCTACTTGTGTGAATGAAGTAATTTATGGGGTGATTCTAATGTTTCAGCAGCATTACACCCCCCAGAAAACAGTACGCTGCTATAAAATCAAATGCAGAATTCCTGGACCAAAAAGCCTCCTTTTATGCCAAGCCCTGGCACATGCCCGCACAGTGAATAAGGCACACATATTTGGTATCCCCATGCACGGGAGAAGTAGATGAATGTGAAAGAAGATGAATTTTGGCCATGGTCTATACCGTGTGTGAAAAATGCTGGCATAAGCTGACGCATTTGCTAAAAAAAAGCTAATTTTATTTTGTTCCATCTTATTCAAGAAACTTTCAGAAGAAAACTGGACTTGCTAAAAATATGATAAACCCCTTGAAGGAAACCTTGTGGGGTCTACTTGTGTGAATGAAGTAATTTATGGGGTGTTTCTAATGTTTCAGCAGCATTACGTCCCTCAGAAAACAGTATGCTGTTGTAAGATCAAATGCAGAATTCCTGGACCGAAAAGGCCAAAAAGCCTCCTTTTATGCCAAGCCCTGGCACATGCCCGCACAGTGAATAAGGCACATATATTTGGTATCCCCATGCACGGGAGAAGTGGAAGAATGTGAAATGGGATGAATTTTGTCCATGGTCCATTCTATGTGTGAAAAATGCTAGCATAAACTGACGCATTTGCTAAAAAAAAGCTAATTTTATTTTGATCCATCTTATTCAAGAAACTTTCAGAAGAAAACTGGACTGTCTAAAAATATGATAAACCCCTTGAAGGAAACCTTGTGGGGTCTACTTGTGTGAATGAAGTAATTTATGGGGTGTTTCTAATGTTTCAGCAGCATTACGCCCCCCAGAAAACAGTATGCGGCTATAAAATCAAATGCTAAATTCCTGGACCGAAAAGGCCAAAAAGCCTCCTTTTATGCCAAGCCCTGGCACATGCCAGCACAGTGAATAAGGCACACATATTTGGTATCCCCATTCACGGGAGAAGTGGAAGAATGTGAAAGGAGATGAATTTTGTCCGTGGTCTATACCGTGTGTGAAAAATGCTAGCCTAAACTGACGCATTTGCTAAAAAAGCGCTGATTTTATTTTGTTCCATCTTATTCAAGAAACTTTCAGAAGAAAACTGGACTGTCTAAAAATATGATAAACCCCTTGAAGGAAACCTTGTGGGGGTCTACTTGTGTGAATGAAGTCATTTATGGGGTGTTTCTAATGTTTCAGCAGCATTACACCCCCCAGAAAACAGTATGCTGCTATAAAATCAAATGCAAAATTCCTGGACCAAAAAGGCCAAAAAGCCTCCTTTTATGCCAAGCCCTGGCACTTGCCCGCACAGTGAATAAGGCACACATATTTGGTATCCCCATGCACGGGAGAAGTGGAAGAATGTGAAAGGAGATTAATTTTGTCCATGGTCCATACTGTGTGTGAAAAATGCTAGCATAAACTGACGCAATTGCTAGATTCTTGCATTTTTTTCCAATTTTGCCCACTTTAGAGAAAAAAATAAAAATGATATATACTGACAAATGCCACTAAAACAAAGCCCTATCTGTCCTTTAAAAAGAGTGTAAAATTCAAAGATGAACTTTATTCACCTGCAGAGTTATAGTCATCTAAAGAAGCGCATAGCAAAATTTTTAAATTTGCTCTGGTCATTTAGCTGTAAAACAGCCTAGTCCTTAACCGGTTAACATCCATCCCACCGATGTTAAAATGTTTGAGGAGCTATTGAAGGACTATATACAGGATTATGTGGCAAAAAATAGTATTATAAGTGACAGCAGAAGCTTAGACAGAGGGGCCGCTGTGGATATAGTATTTTTGGATTTTGCAAAGGCATTTGACACTGTCCCTCATAGACGTCTAATGGGTAAACTAAGGACTATAGGTTTAGAAAGTATAGTTTATAATTGGATTGAGAATTGGCTCAAGGAATCCTACTCTGAATGGTAACTAACCGCATGCAATGTCAATCAGCTGCTTCAAAGGCCAGCAAGATATTGTTGTGTATTAAAAGAGGCATGGACTCGCTGGGCAGGGATATAATATTACCTCTTTACAAAGCATTAGTGAGGCCTCATCTAGAATATGCAGTTCAGTTCTGGGCTCCAGTTCATAGAAAGGATGCCCTGGAGTTGGAAAAAATACAAAGAAGAGCAACAAAGCTAATAAGGGGCATGGAGAATCTACGTTATGAGGAAAGATTAAAATATTTAAACCTATTTAGCCTTGAAAAGAGTCGACTAAGGAGGGACATGATTAACTTATATAAATATATAATGGCACATACAAAAAATATGGTGAAATTCTGTTCCATGTAAAACCCCCTTAAATAAACAAGGGGGCACTCCCTCCGTCTGGAGAAAAAAATGTTCAACCTGCAGAGGCGACAAGCCTTCTTTACTGTGAGAACTGTGAATCTATGGAATAGTCTGCTGCAGGAGCTGGTCACAGTAGCTACAGCAGATGGCTTTAAAAAAGGCTTATCTAATTTCCTAGAACAAAAAAATATTAGCTCCTATGTGTAGAAATGTATCCATTCCCTTTTCCCATCCCTTGGTTGAATTTGATGGACATGTGTCTTTTTTCAACCATACTAACTATGTAGACACTAAACTATTCTCGAGGATTATGGCGCCCCGCCTGGTGACTTATTTGCAGGAAATAATACACAAAGATCAGGTGGGTTTTATGCCTGGACGGGAGGCCAGGGACAACACGATGAGAGCAATAAATATTATTCATCATGTGAAGTCACAGAAGATACTAATGATGAAGCTGTCAACAGATGCTGAGACAGCATTTGACAAAGTTAAGTGGCCATTTATTGAGGCAATTTTTTTTCCTGATTTGGGGCTTGGCCCCAATATGCTCTCATGGGTCTTATCCCATGTACTCTCGCTCAAAGGCTAAGGCGAAAGTAAATGGGAGTTTGTACTCCTTTTTTGAGATCGGGAGAGGGACAAGACAGGGGTGCCCGCTGTCCCCGATAATCTTCAGTTTAATCCTGGAATTTTTTTTATGAAAGATAAGGGGAAATCAAGATATTGCGGGGCTTTCAGATACAGGAGGGAGAGCACAAGGTTGCAGCGTATGCTGATGATTTACTATATTATTTTTTCCGAAACCAAATATTTCACTGCCAAACTTTCTGCAAGAATATAAGAGATATTCTAGTCTGTCAGCATTTAAGATTAATATGGCAAAATCAGAAGCACTGAATGTTTCTTTGAAGGATGATATAAAGAGACAGCTGGAATCCAGCTACTCCTTCAGATGGGCAGATAAAGTATTGAAATATTTGGCTATTGGTCTGACTGCATGTGCTGCAACCTTGTTTTGGTATAATTTCCCAAAGATTTTAAAGACCATAAAGAAGGATTTCCAGAGATAGGAGAAAATTTATATTACTTGGTAAATCAATTGACACATTTTCTTGCAGGGATGCCCTAAATGATAGAGATGGAAAGGAAACTTACAAAGTTTGAAGAATTGTGCATTAGAGGGGGGAAGTACAGAAAGCTTTGTCTACAATTTACAGAATGTTGATCATATCAAATAGAGGCACGGTGCTGACTTTTATGAGCGCTTGCGAATAGAACTTGGGAATTAGGTTTACAGCAGACCAAAGAGATAAAATATTTACATTAATTCATAAAGCAAGCAAATGTAGTAAAATGCAAGAAACAGGATATAAAATATTGACTCACTGGTATTAGGTACCGCTGAAAATGAATAGAATTAAAAAAATGTATCCTCCAAACTGTTGGAGATGTGGAGAGGAGAATGGGTTATTGTTCCATATATTCTGGGAATGTGAAAAACTGAGAACCTATTGGAGAGCGGTCAGTAGAATAATAAGATTGGTAGTAGAGGTTGTGAGACCATTGGGTCCAGAGCTCTTCCTTCTGCATCACAATGAAATCCCTCTCAGGCATTATGAAGATTCTCTATTGAAGAATTTGATAAATGCAGCAAGAGCATGCATACCTGCGAAGTGGAGAGAACAGAATCCACCAACAATAGACTCCTGGTTGGCAAAAGTAAATGAAATTATGAGAATGGAAGACCTTGTCGCACTTAGTAAAGAAAAGAGATTGAGATTTCAAATAGTGTGGGCAAACTGGATAAGACTTCAAGATTCTATTGAGTATAGATCTGAATTACTAACAGGACATAACTGAGAGATACCATTTGGGGAACCCATTGGGGAGGGAGAAGCAAATCAAAGATGATATAATTTTTTATTTTTTTTATGTTTTGTATTTTCTATCTGATCACAGGAAGAGGGAAGGTAGGGAAATATACTAAGGTGGCATATACTAGTATATTGTTCAGATTTTGGTTTTGTACCAAAATAATGGAAATATAATGTAAAAGATATGTCTCCTATTTTTGAAGAAATTGAAGAATGGAAGAGTTGATTTCATTTAATTGTATAAATAAATAATTTGTCAAAAAGAAAACCTTGTTTGAGCAGATATTTATGAAAAACATTAGGAATTTTGAAAGATGGAGTACGTTTAAAACCATAATTACAAAAGAAAGGAGAAGTCATGGTGGATTCATGAACCCGGTTGCTAAGTGCAAATTCAGCTAGAGGAAGAAATTACACCCAGTCAGTCTGACAGTCAGAGACATAGCACTTGTTGAGGATTTACTCGAAAGACTGATTGACACGTTCAGTTTGCCTATTAGATTGAGGGTGATAAACAGACGAAAATG